>NC_090279.1:47110918-47480918 GCF_040414725.1 Anabrus simplex | reverse complement strand
TCACTTTTCCGCATGAGCTACATGCTTATAAACCATGCCAACAGATTCATATAGTATATTTCCGAACTGAAATTTCAATTTACATGTTTATCCGATAATTTATTCGACTGCTACAGGCTTAAATGTAACAAATCTATTTCTTATAGCACTAGGCGTTCTAATAAGAACCCATGTATAGCCGAGCCTATGTATAAGCGCCATCTTTCGCAATCACCCATGGTCGGTACCTTTCTCTATAAGAGCCCATGTATAGCCGTTATCTTGTGCGATCGTCCATAGCCGTCATCATTCTCCATAACAGCCCGTGTATAGCCGTCATATTGCGCAATCGTCCATGGCGGCATCATTCTCCTTAAGATCCTGTGTATACTTGCCATCTTGCACAAGCGCCCCTAGACCATCTCATAAGAGCCTGTGTATAGCCGCCACCTTTCTCAGTAGGCCCCTCAGTTAGCTTTCTCCATAAGAGCTTGCGTATAGCCGCCATCTTGCGCAAGCGCTCCTAAGCAGTCTATGTGTAGCCGCCATCTTGCACAAGCGCCCCTAGGCCGTCTCATAAGATGCTGTTTATAGCCACCATCTTGCGCAAGCGCCCCTAGGGAGTCTCATAAGAGCCTACTTATAGCCTCCATCTTTCGCAAGCGCCCGTAGGCCGTCTTCCTATACCCGCCATCTGGCGCAAGCGGCCCCTAAGCCTTCTTGTAAGAGCCTATGTATAGCCGCCATATTGCGCAAGCACCCCTAAACCGTCTCATGAGAAGCTGTGTATAGCCACCATCTTTTGCAATTGCGTCGGGAAGGGAAACTTGTCGTAAAACTTCTAGATGGCAGATGAGGTCAGGCTCGCTCTCTTAGGTATCGGGAAGGGCAACTAGCCGTTAAAGTAAAGTTAGGCCCCTCAGGATAGCGACTGTGAGGTTAGACTCGCTCTCTTATCCAAAATCCGCAAATCGACATTGCACACTTACTATACTAGGGGTCTATAACCTCTGGTCAATGACCTCTAGTAGTGGAGCAATGCAGATGCCATTGCGAAGGCAGACCCGCCGTGGCTGTGGGAACCCGACTGCTCCTCTACTCCGGTGCAGAGACCAAGGCAAAATAATTAACACCGTACAGAAAAACAAACACAAGGTACGGAAACAAGATCAAAAGGAAAAATTAAACTGACCGATGCGTAATCATTTTACTCCCCACAGTCACGAACACACACAAACATTCAGACATTGCCGGTATCGGCCAACAATGCGTGCAGTAGCTCCATTCAATACGTTGGCCACAAACTCATGTAGTATGACTCTCATGGTCACAAACAAGGGTCTCATATGTCAGAGTAACGTGCACGACGCAAATATTTCATCAGCAGGATAATAGGGACCCATTGGTCACGCATAAGTCCACCAGCATACGCACTCCGTACGAAACGAATGGACCTCCGCGTCGACACGCAGGGCATACATTCATCTGATGGAAAAATACATTAGAATGCAGTGCGCATAAATAGAATTGATCAGACCCCCCGTTGTCCACATCTCACGATCACAATAAAAGCAACAAACACGCGGTCCATTCACGCCGCAGAGCAGAAAGACGCATATCAATCAGCTATGGTTAAAAGCACAAGAAAACCACGAGATAATCATAGGACCAATATAAATACAAGGATTACCATACCTGCAATATCAGCCGTCAAATTAAAAGGAAGGATGGCAGTATAGGCTGAGTTTAAATCGACTAAATACCCATCTGTAGCTCAGGAAAGCCACTCCGATCTGCGTGGAGTCCATTTTATATTCCTCTCTCATAACCACAACAAATATTCGAGTCAAAGAGGTAATGTTACAGACTCGCCGAAAATATTGTCCCTCCGTGTTCACAACTGAGGGTGCTGCCCTCTGTAGTACAACATTGGAAATTGTTAAGTCAATCAAGCTAAAGCTGATACAAGCTCTTAGCAATACGGGAAACATCGCTTTTTACGAACATGCTATATTAGCCTGTCTCACGCAAGGTATTTACATTTTTTAAAAGATATAATCAGGATCACGCTTACAACCTTTTTTCAACATTACATAATCTCATGTCAGCGTTTTCCGGGCTTGTAGGCCGTGGTCCAGGAGCGAGTGAAAGTCCCGACGTTTCACCGAAGACTCCGTTCGGCATTATCAAGGGTTCCGACTGACTTCGATGCAGCAAAGCTCTCAGTGGAATGAAGTGCTGTGTAATTCCACCTACTTATATAGTGCAGGATACGGTACGCTGCTCGCCTATTGGCCGCTATGGTGAGGGGCGGTCGCTGATTGGCTGTTCTTCGGCCAATGGTTGAAGCGTTAGGGAGCCGGATGTACACTGACCTGCCTTGGCGGAGACAGGCAGCCGATCACCCGTTGCTTTCTTCTGGTCTACCGCGGCTATCGTGTCCTTCAGGGTTAGAGCTTTCAAGACTGGAAACCAGGCTTTGTTTACCCGTTCAGATTCCTCCTTACGGTTGAAGCTGTTGGTATGCTTTAGGATTTCAGTGGCTTCCCTCTGTAGCCGGTCGTGATAAGACACACAGTATACCGCAAGCCGACCCACACAGACCGCTATCTTCAGAAGACGTCCAACCACCACCCACGACAAAAATACGGAGTGATTAAGACGCTGACCGACCGTGCTAAGAGAATTTGTCAACCTCAGCACTTAAACGAAGAACTCAGCCTCCTCAACAGGGCCCTACTCACTAACGGGTACAGCCCTAAAGATATTCAGCGAGCACTCCATCCCAGACGTCCAACAACCAAGAAAAAAGAAGAGGAGTGGACGGCAGCTAGAGCCTTTCTGCCGTATATCGAGAAAGTAACTGACAGAATAGCGAGGCTACTGGAGTCCCATGGGTTTAAAACCATATACAGGCCGACGAAGAAAATCCAGCAACTGCTTAGGTCTGCCAAAGACAAGCGCCATCCTCTCTCCACAGCAGGTGTCTGCAAAATCCCGTGCAGCTGCGGCCAGGTATACATAAGGACTACCAAACGCAGCATCGCCACACGACTGAATTAGCATAACAGACATAGCCGGCTGGGACAGACAGATAGATCATCAGTCGCTGAACACTCGCTGCTAGCAGGCCATGACATACAGTACAACAACACCGAAGTACTGTCAACTACTGTGTCTTATCACGCCCGGCTACAGAGGAAAGCCATTGAAATCCTAAAGCATACCAACAGCTTCAACCGTAAGGAGGAATCTGAACGGGTAAACAAAGCCTGGTTTCCAGTCTTGAAAGCTCTAACTCTGAAGGACACGATAGCCGCGGTAGACCAGAAGAAAGCAACGGGTGATCGGCTGCCTGTCTCCGCCAAGGCAGGTCAGTGTACATCGGGCTCCCTAACGCTTCAACCATTGGCCGAAGAACAGCCAATCAGCGACCGCTCCTCACCATAGCGGCCAATAGGCGAGCAGCGAACCGTATCCTGCACTATATAAGTAGGTGGAATTACACAGCACTTCATTCCACTGAGAGCTTCGCTGCTATCGAAGTCAGTCGGAACCCTTGACAATGCCGAACGCAGTCTTCGGTGAAACGTCGGGACTTTCACTCGCTCCTGGACCACGGCCTACCAGCCCGGAAAACGCTGACATGAATTGTAACGCCGGCCGTGAAAGCCTCAATTGCTACATTACATAATCTGTCCTTACAAACTTTCATTTTGATTTAGTTAATTATTTCCCAACTTAATTGACGGTATGATAAACTCATTTGCTGGTAACTATCACATTCAATTATCAGGGATATTAATTATCAGATAAACCATTCTTTTCAAGTGTCAGAAGCATTTCGCCTGTCTTTAATAACTTTTCTGAGTTTTCGATACAGTATCTCGTTGGCATTGAGGAAAAGGTAACCCTCCAAGTCATTCTTCTATTTAACATGAATAACCAAAATAATATTATTTTTATTAATTAAATTGCTCGTTAAAGAAATGCTAATTTCAAAATATATATATTATTAAGTGCCTGTTCAGAAGTTATATGTGTCCTAATATTCAAACTATCACTCACTTCTAACAAGCATCTAACGTAATTCAATTAAATATTAGGCAATCTGGTTTGTGAGAGGACTCTAAATGTTACCATCAATCTTACATTATGAATAATGTCACTAGTGATATCATATAATGTAAGTATATGAACTTCTGAGCTTAGTTTACCAGAGTAAAAATATCTATGGTTAGGAAGTTCTACAGGCATAAGTTGCATTCATAATATCATCTACTAGCAATTGTACCCGTGCTTCGCTACGGTATTCCAGATTGTATACGGATATCGAAGTAAATTACTGTACATGAAGTTAATAATAATTTTTAAATTGCATGTAAATTGGCGTTATCCGAGAAAAAGCATAGGGAGGTCCGCAGAGGATGTTTCCAATGTCAAGTGCGAGTTGTGGAGTTGTGATGATAACGACAGGTGCACTTGTCTACCACAATTCATTATGTTTTAGAAACGTTGAATAGGGTGAAATTTGTGTAAGATTTTCATACAGTGCATTACTATTCAGATACTTATGCGACAGCTTCAAACATAGAATTAGGCTCACATATGGCTACCGGGTTGGCCAATATTCGTGTAGAAATTGATGATCCCATCTTTCCTATAAGTGAATCAAACCATCAGTTGTTCGTGTACAAAGTGAAAAATTTAGGTAAATCCAGAAATAGAGAAACATTTAACGTATAAGGGATAGAGATACGACAAAAAATCATAGTACCGAAGTTGTGGATCACTCCAAATTGAACGGAGATTGTGCCATCCGTTTTGTGATACGACTTACCGTTTAGCCACGAAATACATCGAAAGGGAGGACTGCACCATCATTAAAATTGCCTCCATATTTCGATATTTTTCGGGGGTAAAAAATAAAAATGTTAAACATCTCGTAAATTTTCCGTCGGTTACATGCTAAAAGCTATAATTTTGCAAAATTTCAATTTTCTAACTTGTCTGGGAGATTGTGCTGCGATCTTGATATGGGGGAGTGGGTTAAAAATTAGGACTTTAAGGAAACTTTTAATCCCATAAAACTTGTAGGTTCTGGATAAATATCACCGACTGTGTTCTTATGCACGTTTGAAACTCCCAGCATGTACCACTCAGAGAATTATGAGAATTTGAGATTTTTCTAGGGATCCTGAAGTCACCAGGTTGTCTGGTACCAAGTTTTAAATTTCTAAGATGCCTAGAATGGTCTCACTAATTTACGCCTGTTTTCATTTTTAAGCCTTAATTTATATATATATATATATATATATATATATATATATATATATATATATATAAATTGTCAGAAATGACCGAGATAATGGACGTGTGTATGTTCCAGTATGACTTTCAAGTATGACTTACTACCTGGAAAACGTACTGTGGGAGTAAGACGTCCCTAGAACCACTATGGAAACGGGTAAAATATTATCCACACTAATAAATGGAAGTCTGTTTGGCGCGATCTATATTTACTGTACTATATATATATATATATATATATATATATGGATTCGGCAGTATATTCGATTATTATTATATCTCAATCCCCTTTCCCCACCCTATATATATATATATATATAGTACAGTAAATATAGATCGCGCCAAACAGACTTCCATTTATTAGTGTGGATAATATTTTACCCGTTTCCATAGTGGTTCTAGGGACGTCTTACTCCCACAGTACGTTTTCCAGGTAGTAAGTCATACTTGAAAGTCATACTGGAACATACACACGTCCATTATCTCGGTCATTTCTGACAATTTATTTTTTCACCCTTTCACATCCCTTATGCCAAAGGGGGCTGAAATTAGACTGTAAACATCCGGAATGTTTCTATTCATCTCAGCGACCCGGAAAACTATGGATTCGGCAGTATATTCGATTATTATTATATCTCAATCCCCTTTCCCCACCCTAAAGAGTTTGAGTTTAAAAAAAATCGGAATGTTACTATTCATCTCAGCGACCCCGAAAAGTATGGATTCGACACTACCTTCGATGATTTGTAAATCTCAGTCCTCTTGCCCCCCCCCCGTCCCTATGGGTTCCTGGGGTGTTTTACCCCCATGTGGTTTGTCTCCTGATACTAAAAATTCGGAGTGTCACTATTCACCTCAGCGACTATGCATTCGACACTATTATTTCTACATATCATTATTATTTCTATATATCACTCTCCCATCGCCCCCCCCCCACCACGAAGGGGGCCGAACTTGAACTTTTTAAAAAAATCCGGAGTGTCACTATTCATCTCAGCGACCCCAAAACGTATGGATTCGACAGTATTTTCGTTAATTTGCTTATCTGACTCCCTCGCCCCCCCGCCCCTAAAGGTTCCTGGGCTTTCTTACCCTCACGTTTTTTGTCTCCTGATACTAAAAATCCAGAGTATACAATTCACTTCGTCGACCCCCGAAAACTATGTATTCGATATTATTTTCGTTTAATTTTAAATATCACTCCCCCTCGCCCCCCATGCGAAAGGGAGCTGAACTATCACTCCCCCCTCGCCCCCCCCATGCAAAAGGGAGCTGAACTTTGGCATTTGAAAAATGGGCAGTGTCACTGTTCATCTCAGCGACCCCGAAAACTGTGGATTCGGCACTTTTTCGATTATTTTTATACTTTGCCCCCTCTGACCCCCACCCTTAGGGGAGCAATGGATGGCTTACCCCCACAGTGCTCGTCTCCAGATAGTAAGTCATAATTGTACCAAGTTTGGATGAAATTTCTTCAGTGGTTTAGGAGGAAATGTGTCATTTACACACACACATACATGCATACATCCATTTTTATATATAGTAAGAAGAAGAAGATGCTTGCTTTATTATTACACAGAGAAATTTTATTTTGAACAGTGCAGAGATCTAAACTTAAACTGTATATCCGAAGAAATTATTCGAATCCGAGGAATGAATATTACTTCGCTCGCGGCATGCCCAATCATGAGAATGGCTTCAATAATATTAGTCATCAGTTTCAGTGTCGTGTTCATTACAGAGGGCAGGATTCTTATTCTTAAGAAGGATAATTGGTACCACAATCGTCCGCTCTAAGATGTTCGAGGGTACTCCAGATGATATATGATAGCAAGAATGAAGAGGATGAAACCCGGCGCCGGCACATATGCCACTCGTCTCGAATAGCTCAAGACTTAACGTCCCGATCCGACGGACGAATCACCATCAACAGCGACATATGCCCTCACACCATTAAGACCAAAAACAGCTTCCTACGTCTTGAACGCAAAATGGCTCCTTGAATATTGTGTTCTCTACCTATCTTATGTACGTTGCCTAGCGACAGCGACTCTATGCATTTAATCTTGGTGACAGCACGTTGGATTGTCATATCCCAATGCACGTTTTCCGATGGTTTTTCGTTCATAACTCACCAACGAAAGCGAAAATGAAAATTCCGGCTTCGAGGTGTATTTGGACCCCTTTCCATCTACCTATGTTCAAAATTTCAGATCTCTACGTGCTGTAGATTTTGCTGAGGATCGCGCACAGACAGACAGACAAACACTTCCTTTTATAATTATAGAGATGTGTGGAATCATTTTCGTTGATCATATAAGTAACTTAGATATGATATTTGGATTATAATTGATATTGTATAAATCTTCCTGGAAGATTAGCATATGTTTGAGAACCAATTATTATTACTATTTATCTCAAATAGCAGTGGCGGCTCGTTTGGGAGGCGCTAAGGCGCGCGCCCCCCACGGGGTTCCATTAAATTCGGGAATTTTAATCTTAAATGTTAACAAGGGAAATATTTTACTATAAGATTATTATCAAGGGCGCGAGTGGTACTGTACTGCGGCCCGATGCGCTGCTGGCTCCGCGCAGGAGGGCGCTCTCTCATAGCGGACCAAATACTCCGAGTCTCGCTTGACTGGCCTTGAGGGAGCCAATCAGAGGCGTAGTAGAGATGTGCTGTTCTACGGAGATTCCGGCGCGTTTCTGCCGCGGCCTATTGTTGCAGCCAACCTACCCGAAACATTGGTGATCTGATTTCTATTTAATAGGGGTCAGTTTATGCCATTTCTCTCCTAAAACTAGGAACTATTTTACTGAGGCACGTACGTGAGTTAAATGTGCCGGTATATATTTAAAATAGTCTTGTAATTTTTAGGATTATTAACTAACGAAACGAGTAACGACTGTAACCACTGTCTCTTCACACTTGACTCATGTTGGCCATACTCACTGGAGAGCGCGATGTTTAACTTTATGTTGATGAATAATTTCGTGAGGTGACTGTGACAAGGTGAGATTAGGAGAAAGGTTGTGATTTATATGTAGGCATAGTGTTATGTTTGCACTTCGTACGGTATGATTACCGTCGAACATATTAAAGTACTAACGTTTTCTTCTCTTTCTATCGAGAAGAAAATCGAACTGAAGGAGTGTTTTAGGCCGACACCAGACTTCTTGTTGAAAAAACCGGAGGCCAAGAAAAATGAAAATAGGGCTTTCCAAAGACAAATTAATTCTCCTGACGTATATAACAAGAACTCGCGGATATGAGGAAGTGATATCTCAGAAACCTTTTATTGCTTTCCTTGCCTGCTATTCTCCCGTTCTAGGAAAGGAGATAAATGGGTCACCACAGGGGTGATATCAATAGTACCATGGACTTTGAAATGCTTGGTGAAGTCATTGTCGTGTCTTGTTTAAGTGATCATTACAGTGAAACGATTCGTAAACATAAATCGATCGTGGGCAAGAACAGGCAATTATTATTATTATTATTATTATTATTATTATTATTATTATTATTATTATTATTATTATTATTATTATTATTATTATTATTATTATTATTATTCAATAATAATAATGTATGTGTATATATGTTCAGTGGTGGTGGTGGTGATTATTGTTTTAAGAGGAAGTACGACTAGGCAACCATCCTCTATATAACACTAAGCAGAGGGAAACATGGAAGGGTTCCGACACTTCGAAAAATGAAGATATCGGTCAAAAAAGACAAGGGCCACGAATGGCGTGAAAATTAAAGACTCCCTAGCCCTCGCAAACCTAATAGCGTCGGGGTCGGAAAAGAACAAGAGTTGACCAAGAGAGTTCAGACAGGATAGATGAAAGTGAGGAGCCTGGCACAAGTAAGTGGAAGCAATGCCAGGACTCAGCTGAGGACCCCGTGGTCGCCAACGCACGCTCCAAAGTTCAGAGCCCTTGGGGCCCCTTTTAGTCGCCTCTTACGACAGGCAGGGGATACCGTGGGTGTTATTCTAACGCCCCCACCCACAGGGGGATGTATGTTCAGTCTTCAGCCCTAAGGCTGGATGGATCCTCAACAACTCTGCCATCAGCTGTCATAGATGGCCTAGACATCGCTGAAGAGGCATACTAGGAAAATGAGGAGTGAGGTAGTTTCCCGTTGCTTTCCTCACTGAGCCAGGAGTTGATGTTACATATCAGTCTGCCAAGCCCACTGAAATGCACGCACCAACCGGCCCTATGAGCAACATTTTCACACCATTCACGACAGGGACTGGTTGCAGAAGGAATGGCATTAGGCCCTACTAGCATCGCTCATACCTCAGTCACTTTCATATTGTCAAAGCCAAGAATAAGACAGACAGATCAATGAAAGTAACAAAATTGCTCTAGGCCATACCAGAAGACATAGTGCACTGTAAACACTAGGTCCTGCCAGTAAAGGCATATAATAATAATAATAATAATAATAATAATAATAATAATAATAATAATAATTGCATATGCATTGCACCGTATAGTGTTCGAAGTGTGTATCTTGATAACATGGTTTGAAGAACTTGAGATATTTGTGGAATTATGAAACTAAGGTGCGCCCCCCCCACTGCTGATATCCACGAGCCGCCACTGTCAAATAGCGTCAATTGACCTCATTTCATTCCTAGAGACTATCTGTCTCTACATTTGCGATGTAATAATAATCATCATCATCATCGTCATTCCTCCTACCATTGACATGCTTCATATACAATTCATTTATTTCATATAATACGCCTCATGTCTCATGTAACAACATCATAATTCACCTTACCTTGACCTCGCCGTTATTCATCCATCAAATATCCTGTTTTATTCTCAAACTTT
The DNA here is from genome assembly GCF_040414725.1 of Anabrus simplex. Lineage (NCBI taxonomy): Eukaryota > Metazoa > Arthropoda > Insecta > Orthoptera > Tettigoniidae > Anabrus > Anabrus simplex. The sequence continues at coordinate 47,470,775 of NC_090279.1, read as the reverse complement.
CTTCGAATTCCCTAAATTATCTCGTTATGTCTTTCAACGACGTTATAACAACATATCCATGATCATATCTTACCTCAGCTTGAATGTACATGCATTATCATAGACCTAATGTCGAACACAATATGGCTTAATACCCATCGCATTTAAATGAACAAACCTCATGTCCTTCACCAAGGGCAACATTACGAACGCAAAAAAGTAACTTATCACTGGGTAATCACTTCCTACATCAATGGATTTATCTCACATTTTAGAAGATTACCTAAAAACCTCTGAAACTGTGAGTTCAGCTAACCATTCACGTAACATCACTCTTATAGGACATTTAAAAATAGCACCTTTCCAGTAAAGAATGCAAATATAAATGGCACTTTCCAAATAGCAAATATCTGAAACTACTTACTAGAAGAATGTTTTTCAAGACTTATCTTTTCCTCACGCTCTCGTTTCTGCTGTCACATGTCCAGCTGATTAAGACATGCGGTGTCCGGGTTCACGGCATCACATTAGCCTGTCGGGAACGTTTGGGATTGTCTTCACTCCTCTCCGGTTCTCATGGGCTGGACTTGTCGATTGTGATACCATCATCTAGGTAGCCTCTGCCTCTGTACGTCTAGCACATGACGTAGCCGGTTTCTTTCGTGGTGAACATGGAAAAACAGACCAACATGGTCATTTCGTCATCTGCTGGATAAAAAAGCCTACTATGAGCTACTTGGTAGTCTGTGATTACTGCTTCTTATTATGTGGCTTATTATATTTTAGAGTCTTTCTCTACGTCTATGTGCAACAGTTATTATTATTCTGCGACTTCTTAATATTGAATTCCTTTCGTTGTATACAAGTTCTTGCTGATCTCCCGTGACGTCGTACTAAGGTACTCTGCCAATTAAATTGTGCAGCTTTATATTAAGAAACGTTATAACTTCTATTTCACCGATGACTTCTATTGCTTGTGAAGATGTTTGTTATTATTTTCTCCAACTCTATCTATTTTTCTCTTCTCAATCAGTCTTCCTCCAAAAGCTCTGTGTATTGCTCGGCTTGTATATCCAGTGGAAACCGAATTTTTTTCAATAATAAAATTTTAAGAATATATCGATGTCGTCTCTTCTCACCGCCTTCAGTAATTTCTTACCTTCTTTTACCTGACGGGTGTATCATTTCCTTATCATTCAAGCACAAGTTGACGTTCTACGTCTGGCGTTCGTACGACATAGCTGCCATTTGTGCTCCGGATAAACTTCATTATACACAGTGACATGGCACAATATTAAATTAGAAGACCTATCAATAATGGAGAAATAATTTAAAAACCTATATTCGAATATTAATATTTTAACTGGTGTGCAGGTCATTATCACGCCTGTCCACGCCTGGGCTGATAAAATAATCTGATAAGTGGTGCGAAGGAAGAGAGAGGTTGAGCCGGGGAGTGGTGATATCAGCCGGTCAGTACCGGTACCGTGACTATCTATATCACACTTACAGCACTGTTAAGCTGAATTATATAACATCGACTGTGTCTGTGCCATAAGTTCGAAACTAGGGAAATCTCATTCATCGACGATGTGTTAGTGGTTTCCGGATTAGTTCGTAATTCGGACTTTCCCGTTGATTGCTTCATAACTCCATCTAGTTGACTGCCAGTCATTCCCAGTTTGAATTAGCAGTGAGACGGATCATAGTGTTCTTGTACGTTCAGTGTGTGCAGTTGTATATTGATATTCATTGAAGACATTAACGTTGTTACAATATGCCTAAAGTAGCTCAGTCAACAAGTTTAAAATTGAAAAGTTACGTATCAGAATACCAAGAAGATGGTTTATCAACTGACAGTAAGATATTGTTTTCTAATTTGTGTCTTTGTATACTGACATCTACTCAGAGGTTCCTTGTGCAACTGCATGTTTCAACCAGTTAAGACCAGGCTACCAAACAAGGAGATTCCAAGCAGAGACAGTTGTTTCTGACACAACCAGCAACTTCCAGTGTAACGTTCGAGTTCAACACCGATCTCTGCCATGCTCTCATATCCGCTGACGTATCTCTCTTATAATCAGTGCTTCAGGGAATTCCTCAAGAAATATACTAAACGATCCATTCCGGATGAGCGAACGTTCAGAAAAACGTACTGTTCAGCCATATACGATGAAACTGTTCGTAAGACAAGGCAAGAGATTAAAGACGGTCCAATTTGGGTTTCCATTGATGAGACAACAGACAAAGAAGGCAGGCTAATTGGCAACGTAACATTGGTTTGTTAAGCCAAGATTATTGTAAACGGATTCTCTTACACTGTGATGTTCTAGAAGAGTGCGATAACAAAACCATAGCAAAACTGTTCAATGAGGCTATGGGTATCTTCTGGCCACAGGGCGTTAAGTATAATAAAGTGTTACTTTTTGTTAGCTATGCCGCACCTTACATGATCAAAGCCGAAGAAGCATTATCTGTTGTTACCGTATATCCTAAGATGACTCATTTAACATGTGTAGCACATGCCTTGCATCGTGTGGCAGAAGTGGTAAAAGGCACCCCAAAGTGGATTTATTGATTTCCTCAGTGAAAAAAGTTTTTCTCAAAGCCCACATAAGAGTTCGTCTTTTGAAAGTAATATACCTAGAGATTCCATTGCCGCCAAAGCCGATTCTAAGTAGGTGGGTTACGTGGTTGCAAGCGGTTGAATATTATGTTGAATATATAGACTGTATTAAAAATGTTCTGCTTGCCATGGATTCTGAAGATGCAGCCTCAATAATTGAAGCCGCGAAAACAGTTGTCTGCGACACATTTGTGATAAATGACTTACGTTACATTCAGCATAATTTTTCATGCGTCACAAAAACACTGCAAAAGGCACCAAATTCGCAAATCTCTCTTTCTGAAAGTTGTGAAATTGTGAATAAAACTGTGGAACAACTAAATTGTGGTGCAGGTAAAGTTACAGATGTACCAAACATGAAGGTGGCCACTGTACTTTCAAAGAATCCTAGATATGAAGAAATGACAAAGACTGCTGCAATGCTGTGTGGAGATTTAAGTGTAGGATTAACATTGGATTTAACCCCAGCATATATCGTGAAGTTGAATTATGCCCCCGTTACCTCTTCCGATGTTGAACGTAGTTTCAGTCAATATAAATCTGTCCTTAGAGATAATAGGAGAAGATTCACTTTCCAGCACTTAAAAGAACATTTTGTAATCCATTGTTTTTGGTAACAGAGAATAAGAGATTTTGTGTTCTTCAAATATATTAAAATGAGAAGTGTAACTTAATGTTGCATGTAGATCTACTTTGTTTAGCTTTTTTGAACTTTGATATTAAATAGAAATTTATTTTATGTGTGTAATTTTGAGACCATATATAATTCCATATTTCAATAAAAATAACTACCATATATATGCATATTTCAATAATTATTAGTACATATACATCCGTTCCCTGTATGTTTACTATACCAAGCTAAAGTATTCACCGGCATCTCGGAAGGGAGGGTGCAATCAGTAGTTGAGAGGAAGTTGCATGAAAACCAGTGTGGTTACAGAGCACGGAGGGCCTGTCAAGATCCAATTTTCAGTACGCACCAGGTAAATGTAAAATGTTACGATGTGAATAGACAGATGTGTTTTTGTTTCGTAGATCTAGAGAAAGCATATGACAGGGTGCCGAGGGATAAGATGTTCACCATACTGTGAAGAGGGGAGGGGGATGAAATTAAGGGTAGACTATTAAAATCAACCAAACGCATTCATGATGACAATTGGGCTCCAGTGAGAATTGATGGTAGAACGAATTCTTGGTTCAGGATACTTACAGGGGTTAGACAAGGCTGTAATCTTTCACATTTGTTCTTCGTAGTTTACGTAGATTATCTGCTGAAGGGTAGGTATGCATGGGCAAGGAGTTATTCAGGCGGGTGGAAATTTAGTAAGCAATCTGGCCCCTGCTGACGACTTCGTCTTAATGCCAGATTGTGCCGAAAGCCTGCAGTCTAGTATCTTGGAACTTGAAAATAGGTTTAATGAGTATGGAATGACAATTAGCCTCTCCAAGACTAAATTGATGTCAGTAGGTATGAAAGTCAACAGAGTTGAATGTCAGATTGGTGATACAAACATGGAACAGGTAGGTAGATAATTTTAAGTATTTTTGTTGTGTGTTCCCCCAGGATGGTAATATAGTAAGTGATATTGAATCAAGGTGTTGTAAAGCCAATGCAGTGAGCTGGCAGTTGCAATCAACAATGTTCTGTAAGGAGGAAGTCAGCTCCAGGACGATACTGTATTTACATCGGTGTGTTTCCAGACCATCTTTGCTTTGCGGGAACGAAAGCTGGGTGGACTCAGGATATATTATTCATAAGTTAGAAGTAACGGACATGAAAGTAGCGAGAATTATTGCTTTAACAAACAGGTGGGAACAATGGCAGGAGAGTATTCGGAACAAGCAGCTGACGGCTAAGTTTTGAATGAACTCTATGGATGAAGCTGTACGCGCAAACCGTCTTCGGTGGTGGGGACATATGCGACGAATGGAGGAGGATAGGTTGCCTAGGAGAATATTAGTCTCTATTATGGAGGGTAAGAGAAGTAGAGGGAGACCAAGATGGCAATGGTTTGATTCAGTTTCTAACGATTTAAAGATAAGAGGTATAGAACTAAATGAGGCCACGGCACTAGTTGCAAATAGAGGATTGTCCGACGTGCCGTTTTCGTAAATTCACAGAGGCTTGCAGACTGAACGCTGAAAGGCATAACGGACTATAATGATAATGCAAGTATATATGTATAAGAAACCTTACGATTTTTTTCCGTTAGTGTACGAAGAATTGGTTCATAAAGTTCAGTCAGTTGATCCCTCCTTCCATGGCTGTCCACATACGTTAAGACTTACGGATCTGCTTTCGTATTCTTTCTTTCACCCGGAGAGGTTCCTTCTCTCTTATATATCCTTTTTGAGCCAGACATAGCGGGACATTGCACCCAGTGCTGCCAGTGCCCTTTTCAGTAAGAATCGCATACTACAATTGTAGACATTAGGGATAAGTTCAACTACAACTCTCCCCACAATTGTGTATTTTGGTATACATGAGTGTTACAGTGTGATTTATTACAAGTATTGGAACTGGGTGATATAACAAGCCCATTCACATTTCAAGTAGAAGAAGAAGTGTCGCATGCTGTGTAGTTGCGTTGCCTACGCTATAATAGAAGGCCTGGACAAGCCGACACATTTCTGGGCGAACAATGTAGTTCAGGCAATTGCCGCTTGGATCGCGTTTATGTTCTGATGTCCTGTCTATATCCTTATATTGAAGATTCATACAATAACTTGAAATAATACATTTTGTTATCATTATGCCCGGTGTGAATCAGATATAAATATATAAAACAACTTAGAACACACTACACTTCATATATTTCTTTCATTTAGCACTTGATTATCATACAAGAATAAAGAATAGGGAAATAGGCCTATATAGAAGTACTCACACGATTTTTCCCTAATTTCAACACTTTTCTGCTCAGAGGCTTTCTGTTGAATTTGTTTAATAAAGAACAGACCTGAATAATGTTGTAAGTATAACGTATGTGATGTGTGCTTGATCGCAGTCGCGACACTGAAACGTCTCTTTAAACTTTGGAGCGGTACGGAATTTCAGCTTTCGGACAAGGTTACATTTTCCGAGATATCCTAACGCCCGCGTTGTAAATATTAATATTTTTAAGAAGAAGACGAATTTGCGTCGGCACTTTGTCGGGGAGCAGAATTCACCTCACTGTACTTACACTGTAATCTAATTCGACAAAGTGCAATCTACACATTCTGGAGTTATCATTAGGAGCCCAAGAAAATCCTTTTCTGCTGCCCTGTCGAGAAATAGCAAGCCTCCATTTGTCCCCTAAACTCGGATCTTTAGGAAAAAGGTGAAAATTTATATTTGTGTATATTTCTTTGCTGTGTCAGATGTGCAGTTAGGCACGCAACAATAAACCATCTTAACATACAGAATGGAAAGAGAAACTTGACGGCAATTGGACCCAGGGGCTCTGAAATTTGGAGCGTGGGTTGGCGACCACGGGGCACTTAGCTGAGTCCTGGCATTTCTTCCACTTACTTGTGCCAGGCTCCTAACTTTCGTGTATCCTATCCGGCCTTCCTTGGTCAACTCTGGTTCTTTGCCGACCCCGACGCTATTAGGTTTCCGAGGGTTAGGGAGTCTTTCATTTTCACGCCCTTTGTGGCCCTTGTCTTCCGTTGGCCTTTACTTTCATTTTTCGAAGTGTCTGGTCCCTTCCAGTTTCTCTCTCTTCTTCTTCTGGAAATGTATGGACTCTTTTCGTGTCGCCCAGTCACAAACGCATAATTTTTAAACAATATACACATTAAAACACAGTCCACTTGGTCTGAAAACATTGAAGTATCGATATTCACTCATCAGTTTCTCTCTCTGATTAGTGTTATATAGAGGATGGTTGCCTAGTTGTACTTCCTCTTAAAACGATAACCACCACCACCACCTTGACGGTAATTTGGAAGCACATAACTAAACAAATGTTAAGTGCATCTCAACAACCATCCATATATTGCAAATCGTGAGAACAAATAAATTAAAAAGTGCAAAACTCTTCATGTTTCATGTTAGATAAGGCCCTTATAAAACGAAGTTTAATATGTTATTTCTTCTCATAAAACATGTTGCAGTAACATACGTAATCATAGAATTCGCGTCAACAACAGAACATAAACGCGAACCTAGCGGTGGGAAAGAGAAAAACTATTACCCTGCTTTTAATGCAAGAAATTGGCTCTCTGTCCAGGCCTTCTAGTTTCTATGCTGAAATTCAAGTCAAGAGCTTAGGAAAAGTATCCTTCCGCATGTGAGCACGTCCCCTGTTCCCCCTTCCGGGTCGTCCCGTTCTCCATCTCCGCCACAGCCAGGTTATCAATAACGCCGTGCGTCCATCTGACAAGTGCAGTACTTCATTCTGAAATAGTGAAGCATCAAACGAAATCACTTCCTTTCACATAGCTGTCCTTTGATTACGTCCCATACCTATTTATTCCTTTATTGACCATGTAAAATCTACAGATTACTGACGAATACCGAGGCAAGAGAAGCAAGGTTTATTTTTATTTCATAATGCAATTTGTGTGAGGCACATTGGGACTTACAATATAAGTATACGATTCCGCTCTCGTGCAACGACTGTCAGTGTCAATTTCTCACAGTTAAAAAAACTGAAAAACCCACCCGTTAGTGGGATTGCAAAATACAATGCTTCCAGGAATGTTGTAAATATTGTAGTCTCGTCATTCGGAAGGTAAAAACGAACTCATGTTCCTCGCATGACAACATTTCTGCAGGTAAAGGGTGGTTACGAATATAAAGTACATAATATTATTATTATTAGTCTATTATTATTATTATTATTATTATTATTATTATTATTATTATTATTATTATTATTATTATTATTATTATTATCATCGAATTCGCCAAGGATCCTATTCCCATACCGTGTTAAGGCCTTTCCTGTTTTATTTACGGCGAGTGCTGAGCTGACACATCGATCTTTCGCTGGAGACTTGGATTTTCCGCGGAGTTTAAATTCCAAGCGAGCGACGTAAACACTGTACAAAAAAAATCGCCGATCAGCTGCGCGGTCTTTTTCACGTCTTCCACAGTCCACAGTGGATTCTAATCTCGTAGGCTACTGTAAACGTTTAAAACAATTTGGTTTAGATTTTCTACTTTATTTTTCTCCACTTTTGTTAGCTTTAAAGTATTTCACAGGGGACTCAAGCGCAGCATCACACACGCCTTGCTCACAGCTGGCAGCCATTATGAATACTGAACAGTGAACACGCTGTTGCACCCAGTATTGCGAACAGTTTTCTTGGATCCATCTTCAACGTCACACATATTATGCGAACTTATCAGCAGTGGAATGAAATCGAACAAAGTTACTAAGTACACAGTGCAATAAGATATCAATATCATATTAAATAATTATTATTTTGCTACATACATCACTAAGAACAATAACTATTCATAGCCATCTACGTATGAAATATAACAATTGGTAACGAACCCGAATAACATACAACATGTGATTTATTCTCCATATTTATACAGGGCAAAATTTTAATTCATCAAGTCAGTTCACCAGAATATCTAACCATACTGAAGAAAGCTCCTGACTTCAGGAACAAGTAACAAATCTAGGGAACTATTTGGCGCTGCAGAAGCCTTTTCACCGACCAGAAGTCTGACTATCATTATAGGGACCTCTAAGGTCTTGAGTTGACTCTCAGTATAGTAGGTTTTGGTAGTTGTCACTACTATCTGCGCACTTTACACCCTAGTGCTGAATCGGTCGACTTCGGTTATCTTCGAGATTCGTATTGGCAACCTTTGAAACACAAACTAAGAATCGCTTATCATCGCTGTACGACACCTGGCGTACACTTTAAGTAATCGCACTGTTGTTGTTTACACAGCAAAGCCAAACTATAGAATTCATGCTAAGAACACGTTTCGCATCGGGAAATGTTATATAGTATTATATATTGTGTGTGGACACAGTAGTTTGCTTAAGATAATACGTGTTTAGAAAATTCATATCGATCGATCATATTATCGATTCAATTCAGATTTCATTTCCATTCCGTTGGCAGTATTACTGAAACCGACAGTGCTCCCTTTTTACTCCTCCAACGAGTACAAAAATCTATCACTAAAATGTGCGCATACTATAGTAATACAGCCTTTCCTAAATTCTACTGACTATTACAAATCAAATTTGTTCTTCAAGAGGTAATTAAACAACATTCAAATGTCCGGTTTTGTGTCGAAGTAGCTGATATGTTGTTATATAAGGCACGTAATGGCCAATTCCACAGCTTATTCCGTTAAATGAGTTACGGATATCCTTCATTGAGGAATTGTGATCTTTTTACACTGCGTCCACAACCTCTAACATATTGTCGGTAATGTTCAAGTTCAATAATTTACTTTTGCTAAATGTATAGATCTCAACCGAGAATATTAGAAGTTGGTAATACTAATATTTCCCAGATTCAGCATTTTATATATTTTTAATATTTAATGTTATTAATTATCTTAAATTTTCTATTTAATTAAGCATTAAAAATAAATACTCATATAACTAGCTTGCTTTTTAGAAAACTCCCAGCCTTTGCGATGCAAGTGCCTGCAAGTTGTATGTAGTACCAATATATCGTATATCTAACTTTAGTGGAATGAGGATTTTTTTCTGAAGAGCAACGCAGATGAAGAAAAGCGGATGGTAGTTTCAGAAAGAAATTGCAACATGTAGTGTGTAATTTTAATTATTGTTTTGCTGTATTATTTACCTCTGTGTGCAATTTTATAGTGACGCTGTGAATGTTGAGTTGTTCCTTACACTGTATGATGCAACATACGGTTGTAGGGATCAAATTCTTGAGAGGTTTCCATTTAGGATATCTGTATCTTTTTCTATCAGTGTTGTTATGGAGATTCTTCTGTATCACATCAATGCCCCACAGCAGCTAATTCTGGTATTTATTTGTGATGATTTAGGTAACATTAGGCTGTATCTCTGATTTATTGGTGTGTAAAAGATTTTCAGGAGTGAGTGGCAGTGTTTTTGCTTGGGGTCGAATCCTAGGATCTGCAGCCCTGAAAAACGTTTCCGTGGTTTCACCATTTTATCATTTATTAACCTTAATTAGTGCTGCTGTGTACCTAACCTTATTCCTTTCCCTTGGAGTTGTTAGTGCACCATTAAACTGCTAGCAGAAATGGAAAAACAATCTTCAGGAATAAATTTTGGCTGTGGGAACTCTAAAAGGTGTATGCTTGAAAGTAAAACCAATAACATATTAATAGAATAACCTGTGATGGCCAGAACAATTAAACATGGCACACAGTATTGCCCCTACATTGAAATATACAAAATACAATTGAGCATAGTTTCCTGAGTAGATATGTGTTTACATAGAAATCTGTTCCCTGGCAATGTGTAAGAATCGACACAATTAGCCACAGGAACGAAGCTTGTATTACCTGTACGAGAAATTGTAATATTAATTGTTAGTGTTTACATTTACAGTAAAATATCACAAAGTGGCTTACGAACACTGTTATTGGGTGAAATGAATTTTCTGAGGCACTACTCAAAGTATTCAAAATAGACAATTTTTGTACCACCTGCGAAACAATAAAAACTGCTTAACATTTAAACCAATTGTTTGTCATGGAACTCCCTTCAAGTGGCGCTCTGGTAAATACCACTCGGTTGTGACATTAGACATGACATGCACAGAAAAATAAAGAAATGACACTTAAGTAAAGGTCGGTGGCATTGTTCGATGAAATGAGCTGATAGCAGTATTGTATAAATTTTTGTCTTCATTTCAACATAATTTTCTTCATTTTCCATTTCCAGTCTTCTGGGTTGAAATGTGAATCAAAAACCTCAGTTTTTCTCTCTCCACCCTTCCTTCCTCAGATATTTTTTTCTACTTTTACTCCACCCTTCTCTGTGCTCTCTTTACTGTATCCATTCACCCCTTTCTGGGCAATCCCCAGTGTCTTTCTCCTATGATTTTCACTGTAAATACTTACTTTGGAACTCTATTCTCTTCCATTCTTATCATGTGTCCATTCCACTTCAGCTTACAGGTCTCTATCTAGCCTTTCAGTGTAGGGAATCCAATTCTCTCCCTGATTTCTATGTTTCATACTTGATCCCTTCATGCCCTCCCTATCAATTTTTTTTGTAAGAAATTTTTTTCTTGGCCTCTTGCATTCTGCTTTCATCATGTTTTCTTGTTGTTGTCCATGTGCCTGATGCATATGTCAAAATTGGTGTGTAGTATATTGGTTGCAAAATTTCCTAGCATTCCATTGGGATGTCCCATTTACCGACTTTACATCTCGCGCATTAGTATATTTCATTGGCTTGTTCAATTCTCTTTCCAAGTTCTTAATTTATTTTCCCAACTTCTGCAATTATTCTCTCCAAATACTTGAAGCTTTCCACAACTTCTAATGGTCTTCCATTTACTTCAATATTCCCACTTCCTTTTCTATTACCCCTCGTCACCACTACTATCAACACTTTTCCACACTTATTTTCATTCCATATTTCTCTATCTCCTGATTCCATACAGTATCCTGTTCTTGTGCTTCCGTTTAATCTTCTCCACATATTACTGTGTCATCTGCAAAGGTAAGGCCTTTGCCTCCTTGGTTCCCATTTCTTGTTGTATACTTTTGTATATGACTGTAATGAAGATTGGAGGAGATAAAACACATCCTCTTTGAAGTCCTGCTTCTACTTTGAACCATTTTATTAGTTCTATCATAGTATTCATACTACTTACTCACTTTTCATTCATGGCTTTTTTTAATTGGTTCTTCACCTCTCCCTGCCTTCTTCTTTATCAATGCATCCGAGACCACTTACCATGGAACACGAACATATGCCTTCTCAATATCAATATATATCATCACTGAATCCAGCCTAAATTCCTATCTGTTCTCAATCATGTTCTTTACGTTCAAGAGATTCAAAATTTTAAAAATTATGTTTACACTGAGTATGGAGTAAGACACCGTGTGGAAGTAAATCATAGACAAAAACTGGTGCCGGGAAAAACAGAGTTGAAGCCTTTTAAAGGCCGTGTTATCAGAAGTCCCTGAAGATCAGATTGATAGAATGTGTCTCAAATGAAGAGATAGTGAATCAGCTTGATGAGAGGAGAATGGTTTGTGAGTATTTGATCCTGGGTAGGAAAATTTTGATAGAGAAAATCTCAAAGAACTGTGAACTTGTTCAGTTAGCTTTGAAGCTAATTGTAAAGTATAAAAATGGTAGAAAGTGTCAAAGATATGGACCCAGGTGTTCAGAGTGATATGCAGACGGCATTGTCACTGAATTTTCAAGAAGTTTTGTGCATTTCAATCACAAGCGACGTACGTTGGATTTTTAACAGGAAAGGTCATCTTGTTGCTGTTTCAGTTCCATATAAAACTGTATGTTATGTAGCTATTAATAAGATATAAGGTGTCATGTAAAACTAGGAGTCCTTTGACTATGATGTTGATATTGACACACATGTTAACTTATATTTACTATGGAAGTGATCACTGTTTTAGAAGTCATGTAAAACTGGAATTTCTTAGCTTTGATCAAAGTATCAGTCATAGAAAACTTGAGGTCCTATAGGTATGGTCACAATATCAATGTCATGTAAAATTTCGTGTTTTTTGGTATGATCATAATATTGATGGTCATGTAAAATTACAAGATTGTTGCTTAGTCTGTTGACAAACAACATAAGTAGCAATGACATCAATAAGGTAATATATTTTTCTGGGTTATGATACAGTGTAAGGTCATTGGAAGAAATCAACGATCCCAGTAACTTCTAACTACTCAGTTGCAGTTTGAAATGGACCTGGAAGTAAAGATCAAAGAGGAACCAGCCTGGCTTGAAGGAACGACAATTGCATCACTTGTAAGTCTCATTCCAGATAACTTCATACAGGTCAGAAATTAACCCTTAATAGCTGAATAAGTTTGCCAGTGGCATAATTTTCTATGTGCTTCCTCAGTATTAACACTAGGAGTCACCAATTGCTGAATGAGCATCTATGCGTAGTGCAAATCTGTTTTGTTTCTTTGTCTGGGAATACACCACAAAGCGCTACACGAAGCTGCCAACTCTTAGGAACTTATGGTTGTGGTAGAATTTTTATTTTCAGTATCAAAATGACTTTCGTTTAGGGGTTGCACCTCTTCTAGTTTCCCCTCTGATTATAATAGAGGACTGTTGGCCCATTGTACTTTTTTAAAACTAATATCCTCCAACACTACTGCACCACCATTAGCACCACATGTTAAATATTGTTACTCCTACCATAATTAGTAGAGCAGAAGTTAAATCACAAATCTTTTGTTAGTGTTTTTTAGACTGGATACACCAGTCTTCTAAACAAAATGTCAGCACAAGTGTGATTATTCTGTGTTTCCCTCACATCCACAATGTGCTAAAAGATATGTGTGTTAAGGAGAGAGCAGATTTGCCTATGGCATACAAGGGATAAAATAGCTCAAAAACTGAAATTATGTTCTCTCAAAATAAGTATTTTGCTCAGACATTGAATTCATTTAGAAAGGCAGAATAGTGATAAGCTCATTTTATTCCTCAACTTCAGGTCAGATTGTATGTTATATAGAGAACCATGTGCAAGGGCTCTAGAATGCATGATTACTGAGAATAATTTCTTTAATATGCTCCTTCTTAGTGGGCTCTGACACCCTTAGGACTTAGGGCACATTAAATAGATTTTTTTCTTTCCTCTTTGTCATAATTTCCCTGTCCTTTTTGTGCATCCTTTTCATCCATTTCGTAGTTCAGCTACTGTTCTGTATTGAATGGTTTAAGTTGGTATATCCTATAACTTGTTACTTTAATTTACTTTTATTAGTAAGTTAACTTATATAAGAACATAAGCTTTTGATCACAGTCCACCCTCCCTCCCCACTCTTTTAGTGCTGACAATGTTTTATGAATCCAAGTGAGAAATTAAAATGTATCGTAATAGATCTTAAAAGATCTTCTGAAACTGTAGATGTACACTCCAACACTGCTGACTCTCCACGGACGGTGTCCTCATCCCCACAGTTCTTCACAGAACGCTACATAACATGCTTGCAGCAGTAAAATATTTCATTGCTAGTTGCTTTGACTTTGGGCTACATCACATCTTTTGCTGCTATATGACTGTGATAAGCCTGCTTCTTTCATGTTTGTGCTTTTTATTTTACACTTGGAAGCATTGAAATATGCTGTTTGAAACAGAACTCTCTTAATGCTTTATGTAGCCCCTGTGATCTGAGCAAAACCAGAGTAGAGAATTTGATTCCATTATTTTAAGTTATTTTAATCTGTCTGTAAACAAACTCTATGCTGAGAACAAAATAATTATTTTAAAAAAGTTGTAACACTTCTTATTGGTTCAAATATCTTTTAAGATTTGATTGATATGATTGTTCATATGAAAACAGTTCATACAATTTAGTGCTCATGCCTATGGCTGCTTCCTTCCAAATTCTGTGTGAGATGGCCCCAATTCCATCCCTGGCAGTATATCTTCTGATATGGCTAGAAAATGTTTCGCATTTTGTGTTTTGTTCTCAGTCTCATTCTTTCTCTGACATAAGGATTGAGCAAGAATAGTAACACCATTCTCAGTACAGCCTTTGGTTATAACAATCCTCTACTGGTAGAAATCTTCCTTAAACATTAGTGAAATTCTGAAAGTAACTGTAATAATGGAAATTAATGAATTAACATGCTCATTTGTTTGTGACTGTATTTGTAGATGTGTGTTATGAGCATACCTAATATATCTTATTTTCCACAGGAAAATTTTGAACATGTATCAGAAGTGATAGCTGTGAAAGAAGAAGTTAAATCAGAGTTAACGGAGCCAGGGTCATCGCAGGAAAACTCTCTAGAGGTAATGTACATAATTTCATAATCCATCGTCAGGTAATGGAAATGGTTAGAAAATTGCTCAAGAGATACCAGGGTTTGATCCTTCATATCAGTGTACATGATTGATAGTCCTACAGAAACTATATTTTTTTATGAGATTGACTGTTGACTTACCTAATTTTTACTTTTCCTTCAAGTTGTTCCACAATTTTGCATTATGAATTGTGCAGCTGTTAGGATTATTCCAAAGACCTGTACTTTATATCACTTGGGAGCTGGTATCATTCCTACTTTTACTTTTGAATTTGTAAATAGTTTTGAACACAAAGTAGCTATTACATTCGTCATCTTGTTACTGTTACAGGATATTTTATTAGTTGCTTCCTAATGATTCGCCTTTGTTATCTTATTGATTATATTACTTATTGATTTCTAGATAATACAGTAATTTGTGATGCAAGTTGCAGGTAATATGCTTGTTTACTGTGAGCATTCGCTTATATACAACACACATTGTAGCCGTCTCGTTGCAAGTGAAAAATATTCTTATACTTCCTAATGTGGTTTGTGGTGTTACTTGTCCATTGTGACATATAATATTACTTATACATGCAATGGAAGAAATAAGCCATTCAAGAGTTATCTTGCCTTTCTCTTCCATACTTCGTAAGGGATAGTGTTTGTGAATAGGTCTTGTAAGTTCACTGTTACTCACCTGAACATGCGTTACATGAATGAATTTGTCATTACCAGGATACATATTTGATCACTGTCATCGTCCACTTCATAGTATACATGCCACCTTCTTTCAGTATGACTATGTTGCTATGGGGTATTTCATTGCCCATTTATTGAGATATTCGTGTCACCACCTCTTCCACGAGTTCTGGGTTAGCTACTGAAAATATAGCCTTGTGGACAAGGTTGTAATGAGAGAGGAAGTATAATCATAGTCAGAGTGTGTAGTAATTGGCTCTCCTATAAGGAAATGGGATGTAGTTACTTAAGAAGTGTCAAAAGGGTTATCATTTAGCTTTCGTGAGAGGATGATGTGTTGTAAGAATGGTTCATTCTTTGTTGGTGAAGCGATAAGAATCCGTCACTCATCTGAGGTATTATATCAGACTCTTGATAGCTGCTTCCCAGATTCCACCAAAGTGTGGTGCTGTAGAAAGGATGAAATGTCATGTCATTCCCATGCCTGCAGTTGTATAAAAAGTTGGTTTTCTGGGGGTTGTTTTGCCATAAGGCCTTGATTTTTATAGCTGCTCTGAAGAAGTTTGTACAGTTATTGCTGTAAATGTTCAAGGGTTGACCTCTATGAGAAATAAGTTGATAAAGTGCGTAGAGAAATGTTGTTGTGGTGAGATCAGGTATCATGTCTATGTAGACAGCCTTGGTAGCTAGGCATTCTGGTCTTGTTCGATTTCACACGATGTTTTATTAGAATTGGGCCAGAATAGTCTTTGCTAGTTTTATGGAATTGGTATGTTGGGGCTACAGGCACCTTTTGTGTATTTCACATGAATTGTTCTGAGGTATCAGCATTCAACTTAGAACACTTGAGACGTGTATGAGTGTGGCTCCTTTCTGTGTTGGAATTACTGATGGATCCTCCCGCTTTCTCCCACTCACCACACTAAAACTTCACACACACTACTGGACCTAATAGTAACGAACAACCCTGACAGAGTATTACATTACGGCTAGACATCTCCTCCTGGACTGTCAGCCCATGACATTATCTTTATGTGTTTTGCACTGCAATGTCCCATACATAAATCTAAGTACGTAACTTACAGAGACTATAGCCGTATTGACAATGAAAAATTATTGGAAGACCCATTTTCGATCCCGTGGCAGAAGTCAACTCATGAAACCATCATTGGCGACATGGTCACCACTTTCAATAACATGATACTACAATTTTTTGACAAACACGCCCCTCTACGAACATCATGCATCTGTAGAAGACTCTCCCCGTAGCTAAATTATGATATTAGAGCAATGATGGCTAAGCAGGATGCAGCTCATAGGAAATACAAACTTTACCCGAGAGAGGAAAACTTTATCTATTGCAAACGAATACATAATAAAATGACTCTGACAGTAAAAAACACTCGATTACGGTATGCCCATGACCTTATAAAACCTGACATAAGACCCGTTACCTTATGGAAGTCAATCCAAAAATTTGGACTAAATAAACTAGACAAGGTAGACGATTTGGAGATTTCTCTTGATGAATTGAATAATCGCTTCGCATCTCATATTCAATTAAACGAAGAAGCAAAAGAAAATCTGTTGCGGGCAATTTACAACACGCCACCCGTAGGCAAGTGAAAGCGGCATTCTTGCGAATTAAAACCAAATCCATAAGGGTGGAAAATATATACATTATAACGCTAAAGAAAATTATCAGTGCTATTATTCCAGTATTGACATTCATATACAACTCTCCTTTCAAAACATTGTATTTCCAAATGTCTGGAAAATGGCCCTGGTACAGCCCTTCCCAAAAACAAAATATTCTAGACTAAACAGTGATTACAAACCTATTAATATACTGTCTATAATAGCCAGGGGACTCAAACACATTGTATATAATCAAATTGCAAACTATCTCAATGACCACGACATACTAGACCCACACCAGTCATGTTTTCGTCGAAATCGTAATACGTGTACTACCTTACTAAGCGTGACTGACGATATAAGACAGGCTATTGATGAGCAAAAACTGACAATTGTAGTATTATTGGACTTCAGCAAACCATTGCCTCTCTAGGCACAACCTACATTTAACAAGACCTTATCAATTGATTTTTAAGTTTACACAGGGGTATCGAGTACCCTTTCTGCCGGGCCTTTGTGAAAAATAATATTTTCAATTACTGGCCCAAAAATCAAAATTATGGAGGCAGAAACATGCGCTCCCTGAAATCAAAGATTAAAACCCTACTTGGGCTAGTGGCCCGACGATGCAGAGGCTTGTCCCACACTACTGAGGTGACTAGATGGAGGACATTTAAGTTACAAGGCTACAGATAGAATATGGTTTCAAAAACATAGTCACCTCAAAACAAGTTGATAGGGAACTCGAGAGATTATCACACTCTCTATTCCCAAATTTCAGTTAAGTACACTTGATTTACTCGAACTTTTACATGGGAAGAAAGAGAAGTTTACATTTTAGGAAATGGACTGTTACATAGTTAGAGATTGGAACCTTCTGCTCGAGTCAGCTTGCGGAGATAACTACTGAGAGAGAAAATTGGTGGCCATTACCTTATCTGATGTTCTGCCTGCCGATGGATGAGGCCCCATTCCCCTCTCTTAGCACACACACTCAATAGCATGACGATCAGTAAGACAAGTTAACTCAAAGAAGCGTCAGCTTTTATTCCCGAGAGGAAGGTTCGCGATGGCTCTGGGCTAAGACCAGACACACCCCCTCATTTTTATTGGACAATCGAAAAGTTAAAAGAAGCCTATGATTGGTAGAAAAATAAATACACAAAATTTTTATTGGCCAGAGTCCAAAGCTGGCGGGATGAGTAAGAAGTGTTGAAAACCTGGAAGTATCAAAAACAAAGGAAATCCGTTCAGTTCAGAAAACCTATAAACACAACATTTCTTTAAATTTCTTGTTGTTCCCCTTTACACCAGAGTTCATAACATCAGTTTTTTAATAGAGACATCTATGGGGAGAAGTCCAAACTTCTTGAAATAGCTTTTGCCAACTGTGATACACAAAAAAACCAAGTGAAATCCAGTCAGTCTAGGAAATCTAAAAATAACACATTACTCTAACACTTTAGTAGTAACTTCCTGCACTAGATGTTTCAATTTTTATGTGATAGATAGCATTCTTCAAGGCACTTCATTTAAATGCATAGGGTTGAGGTGTACCTCCCAGTACAGACGCCCTCCCCCAGTAGTCTTTCCCTGGGTGACACTGTAGAAATTTGCAAAAAAAAAAAAAATGTTGGAATTTCATGGATGGAAAACTTCTTGCTGAATGTTCAATTTAGAAAAAAAAAATTGAAAACCAGTCTTGAAGTCTTCCTGAAGTTTTCAAAGTCCGTGATGCCTAGTTCAAGTTTGAAGGGCAATAGTGACTGACACTGCCTATACCCGGGTGGTATCCCCCGGGACCCCCCATGTACCCTCAGACATGCCTCTCCCACTACCTTGAGAGGGTTAGCCGTGGTGGTGCCCACCACAGACAAGATATAGTAATGCTGCTCCAAGATGGGTAGGCGGTTGAGTTATCGCACCTCAGTCCTTGCCGGAAAGGATGGAGCTTCGGCGTACTGTTCAGAAGGAGACTGGATCAGGGTGGAGTGGGCCCTTACCCTACACCGGCATCGCTCGCCAGATGTTGCAACATGGCTGCCATTGGCTTAGAGGGCACTGAAGCAGTAATTTGTTCTATGACAGAGATTGTTTGCTGGAGATTGAGGGTCTTTATTATTTTGCAGGTTTTTATGAGGTGGGCGGCATAGCGGATGAGTGTGTGTCTGTTTACCGGGGTTTGGAGACGGGCTAGGTTATGGCCACTAGGCCATGGACAAACAGAAACCCTTATTGGAGGGGAAGGTTGTATAAATCTAATTACAATACATGATATGAATTTCTTACGATCGGGGCAGAAGGCCTCTATATTTCAAAATAAATTACCTAATTAATTTTATGATTTAAGATCATTACTGTAAGGAATATAACCTTTGCTTTCTGCCAAGATTTAGTGGCCTATGTACTAAAATAAGGAATTTTTTACTGGTTTCACCTGAGAAAGGTGAACCCTAAATATCCTCCCATTGGCTGGGTTGCTGACCAATAAGGTGACAGCGGGTTAAGAAATCCAAAACAATACATGGCCCACGAAGTCTGGGAGCAAGCTTGCCCACAGGCACAATTTTTTTTACCATAACCTGTTCTCCAACTTTTAAATTGGTAGGCCTCCGTCCACGATCATATTCCTCTCTAGCTTTTTCATGGGAAGCTTTAAAGTTACTCTTAGCCTTCTTCCATAGATCTCTAATATAATCGGGATCTATTGGCACTGGCAACATGTCATTAAGTGACCATATATTAGACAGCGGCATGTGGGAACAAATTTAAACATGAGGGTGATTATTACCTTAAACTAAGCTGGTCGCCTCATGTGCTCAGTAATATACTCTCCATAATGCAATATTCGTTGCTACTTCCTCAGTGTTCATAAATATG
Source organism: Anabrus simplex (assembly GCF_040414725.1). Classification (NCBI taxonomy): domain Eukaryota; kingdom Metazoa; phylum Arthropoda; class Insecta; order Orthoptera; family Tettigoniidae; genus Anabrus; species Anabrus simplex. The sequence goes on along the minus strand of NC_090279.1, from coordinate 47,451,016 downwards.
AGCTATCATCCCATTCTGTCACTTAACAAGGCTAGACTATTTCCATTGAGCACTGTCTGCCTTCTTAAATAGAGCATCCTGTCTCATTAAAGCCTATTATTAACACTCAGTCATTAAATCCACGTTCATTACTTTTAACATAACTTACTTTTATATCATAAGTTTAGTTCCTAATGTACATGAATAACATTTGGGTGACAGTTGATACTTCATTGATGAAATGATGCAAGATGAGGTGTCATTATATAAAAAATCCACAAAGGAATGCACCGTATCCATCCCAGTTAGTCTTTTAGGTTCTAAGTTAAACAAATTGGTCTGTAATTTTTAACACTTGATTGTTAGTGCACTACACTGTTAGTGGCATTCAAATAATTGAAGACTTAAATTATCAACACATTTCAACTGATAGAAGTGCACTCATGTTCATAAAACAGAACACCTTTAAAGACTAGAGATAGGAAATTCATATTCACATGACATGTTCATTAGTATCTTCTGCAGAAAGGATTAGCATTTCAGTCACCCAGGTATGGCATGTGCCCTGTTGCTTAGTAAGCACTTTGTCCTCGAGGGGCACTGATAACTTGTTCCAAGTGTGAGGGCATCAACGCGTACAAGGCGCAAATGGCATCCTGGGGTATAGCCATCACCTGGTCCTACAGTTCATCTTTGGTGGTTGGCAGCGCCGCACCCGCCCTTTCACCATATCCCACACATTTTTGATTAGCGACAAGTCCGATGATCAGGTGGGCCAGGGCAACAGCCTGACATCCTGTGACAACAAGAAGGCACGTGTTCGTGCAGCAACATGTGGTCGCGCATTGTCATGTTGAAATATGCCATCTGGGGTGTCATGCAGAAAGGGTATGGCTACGGGTCGCAGGATATCGTTCACATATGTCAAACTTTTAACAGTGACCTGGACATGCACCAGCTGTGTTTCATGTTTGTACCCTATAGCACCCCACACCATAAAGCCTTGAGTTGGCTCTGTATGTCTTGTGTGAATGCAGTCATTGTGATGCCTCCCCCCTGTCTGCGGCGAACGAGAATGCGGCCATCATTTATAAACGAACAGAACCTGGATTCATCTGAAAAAAACTGTCTGCTGCCATTCCTGTTCCCAGTGACGTCGTTCCATGCATCATTACAGTCTAGCATGTTTATGCACATTATTCAAAGGTAGGCGGAGAACTGGACGACGCGTTGGTAACCCAGATCGTAATCAACGGGGATGGATTTTCACTCCTGATAGTGTACGATGTGTTACACTGTACCACTGTTGCGCCATAGCCGAGGAGGATGCCAATCTGTGCTGCAGTGCCATCCGGATGAGGTGTCGATCATCTCGGGGTTGGTCTGTTTGGTGTGACCGGACCCACCTCGTAGTTATCTTTGACCTTCTATGAACATTCTGTACACATCCGCTGCACTGCTGACACACGTCTTCTCACACGAGCTGCAATTTCCCAGATAGATGTATCACGTTCTCTCATGCCCATAATTCGCCTTCATTCAAAGTGACTAATTTGACAGTACTTTTCTTGCATACGTCTGCGAGGCATCATGCACCTCTGCTCAAGTCACACTGATCCATTACCTTTGGTTTATAGCGACAACGAGAGCCGCAAGCACAATTTACCAGTCCGTGGTTGTGCGCAGGGATATTGATATTGGACCTTGAACCTGAGGATCGACATGTTTCAAATGCTAATTCTTTCTTCAGAACATACTAATGCACATATCCTGTGAATATGAACTTCCTATTCCTAGTCTTTCAAGGTGCTCTGGATTTTATGGACATGAGTGTATTTCAATCATTCACAAAGTTCACCAACACCAATAAGTAGATGAGAAGTGATAAGAATCTGTAACAACACAAAATAATAGAAAATATTATTTCAAGAATGAAGTCCATCTGAAAAGGAAATTAATATTTAAAAAAGGTTCTCAACCTTTTATGATGGAAGTTGATTAAGTCCTGGCTGGCAACGTCTCACGATTAGTCCCTTTAGCACCCTTTAGGGTATGGTGGGATTTCCCTTTTAGTGGCACGTTCTGGAAGGAATATCCTTTGCAAGGTGCACCATGATGAAAGTAGAGATTCCTCTTACAAGCAGCATGATTATTCCCCTTTTTCCTTGTCTTGCAGGCTTCTTGTAACAGTAGGCTTCCTCACACACACATTGAAACACATACACACATACTGACACATACTGAAACTAAAATGGCACATTAATATGTGTTCCAACGATGCCTATTTAAATAATTAAAAATAGGAAAGAATTTCCAACAATCAATACTTTTTTATTATTATTGCTTATATTAAGCTACAGGACCGGTTTCGACCCCATATACAAGGTCATCTTCAGCTGAACCGTGAATACATATTTATATAATGAAGCTTTGATTAAATTGCATTGTCAAAGGAATGTTATATGATGATGTGCATTTAGTCATATACAAATGGGGCATGTCTTATCGTGAATTGGCATATATGTCAGTATGTACATTATTGCAACTGTATGTCTAAAATATTATGTTGAGGTCCTAAAATTAGTGTATAAAACATATCTTCACTTAAACTAACTTATATATATATATATATATATATATATATATATATATATATATATATGTACAGTATAAAATACAATATATAAAAAACATTTCGTGTACATGAACATTCATATCTTGCTTGTTGATCAGTTCATCAACTCTCGTATTTAAGTCCCATTAACATTTGTACACTCAGCTGCTGTTCTTGGAGTTTAAAAGATATGGTTGTAAAATTGCATGAGTAAAAGATTAGTCTTCATGTGGGATAAAACACTTTCCAATTTAAAAAAGAAGAAAAGGTTGCCAGATGTATGGATAAAATTCGGCTAAAATATGTTCAGCCCTGCTATGTATGTTAGAATGAAATCTTGTTGTCCTGTGGCGTCCGTAAAATTGGGTTCAAAGTAATGGCTCCTTTCCCATTTGTAGCTGTGCAATGGTGTTATGTTTATCTGTGGAAGATAAGATTGAGCTATGAGAGATATTATGTTGGAGGAATGTCTAAAGGTTATGTGTGTGAATTTGAATATGTACTTACTATTGTTGGTGTAGCCGAGTTGCGTTTGACGTGCGAGCTTGTAGTGTACTACTTCGTGTTCTTCTTGGGCTCATACTAGCTGCTGTGAGGGGAAGGGAACGAGGGGGGTAGGGAGAGTTGTTGTTGTGGGGGTAGGGGTGGAGCTGGGTGTGTTGTTTGATGTTTTTCTGTTACGTGTCGCGTTCTGTTTGTCAATTAACTTAAGGTAAGAGTTTTTTAGAGCGGGGATAACTGTATTGAAGATGATGTTAGTTTTTTCTGTGATTTCATTTATGTTGTAATTTGGATTGGTGTACTGATCTAGAGTAATGTAAAATTCCTCTGTTATGTTTAGCATGGGGCCTTTGGGGTTTATGTTTAGGATTTGCATATCGTTATCGATGTTTGTAAAACTGTGTTTATAGTCTGCGACATGTTGTCCTATTGAGGAAAAATGATTGTGTTTTACCGCATTTGTGTGTTCGTTATATCGGGTTAGGAAGTTTCTACCGGTGCGTCCGACATAGCTTGTCTCGCAATTATTACATTTGATACGGTGTACCCCTGAGTGGTTGTATTTGTTGTTGCTATTGATTGTTCTGATGTTCTGTATGATGTTGGTACTCTTGTGTGTAGTTCTGAAAGCTATTCTTAGGTTATGTTTTTTAAAAATGTTGGTTATGGGGTATATGTTTGCATCATTGAAGGTGAATAGTGCGTAATCTTTCTTGGATTCGTCTACTTTTGTTAGTTTGGTTTTGGGTTGGGATTTTATTTTGTGAATGATTTTGTTAACCATTTCTTTCTTGTATCCATTGTTCTTAGCTATGTCATGAATTAGTTGTAATTCTTTGTTTAGATCTTCTTATGTTAACGGTATATTGAATGCTCTGTGTATCATGCTATAGTAGGCTGCTCTTTTGTGTGTATTGGGGTGAACGGAATCCATTTTAATTGTATTTGAGGTTTGCGTGGGTTTTCTGTATATTCTGTAAGAAAGGTGGTCATCATGTCTAGTTGTCGTTATGTCCAGGTAGTTCAGATTGCGATTGTTTTCGGTTTCCATGGTAAATTTTATATGGCAATCTATTGTGTTGAGTTTATCTAATATATCAATTTCATTTGTGGGCCTATTATCGATGATGACAAAAATGTCATCAACAAATCTGCACCAAAAAAATATATTGTCTATTTTGTTGATGTATGTGTGCTCTAAATAGTCTATGTAAATTTCGGCGATTATACCAGAAGTGGGAGATCCCATCGGTAAACCCTGTTTCTGATAGATAGTATCATGAAATTTAAAGTAGTTGTTACTAATGGCAAAATTAAGTAATTTAATGAACACTTCTATTTCTAAAGTGCTTAGATTGCTGTGGCTTTTTAGGTTAGATTCAATTATTTCTATTGTTTGTTTTGTGGGAATGTTCGGGTACATGTTTACCATGTCCAATGATGCGAGATTATGATATGGTTCAATCTTTAATCCTTTTGTTTTATTACAAAAATCTATTGAGTTCTGTACTGTTTTTTTTTTAGCTAAGAATACGTTGTGCTTTTTGAGAAATCTTTGAATAAATTGCGAGAGTTTATAGGTTGGGCTTGCTCTGTAGTTAATAATAGGTCTCATTGGAATATGTTCTTTATATATCTTAGGATAAGCATTAGCAGTGGGTATTTGAGGATTCATTACTATAAGTTTGGAGGATTCTACTTCTGTTTAAAGAAAGTGTGTATTTTTTAATAAGATTTTGAGGTTCCTTTGTATGTTATTAGTAGGGTCTTTGCGTTTGATAAGGAAAGTGTTATCTTGAAAACATTCTTTGGTTTTTAATATGTATTGGTCTTTGTCGATAATAACTGTGGTATTGCCTTTGTCGGTTTTCGTTATCAGTAGATTATTCTGTTTTATTTTATCTTTGAGTTTATTGATGTGTTCTTTATTAGTAGAGTTATTGTTTTGGGAGTTACTGTGAATTTTTTCAACATATTGTGGGAGCCTTTTTTTAATATCATATCTGACTTCATCTCGTAGCTCGTGTGGGATTTTCTGTACGGCGTTTTCTATTTCGGTGATAGTGGTTGTAATGTTCTGGAAGGTTGATGTGTTACCCCAATTGTGCTTGGGTCCCTTGCTCAAGATAACAGTTTCCATTTCGTTGAAAGTCGTATTTGTGAGATTTTTCACGGGTGGGTGGAATTTGTGTTCAGTGATTTCGTTAGGAAAAGTTGGAGAGTTCGTGTTCGGAGTTTTGGTTTTTGGGTTTGGTTTGGATGGCTGTTTAAGTGCTTCTAATTTCTTATTTAGTGTATTCTGTTTGTTGATGGCTAAGTTCCTTATTTTTTCTGCCGTGATCTGCTGAAAATCATCCCAATAGCTGTGTGGTAACTCGTTAGATACCTTTAAATGTATTCTGTATAGTTCGTTGTTGAGATGTTGTTTTTTACGGTATAAAAACTTTATTTCTTCTTTTAGCCAGATTTTGTTTGTTCTTTTTTGCGTATTACGAGTTTGTATGGTGTGCCTGTGTTTATTGTTGTATCTTCTCAAGAATTTAGGTGTTAAGTCATTCTTTAGACATTCCTTCAGAAAATCAATGCTTTTAATCACATTCGTTAGTTTGATCTTTAAGTTTCGAAATCAGTATGCGTTCCGTTTTGCCTGGTTGGCTACGGTATCGTAATCTATAATCTTCATTTCCGTATTGACGAATTACACAATTAAAAATAGGAAAGAATTTCCACCAATCAATACTTGTTTTTTTATTATTGCTTATATTAAGCTACAGGACCGGTTTCGACCCCATATACAAGGTCATCTTCAGCTGAACCATGAATACATATTTATATAATGAAGCTTTGATTAAATTGCATTGTCAAAGGAATGTTATATGATGATGTGCATTTAGTCATATACAAATGGGGCATGTCTTATCGAGAATTGGCATATATGTCAGTATGTACATTATTGCAACTGTATGTCTAAAATATTATGTTGAGGTCCTAAAATTAGTGTATAAAACATATCTTCACTTAAACTAACTTATATATATATATGTACAGGATAAAATACAATATATAAAAAACATTTCGTGTACATGAACATTCATATCTTGCTTGTTGATCAGTTCATCAACTCTCGTATTTAAGTCCCATTTACATTTGTACACTCAGCTGCTGTTCTTGGAGTTTAAAAGATATGGTTGTAAAATTGCATCAGTAAAAGATTAGTCTTCATGTGGGATAAAAAACTTTCCAATTTAAAAAAAGAAGTAAAGGTTGCCAGATGTATGGATAAAATTCAGCTAAAATATGTTCACCCTGCTATGTATGTTGCCTTATGTTAGAATTAAATCTTGTTGTCCTGTGGCGTCAGTAAAATTGGGTTCAAAGTAGTGGCTCCTTTCCCATTTGTAGCTGTGCAATGGTGTTATCTGTGGAAGATAAGATTGAGCTATGAGAGATATTATGTTGGAGGAATGTCTAAAGGTTATGTGTGTGAATTTGAATATGTGTTTACTATTGTTGGTGTAGCCGAGTTGCGTTTGACGTGCGAGCTTGTAGTGTACTACTTCGTGTTCTTCTTGGGCTCATACTAGCTGTTGTGAGGGGAAGGGAAGGAGGCGGGTTAGGGAGAGTTGTTGTTGTGGGGGTAGGGGTGGAGCTGGGTGTGTTGTTTGATGTTTTTCTGTTACGTGTCGCGTTCTGTTTGTCAATTAACTTAAGGTAAGAGTTTTTTAGTGCGGGGATAACTGTATTGAAGATGATGTTAGTTTTTTCTGTGGTTTCATTTATGTTGTAATTTGGATTGGTGTACTGATCTAGAGTAATGTAAAATTCCTCTGTTATGTTGAGCATGGGGCCTTTGGGGTTGACGTTTAGGATTTGCATATCGTTATCGATGTTTGTAAAACTGTGTTTTTCTATCGTCGCCATAAGACCTATCTGTGTCGGTGCAACATAAAGCCCATAGCAAAAAAAAAAAAAAAAAAAACTGTGTTTATAGTCTGCGACATGTTGTCCTATTGAGGAAAAATGATTGTTTTTTACCGCATTTATGTGTTTGTTATATCGGGTTAGGAAGTTTCTACCGGTGCGTCCGACATAGCTTGTCTCGCAATTATTACATTTGATACGGTATACCCCTGAGTGGTTGTATTTGTTGTTGCTATTGATTGTTCTGACGTTGTGTATGATGTTGGTACAATTGTATGTAGTTCTGAAAGCTATTCTTAGGTTATGTTTTTTTTAAATGTTGGTTATGGGGTATATGTTTGCATCATTGAAGGTGAATAGTGCGTAATCTTTCTTGGATTCGTCTACTTTTGTTAGTTTGGTTTTGGGTTGGGATTTTATTTTGTGAATGATTTTGTTAACCATTTCTTTCTTGTATCCATTGTTCTTAGCTATGTCATGAATTAGTTGTAATTCTTTGTTTAGATCTTCTTTTGTTAACGGTATATTGAATGCTCTGTGTATCATGCTATAGTAGGCTGCTCTTTTGTGTGTATTGGGGTGAACGGAATCCATTTTAATTGTATTTGAGGTTTGCGTGGGTTTTCTGTATATTCTGTAAGAAAGGTGGTCATCATGTCTAGTTGTCGTTATTTCCAGGTAGTTCAGATTGCGATTGTTTTCGGTTTCCATGGTAAATTTTTTATGGGAATCTATTGTGTTGAGTTTATCTAATATATCAATTTCATTTGTGGATCTATTATCGATGATGACAAAAATGTCATCAACAAATCTGCACCAAAAAAATATATTGTCTATTTTGTTGATGTATGTGTGCTCTAAATAGTCTATGTAAATTTCGGCGATTATACCGGAAGCAGGAGATCCCATCGGTAAACCCTGTTGCTGATAGATAGTATCATGAAATTTAAAGTAGTTGTTACTAATGGCAAAATTAAGTAATTTAATTAACTCTTCTATTTCTAAAGTGCTTAGATTGCTGTGGCTTTTTAGGTTAGATTCAATTATTTCTATTGTTTGTTTTGTGGGAATGTTCGGGAACATGTTTACTATGTCAAATGATGCGAGATTATGATATGGTTCAATCTTTAATCCTTTTGTTTTATTACAAAAATCTATTGAGTTCCGTACTGTTTTTTTAGCTAAGAATACGTATTGCTTTTTGAGAAATCTTTGAATAAATTGCGAGAGTTTATAGGTTGGGCTTGCTCTGTAGTTAATAATAGCTCTCCTTGGAATATGTTCTTTATGTATCTTAGGATAAGCTTTAACAGTGGGTATTTGGGGATTCATTACTATAAGTTTAGAGGATTCTACTTCTGTTAAAAGAAAGTGTGTATTTTTTAATAAGATTTTGAGGTTCCTTTGTATGTTATTAGTAGGGTCTTTGCGTTTGATGAGGAAAGTGTTATCTTGAAAACATTCTTTGGTTTTTAATATGTATTGGTCTTTGTCGATAATAACTGTGGTATTGCCTTTGTCGGTTTTCGTTATCAGTAGATTATTCTGTTTTATTGTATCTTTGAGTTTATTGATGTGTTCTTTATTAGTAGAGTTATTGTTTTGGGAGTTACTGTGAATTTTGTCGATATATTGTGGGAGCCTTTTTTTAATATCATATCTGACTTCATCTCGTAGCTCGTGTGGGATTTTCTGTACGGCGTTTTCTATTTCGGTGATAGTGGTTGTAATGTTCTGGAAGGTTGATGTGTTACCCCAATTGTGCTTGGGTCCCTTGCTCAAGATAACAGTTTCCATTTCGTTGAAAGTCGTATTTGTGAGATTTTTTACGGGTGGGTGGAATTTGTGTTCAGTGATTTCGTTAGGAAAAGTTGGAGAGTTCGTGTTCGGAGTTTTGGTTTTTGGGTTTGGTTTGGATGGTTGTTTAAGTGCTTCTAATTTCTTATTTAGTGTATTCTGTTTGTTGATGGCTAAGTTCCTTATTTTTTCTGCCGTGATCTGCTGAAAATCATCCCAATAGCTGTGTGGTAACTCGTTAGATACCTTTAAATGTATTCTGTATAGTTCGTTGTTGAGATGTGGTTTTTTACGTTATAAAAACTTTATTTCTTCTTTTAGCCAGATTTTGTTTGTTCTTTGTTGCGTATTATGAGTTTGTATGGTGTGCCTGTGTTTATTGTTGTATCTTCTCAAGAATTTAGGTGTTAAGTCATTCTTTAGACATTCATTCAGAAAATCAATTCTTTTAATTGCATTCGTTAGTTTGATCTTTAAGTTTCGCAATCTGTATGCGTTCCGTTTTGCCTGGTTGGCTACGGTATCGTAATCTATAATCTTCATTTCCGTATTGACGAATTACACAATTAAAAATAGGAAAGAATTTCCACCAATCAATATTGTTTTTTTATTATTGCTTATATTAAGCTACAGGACCGGTTTCGACCCGATATACAAGGTCATCTTCAGCTGAACCATGAATACATATTTATATAATGAAGCTTTGATTAAATTGCATTGTCAAAAGAATGTTATATGATGATGTGCATTTAGTCATATACAAATGGGGCATGTCTTATGGTGAATTGGCATATATGTCAGTATGTACATTATTGCAAGCTCGCACGTCAAACGCAACTCGGCTACACCAACAATAGTAAGTACATATACAAATTCACACACATAACCTTTAGACATTCCTCCAACATAATATCTCTCATAGCTCAATCTTATCTTCCACAGATAAACATAACACTATTGCACAGCTACAAATGGGAAAGGAGCCATTACTTTGAACCCAATTTTACGGACGCCACAGGACAACGAGATTTGATTCTAACATAAGGCAACATACATAGCAGGGTGAACATATTTTAGCTGAATTTTATCCATACATCTGGCAACCTTTACTTCTTTTTTTAAATTGGAAAGTTTTTTATCCCACATGAAGACTAATCTTTTACTGATGCAATTTTACAACCATATCTTTTAAACTCCAAGAACAGCAGCTGAGTGTACAAATGTAAATGGGACTTAAATACGAGAGTTGATGAACTGATCAACAAGCAAGATATGAATGTTCATGTACACGAAATGTTTTTTATATATAGTATTTTATCCTGTACATATATATATAAGTTAGTTTAAGTGAAGATATGTTTTATACACTAATTTTAGGACCTCAACATAATATTTTAGACATACAGTTGCAATAATGTACATACTGACATATATGCCAATTCACGATAAGACATGCCCCATTTGTATATGACTAAATGCACATCATCATATAACATTCCTTTGACAATGCAATTTAATCAAAGCTTCATTATATAAATATGTATTCATGGTTCAGCTGAAGATGACCTTGTATATGGGGTGGAAACCGGTCCTGTAGCTTAATATAAGCAATAATAAAAAAAAACAAGTATTGATTGGTGGAAATTCTTTCCTATTTTTAATTGTGTAATTCGTCAATACGGAAATGAAGATTACAGATTACGATACCGTAGCCTATTTAAATGTCAGTCGACACGTAACTTGTGGGTTCAGATGATTTGCACACCACACGTGTTTTGGAATTAATATTGTAGTGGTTATGTCGTGCAGAAGACAAAATAATGTGTTCCCTTTGTAAGGCATCACGGCTAATAAACGGCGTTTGGCATAGAATATCTTGAAGAATTGTAGTGGGATAGCGAAGTGAAGTTGTGCTCTAAAGTAGAGCAGTATGAAAGCAGTAGAGCAAAATCTGAATAAGTTAAGCATGGATTACACACTGCCTTTATCAGCCGTCTGTCTAGAAGGTGTGATTAGTTGGAAACCAATCGTACATTTCTTCACGTCATCTTAAAGTATCATGGTTCAAAACTGGTCTTGTGAAGAATTCTGAAAACTTGCCGGGTGGTGTTAGCCTTGGAAATGTTAACTGTTCATATCTGTCGCATGCTAACCTCCTGACCAATAAGAAAATAGGGATGGGTCGCAACACAACCATGCAGCTATGAGCTTAAAGGCGAATTTCTCCAAGGTAATCAGATTCTGGCCTTCACCAGAGCTGTTATAAATGACCCACTGACCGAATTAAATTAAGCTTTTGCGGCAGTCTCAGTTTTAACTCCAATTATGCCATTTTCGGGTACAGTGGGTTGTAGATGAAGGATTTCTTTCCACAGTGTATACTGCTGTATAAATTATACAGAAGTCTTAAAAGTGTATTATTTTGATATATTGATGCCTTGTTGAATTAGTAAAATTGGTTTGTAGAAATCCTGTGTGTGGTGTGAAAACTGCATTTGCACTATAAAGTGTTGTGCGAACTTTAAGGTGGAACTATCTATAGACTTGTACAGTGCTTATGCATCGTCATTCTACATTGTTAACAGTTAACTTCTCTGAGATGCCCAGCTATCTTTTAGCTGTTAATGTTTATACTATAATTGGTTTTACAGTAAAATAATGATAATCATAACATTTACTATTTCTTAATTGATATTTCACCCATGTGTCATTGAAATGTGTTTGATCCAACCCTGTCTCCTCACTTTTGGAGATGAATTGACCCGTGAGTATTTCTCTATGCCCAGATACCTTTGATCCATGATTCCCGTTTAGAGCATATACCCTGCAATTTACTGGTATCTTCGTACACTTCTCTTCCAAATATTCCATGCGATAATTCTGGACGTCGGTTTATCTTCACATAAATGTGTACTTTGTTTCTTAATATGGATAGATCTGTGTTGATGTAGGACTGTCAAAGTTCATAGAACTATTGTGATAAACCTTTTTCTTGATTGTTGTCTCTTTTTCTTTGTCCCTCAGTGAGAGACTTTGCTAGTTTTATCGTGTGCTACCAAATGTTCACATTGTCAAGAAATGTAAGTTGAAGTGAATTGTTTTACTCTAACTGAAGTGCTGTTAGGTTCGAATTGCATTAGCTTGATCACCTCAAGAATCATGTCTTTGGCTGTTCTTCTGTGTAAGGTTCTTTCATGGGGTTACTTCAGAATGTGTTGCAAGAATATAAGCATAAATTTGGAAGCATTGTATATCGTAATTACAATGCCGATAAGCTTGATAAGTCTCTGAAAGGGATTCTTGGTGAAGGGCATACAGAGAAGCTGCGAAGAAGTAAGGGCCACCTAGATCCGAAAAGCATACGTAGGCAGCCCATCTTGACTTCACAGGGAAGAAAGCATGCTCTGCATAGAATTTTGGGATTCGACTTTACTGTTTACTTTTCCAAAGTAACCCCATGTATCATAAAATTTTGGACATGTATATGAAAACTTATGTCCAAATGTGCATGTAAATCTGGGGAACTGTGAAAGCTGAATTTCTAAAATAAAAACTTACTTTTTAACGTATTGTTTGAAATTACATATTAACATACTCTCACAATAATTATTGGAAGAGAAGGAATTCAAGCAATTGCTTCCTTGTACTGAATAACTGGCCATGTAGCTCTAGGCCTGCATTTATAAGATGCTGGGCTCGAACCCACTGTCAATAGCTCGGAAGTGCATGTTTCACATTTTCACAGAAAGCAAATGGTGCGAATGTACCTTAATTAAGGCCACAATTGCTTCCTTCTCATTCCTAGCCATTTTTAGCTCATCATCGCCATATGACCTATCTGTGTCGGTTTGAAAGAGAAATGGTAGAAACCATCGAATAAACAATATGCTGTAGGTTATGTTCAATTAACTTTCATTAATAAGGCTTAAATTTATGATTATATCTGGCCACTGTTCTTTGACTGATAATTACTTTCAAACTTTTCGCCTTTTTGTCTCATTGATAAATCAAGGAAACTAAATTTTATGTACATAGTCAATGAATATTAACATTCTCATAAGTTCCATAGATTCATACTTTAGGAATATTTGTTGCTTCAGTTAAACTTCTGTAGTTAGGATACATCTAAATGTGGCTTAGAATTATTGTTGAATAGTTAATTTATTAGTAAATATCATTCTTGCTTTATTATTACTTAATCTTTTCATTCTATTGTTCCTGTTAACTTCTTGTAGTTTGGATAATGTAAGTCCGGTTTAGAATTGAAGTGTAGCTATGTAATTAGATTTTAAGTTGCTCGCTTTGGAAAGGCCAGAAAGCTCATGACATCAAAGATGTCTGTGAACTCATCTGCTAGGTTACATCCAGCAGGAATGGTGTTGATTTCTTTGTGTGCGCAAACGTGCAAGATTGAGTTGCTGTGGTTCAGCGCTATTCCGACAGCCTTATGTAAATTACACTCGACAGTGCATCCTCTCGAACTCGTGTTTTCTATGTCACAATCAGACTGTGATGACCTGGATAAGGAAGAGCATTGGCAGGAACTACTAGGTCATGTTGCAGCGTATCCTGAAGATGAGTTTCCACTTCTCTGTGATGACCTTAATGCGCATGATGGTCACTATGAATTTTTATAGCTGCCATGTTGGTAATACCTTCGGTATCTGATATGATGATGGAACTCATACTTGAGGTTTCACTTGTGGTGACTGCAACAAGCAAATTGACCTGATCGTTGTTCAGCACCGTGATCTACGACGAAGAAAGGATGTGAATGCCATATCATCTGACTGTATCCCACCTCTGCATAAGGTAGGCATAGCGGATTTAAGGACCTCTATGCCCCCGAGAATATCAAGTGGTGGAAGCTTAAAGACTAGAAGGAGACCCTAGCAACAACATAAATTTTCCTCTTGTTGATCTTACTGCATTTGACAACATGTAGACACATTCTACAGATCTTTCACTGCAACCATCACAGTAAACTTGGGTACGATATAACCTAGTTCCTATTGTATTGAATATCTAACGTTCCTATGGATGATTGCAGTCCAAGAAGAGTTGTAGGATAAGACGAAGGCATACTGTATATAAATCTCAATCGAGATGCACTCACTGTAATGACCTGTGTACAAGGTGTATCAGAAATATACTGACAGAGAAATCAGGGATGCTCTTCTTGGAATGTTGAGAATGATGGTGCAGTCAGATCCTCGGGGTAATGTTTCCTTTTGAGGAAATTAAAGTGACCTTGTTACTTCCGGTCATGCAGTTCAGATTGATGAACTTGCTCTATTTGCTATGTCAGAGAGTCAGCCACTGTGCGTCAGAAAAGAGAAGGGAGGGGAAGTGAAATTTGGAGAAATAGGTAATTCTCGATGCGAATGCACAAGTTTCTCGTTCTTTTCGTATAGTCGCTTCCATACTCCGGTAGGCACTGTACAGTTTGTTCTACACGAATTGACTACTATGTGAACCCTATAGAAAGAGAAGACATCTTGTAACAAGAATACAGGCCGCTTTCCAAACCGTTCGCCACATAGTCCATAGTCACTCACTACTACGCCATAGTGAACTATACACCAAAGTAGGAGGGGGCCTTATTGAACATACACTGTAATCAAATCACTCGGCGTGTTGATTCCTTCATTCAGTATTTCACTGAGTTTACAATATTATGAGGGAAGGAATACACAATCTTCGAGCATGTTAATTAATATAGAATATTACTGCGACAAACAGACGAGAGGAGAAACAATCTGGTGCTTTCCTTGACTAACATGTGTGTCTTAAATACAGTGTGTTCTTTAACTGTGTGTGCAGTTACGGCTATTAGATAAATGGACTGTGGATATTGCCTGTTAGAGAGAATCCTTTCGAAGTTGTATGAGGAAGCATTATCTCTGTCTGCGCATACACTCCACAACACCTCCCTAACCCTGTCTTCCCTGAAAAGCGGCAGCAGCTCTTCAATTTCAATCGTGCACCAGGAAGTAACAATTTAACCTCATTTTCTCAAAAAATATAATTTTTCCCGCCAGTCTGATTAACCATTATTCTTAACATAATACGATGAGCATCCTTGAATTTTTGTCGGTGTAGTCCTGATAAACTCTGTACACCACTGAGTTCAAGGGAAGAAGAAGAGAACTGTTTTCCATCTGACGAAAATTGACACAAGTATTGAGCACACTGTCTGCATTAGAGACTAAGATGACCAGTGATTAGAGGACAAACAATAAATCCTCAATCACTGGCAACAACATTTGTAGATATTTCCTGCATTGAATTACCACATCACCCTATTCCTGATGGTAAGTCCCATCTTATGCATCACATCAAAGGAATTGGAGAGTACCATTAGGAATATGAAGGACCAAAAAGCGCCAGGACCGGATGACCATCCAGCAAACTTCTGGAAGATGAGGCAGTTTAAGGAACTCATTATCAACTGGCTGACAAGCTTATTCAGTGCCAGAGTTGACTCTGGCTCTGTTCCCAGTCATTGGACTGTAAACATCCTTGTGCCTATTTTTGAGCAAAATGACGATTCAGCAGAATGTGCAAATTACCATCCAAATTGCACCCAATTGTACATGAGAAGATCTTTTAGAGTAGCCTTCATTATTTACTGGGTGAAATCGCCGGCATTATTGCTATTCAATGCATCTTCATTAAGGGTGTTGGAACAACTCATTCAATTTTCACTGCCAGAATGCTAATTGAAAAGCACTGAGAGCACCAATCGGCAGTGTACATTGTCTTCCTTGATACTGGAATTACTTTCAGCCGTGTTACTACGGCTTGTTGCTGTGTACGGTGTTGAATGTTGACAGATTAAGAAAGGTATGAAGTAGCAATTACACAACATGGGAATGTGTATACTTCATTAGTCGATGGGCATAGCAGCCGTCACTCGTGACGCATAGGATATGTCACCAATGGTTTGGTCATGTCCTTTTGCAGTACCTGACGCAGTTGACAATTTCACCTAATACTTTGAAATTACTTTACAATATCCACTATAAGGAACATTGAAGGTAATATACAAAAATTTTAAACTAGAAATGCTGCTGAGATGGGTAAAATTTCTGGGCATACACGAAAGTCAGTTCTTTGAGATATTGATTAGAGTATGTATGAAACAGCTATACCAGATGAATGAATACTTAGTGTAGTAGCACTCTGTGTATAGAGGAAATGTGCTAACCTTAAAGCTAGTAATTACACAATAGTCGTCTTGACTTGTGTTGCATGCAAGCTCTTGGAATGCATTCTTTCTGATTATCTCATACACATTTAAGAAATTACCAACTGGCTCGATAGAAGGTAGTTCAGGTTTAGGAAATATTATTCCATTGAAGCTCATCTTGTGGATTCCAGCAGGATATAGCAGATATATTAGATTCAGGAAGTCAAATGTATCACGATTGACATATCTAAGGATTTTCTTAGGGTAGATCTCGGGAAACTACTGACAAAAAATTAGTGCGTTTGGGACAGATAAAACAATGGCTAAATGGGTGACTATAAAGATATGGCCAAATTATTAAACATTAAAAATTTGAGAATTGAACACATGAGATGTTACCAATTTTTAAGTTCATGACATTAGTACTTGGTATGCACCCCCTTAGCTTTCATGAGTGACTTGATTAGACTGGGCATACCCTCAAACAGTATTTTACACTGACTCTTTAAATCGTCTTCATGACACCTCATCTGACCGAGCTTCTTAATCAAGCCAATTTTTGTCGTTATTTTTCTTTGGACTTTTCTTTGCTATCGGCTAAGGATATTCCATGGGGTTCATGTCTGGACTGTTTCTAGGCTTTGTGGCAAGGAGGCCCATCTTGCATAAAAATAAATTCACTTTGGCCAAACTACTCTTGCACCTGAGCTACCAAACGGGTTCTCAAAACTATACTGTTCACGTCTGATAGTTCCTTCTACAATATATAATCGTCCACGGCCATACCAAGAAAACACACTCCAGACCATCACTGAAGTTGGATGCCTCACTCAATCTGGATGGAATGCTTCTCCTTATCTTCTGACATATTGACTTGTCTCTTCTTCGACAGGAAATACCAATTCGTCACTAAAGCGAACTTGAAATAAATAAAACAAATAAGCCTAGCATTAAATGCAATAAGCTGTAAGGTTTAAAAGAAGAATTTCATACATTTACTGTGCTGTACGGTTACATCACTTAGATTGGGTTATAATGGAATAATGTATGATAATTTAGGAATTACAGTAATTGTCATGGATTTGCCTGTTTCCATTCATCAGATGACCAATTCTGGAGAGTCTTGGCACACTGGAAACTCTTTGCAGCCATAGCAGGAGTAAACTTCGCTTTGCCTTGAGGTCATCTTGCTTTCATTCCAGCATTAAACAGCTCTCGCCTCAGAGTCCTGGCTAATAAAAATGACCCAAACTCTTCTAATTTCTTACATAAATCCAAACTAGTAACCTTGCGGTTGTTTACTGACAAATTAATCAGTTTTGCTTCCTCCTTGGGGTTGTTTTCTTCTTTTGCCCACAGTTTCCAACACGTTGTTGACATTTTGTCTTGGGCCAATGACCTTCGTTGTTAGGCCTGTTAAAACAACAATCATCATCATCATCATCACATTTTGTCTTCCCGTTATCTTCACATTTTAAAATTCTATTTGCAGATTGCTGTGGTATTTGCAATCTAGAATCTATTTCTTGTTGTGAATGACGTTTCTCAAGAAGTAGCTATCTGAGAGTGCCTTTTCTTGGCGAAAGGTCTCTTCGTCTTCCCATAACCTCAAAATTTGACAGTTCTCTAGAACCACTCTTAAGAAATACAACTGAACTCCTGAATAGTATCAATAATACATGTAATTTACAGAATGCACAGTCTTAACAATAGGTCACATTATTTACATCCAAACAGCAACAATATGTAGATAATAAAGATAAACAACAAAACATGCTCACTATCAAAAATGACACAAAACTATGTGAATAATGAAATTACATTGTGGTTCTCACTGTAGCCACTGTATGAAAAAATACAATAGTGTGGACCAGGATATCCCAAGTGGAAACTTTGCCTCCAAACAAGTTCAGGGATTAGGCTATAAAGGTCGATAGTTTATATAAAGCTAGAAATATACCTTTTACCATTAAAATTTGGCCACGTCTGGTGTATTTCTACAAAATAGAACTCAGAGCATAAGAGTAGGTGAAGCTTTATTTGATCCTGTAACAATTATGGGATTGGGTCCCAAAGGGTAGTATTATGAGATCTTTATTCTCTGATATATATAAACAATATGAATAATGAACTGAAATAAGTGATGAGGCTCTTTGTAATAAATAAGTTTCAGGATTATGAGTAACTGAAAAAGACCTTGACAATATTGTAAGATGGACATCGGGCAATGCTGTACTTGTAAACGTGGTGAAAAGTCAGTTTCTTTGTTTCACAAGTAGAAAGAGTCCTCTCCGGTTTTATTATTGTATTGATGGGTGAAATTTCTTCATGGGGATCTCTGTAAGTACCTAGCTATTCATAATAAGGCTATAGCTTCATTATGGTAATCATTTAAACATATTGAAAATAAAATTTACAGATCTCTTAATATGATTAAGAGGTTTTTTAGGGGTTGTAAAGGAGAGGCCATATGAATCTCCAGCAAAGCCACAATGAGAGTGTGAGACCATCACCAGTATTACTTGAGTAGAGAACACGAAATGATCAACAGAAATAGCTCCATTTCTTGTGGGTGATTTCTAAAAAAAGAGTTGTGTTACAGAGATGTTGCAAAATTTCAGCTGGGGAGACTTGGAGAAAGGAGACAAGTTTTTGATTAAACAGTATATTCTGAGATGTCATTGGAGAGATGGCTTGGAATGACATTAGTTGATGAATACATTTAAATCATGTTCTTTAAGTCTAGGAAAGGTCGCAACATGAAGATAAGTTTGAATTCAAGGGGACAAATTTTGGCAAATGTTCACTTATAGGAAGATGATTTAGTGATTGAAATAATTTGTTTCATATATTTCCACAATCTTTTTTCTATTTAAACAACCAACAGCCCTAATTGCTGTGGTTTGATTGATTCATTCATTGATTGGGACATTAACTGATTTATGCTTTTAATCTTAATGTGATATAGAGAAGGGGATGATGGATATTTCTATGCTTATGATATAAGCATTGTCCACTTGTTGGGAAAGTGGTGGGAGTACTTTGGGATTATTTGATATTACAGTGAAGTGTTTTTGGAAAGAAAGTATATAGGAACATGGAAATGAACAAAGAGGTGACAAGTCAAGTATTATGTAGGAAGTTGGGAACAGGGGAATATGAATATAAGAGGATGAAGAAAATGGCTAGTCATTGTGGAATTAGGGATCAACAGAAAGAGAAACAGAAGCAAGGAATGGTATTGGGCAATGATTTGGAGATACTGCTTACTATTATTTATTTTCCTAAAATTGTACATGTTCACATACACGTATGTGTACATATGCTGTGCTGAATATTCACAAATATGTAGGTGATTTTAAATTTACAAATTTGCAATGTTGCCTCCTTTCTATGCTACTGTGTCTACTGCTGTCCAACAGTGTGTTCCTTTTCATGTTCTTATATCTCATCAATTGTTTGAAAAGCAGTGGCAAAAGAGATTCAGGTTAAAAAACACAGCAGGTCATTGTGCAAGTTAGGTTCCAAAAAGGGTAAAAAATAAAATAAATAAGTAAATGCAATGTAAATTTTAACCTAATAGAATTTGTACAGTATTATTTGAAGTAGTTGCACAAGTGGTATGTGTGTTGATTATGTTTGCAAAACGGAAAATATTATGAGTTAGAGTTTGTAAATTCTTTACATTTATTAAGGATGAGCTGTGTGCTTAATAGAAAAAAAAAACAGCAAAAATTGTATAATACTGTTTTTAGGAAATTGTCTTCATCTCTATTGTTTTAAAATTTAGTGCTTGATGATAATGTGTTTTTGTGTACCATTTGCCACCAAGGTAGGCACCTCTCTTGCATTTAATGGGATTTTCATTTGATTGTTCCTTTCCATTATATATTTTTTTAAATGGTAGATAAATTAATTATAGTCTTCTTGTGCCACTATGAAATTTATTTTCTCAGCTGTTTCTATTTTAGGCCTATATATTTTTATTTCCTT
The DNA here is from genome assembly GCF_040414725.1 of Anabrus simplex. Lineage (NCBI taxonomy): Eukaryota > Metazoa > Arthropoda > Insecta > Orthoptera > Tettigoniidae > Anabrus > Anabrus simplex. The sequence goes on along the minus strand of NC_090279.1, from coordinate 47,431,019 downwards.
ACTTCTTTATTCTACTTTTCTTATTTCTTACTGACAGCCTTCCGAAGATACTAAGGAGGAAATATTCATAGGGGAACAAACTGATGATCAGCTGTTGCCATACATCAAAGAAGAAACAAAGTACGTATACTACAAGTCCTATACAATATGGAATATGTTGTACCTATTCACAGTTGTGTTCAGTAGTGGTTGGTTTATCTCCAAAAGTGGCCATTTTCATCAGTTCAATCCTGTCTCTACAAGGTTACATTTAAACACTAATATGTGAAGATTCTATTGGTTAAAATTATCTAAAATATTCAGGAACTTTAAGATCATTTTTAATGTTCCATCATGTACTCGTAGTTTTATTCACTATATATCTACAAAAAGAATTTCTGGTAAAGCTAGATATTTTTGAAGTGTATTTGTTTACAATACCTTTAAGCAACCATGAAAAAGTGTTCTTTCTTTCACTTTCTCTGCATCATTTGTTCATCACATTCGTATCATCTGAAATGCTATCTGAAGCTATTGCTTCCAGATATTCTGAGTGATATTTTTATACGTTCATGCCAACAGTGACACACAGAAAAAGCGATATTTGTAGATTAAAAATTAAATCTACAAATTCGAAATTGTTAAGTTTTATGTTCATTGTAAACAATAAATATTTAAAACTAACATAATCAGTTTCATTAATCAATATAATGATGGCTGAGTTCAATAATGTGATGACTCAAAGAATGTAATTTTGAAATTATTTGGTTAGATACCTTTTTTCTGATCATTTCTGTTCTCTTGTGTGTTAAGTCAGATTCCTCCATTTGTGGACGCCAAAGCAGATAATGTGTTGTAGAAATGAAACTTTGAGGTCAGTTATGCTACATCTTCGGTATCATAGTTTTCAAAGAAAACTTGTGCATTGTTGTAAGCGTAAAAAAATTGTGCTATTGAATTTATGTTCATTCCAGTGATGTGGTCACACTTTCTGATTCATTTTAGTGTTCATTGTCAATCAGGTGCTTCTAGTGTGTTGATTGCAAACATACTTACACAATTATTATTAACTAATAAAATGGAAAGGTACAAGTGGAGTTTTAAATTTGTGCAGGTTGCCTAAAAAAATTCAGAATTCTTCAAGTAAGCGAATTTATTATCTCATAAAAGTAGATAAATAGGCGGTACATTATTGCTTCACGTCTGTAGGTTTACCCTCAAAGTGCCCTACACGTGACCCCCGGGTGTGGCTAAGAAAGTAATAACTGTGTCTGCTGGACCTATCTTTTTAAAGATCCTCCAGCAATGGCAGAAGTATTTCGTGGAAATGGCTCTTCTCAGAGCTACCAGACAAGAAACATCGGACCTTTCATCCATGTTTTCGAGCTTAATGTAGAAAGCATCAGCAGAGCAAAATGTGACTACCTATCCAAAGTTATCCTGGATAATGATATAGATGTTGTGGCTATACAGGAAACCCATACAGCCAATGAAGAAGAGTTTCGGAAAAGGGGCCTCATTAATGGTTTCACAGCTCTTGGTGCAACATTTCACAGTGCACATGGTATAGCTACTTATGTTCGTAATAATATGCAAGATGCCTCACTGCTCTTTCATAACGAAGACGAAGACAACCATTGTGTTGCTGTGCGTGTGGCACATGTTACTATTTTTAACATTTATAAATCCCCAAATGCACAGTGGTCAGGTACCGTACTCCCGACTGCTCAACACCCTGCAGTTTATATAGGTGGCTTCAACAGCCATCACGAACTATGGAAGTACTCGAATGACAATGAATGTGTAAAGAAACTCGTAGAATAGACAGAAATGAACAATCTCCATCTGATTTTTGACGTAAAAGATCTTGGTACTTTCCAGTCAGCTGCATGAAATAGGGATTTCAATCCTGACTTGTGATTTGTTAGCTGCAATGATGCAGGACAGCCCTTACATGCCAGTCGTAAAGTGTTAAGACATTTTCCCCACAGTCAACATGGCCCCATTGTAGTGGACATTGGCATGAAAATTCCTGTTGTACGGTCAATACCACATGCTCGGAGGAACTTCAGAAAAGCAAATTGGTCAACATTCACCACTGAACTGGATAAATGTGTTCGGTGGATTACTCCCAAGCACAATTACAAGCGTTTCGTAGATGCAGTTATGATGGCGGCTAAGAAGAGTATGCCATAGAAAAGAATATATCCCTGGTTGGAATGTAGAGACTGATGCACTCTATAACGAATATCTGCATACTGGTGATGAAGACATAGCTGATGAACTTCTTTCCAGCATGGATACAACCCGGAGAGAACGGTGGATTGAGACACTGGAGAATATTGACCTAACTCATTCCAGTAGAAGATCTTGGGGGCACCGCAGAAAACTTGGAGGAAGGACACCTTTGGTGAAGCAACAGCCTGGAGTTACTCCGGATGAAGTAGCATCTCACATCGTCACAACTTCCCAAACTCCATCAGATAAGAGACATACCAAATACATACGGCGCCAGCTCCAAACTCTGGAATCAAGAACACCACGCACATCAAGGTATTCACAACCGCTTACGGTGCAAGACATCAATGCTGCTCTCAAAGACGTTAAACCAAGTACAGCTCCAATTTTGATGACATTCATCCAGAATTTCGCATTCATTTAGGGAAGAATGCAAGAAGTTGGCTGTTAAGGTGTTTTACCGACCTTCTACAGAACAGACAACTCCCAGCAGAATTCAAACGAACGAAAGCGATTACTATCTTGAAACCTGGTAAGCCTGCCAATGACCCAAGCAATTATAGACCAGTTGCCCTTCTTTTTGAGAGGCTATTCCACAACAGAATTAGCGCAACTATTTTTCAGCATATTACAGTTGATCAAGCTGGATTCAGGCCAAATCGCAGCTGCTGCGATCAAGTGCTTTCACTGACATTCCACATGGAAGCAGGTTTCCAGAAACAACTCAAGACCTCAGCTGTATTCATTGATCTTACAGCAGCATTTGACGCAGTCTGCAGGGAAGGATTAATTTACAAGCTTCTCCGAATTGCACCCCGTAGGACCATCGTGCAGGTTATAAGCAATATGTTCAGTGACAGAAAATTTCGAGTGTGTATGGGAAATAGTATGAGTAGAGAAAGGAAGCTCAAAAATGGTTTACCTCAAGGATCGGTACTGTCTCCACTACTGTTCGATTTTTATATCTCCGATCCCCCAGATAGATCATCGCAAACATTTTGTTATGCTGATATCATAATACTAGCCACTCAAAATCGATACCTTAGTGTGACAGAAGAAGTGCTACAAAGAGACCTGATTTCACTTGAAACGTACTTCAAGAAATGGCAACTGTGTCCTAACTCTAAGAAAACAGAAGTGTCATATTTTCACCTGAATAATCGCCAAGCTGGCATTAAACTTCACATACGTTTTTGTCACCAAGGACTTCGGCATAGCAGCTATCCCAAATATTTGTGGATTACACTTGATCGCACACTATCTTACAAGCAACATCTAATGAATCTGTCAAAAATGCTCAAAACACGTAATATTATCCTTCAGAAATTGTATGGCTCAAGTTGGGGTTCATCAGCAAAGACTTTATGATCTGCTTTGGGACTGGTATTCTCGTGTGGTGAGTACTGTGCACCAGTTTGGCTGGATAGCCCATATACAAGACTAATTGATACTCAACTGAATGTTAGCTTGCGGTTAATATCTGGTACTATCCAGTCCACATCCCTTTATTGGCTCCCAATTCTGTCAGGTATAATGCCACCTGTTTTTAAAAGATAAAATGCTCCCATCCGAGAGTTCAAGAAGATAGAAATGAACCCTCACCTGGATGATATTCCTGTTCTCAAGATAACGAGGTTCAAGTCACGACATCCATCTCTGCATGATGCTGTCACATTGGCTGATGGGAATTTTCACCCTTTAGAAGAATGGAGAAGTCGCTGGAAAGTTGCCACAGACAGTTCCTTACACAACATCTTTTCTGGTGAACGTCATATTCCGCGTAAGATTTGGACCACTGAATTGGGTGAGAACAAATTATGGATGACGCAGGGATGCCCTTTATAAGTGGAAATATATCTCATCACCAGAGTGTGACTTTGGTGCATCTCGGCAGATGATCCCCATATTGTAAGTGAATGTACACGACGTTCCTACACAGGTAGCCCGAGTGACTTTTTGGAACCAACAGAGGAAGCTATACAGTCGATCACTCAACTGGACATTCTGCTATAAAACATGTTTCTTGTCTGTGTATATTTGTAAATACTATATATTTGTATATATGTATCTAACTGGTTGCCCTATGCTAATAATAATAATAATAATAATAATAATAGGTAAATAACGTAGTGATATAATATTCTTTCAAAATTGTAATTATTGTCACTGACCGTACAAAGTACCACAAGTGTATGTCCTGTTTTAAAACAATTAATACAGTAGTGTTTTTGAACTGTAGTTGTGACATTGCTAATTAATTTTTTGCTGTCACACCTTTGTTGGTTACTGTGTGAAGTGATCTTTGATAATCCGTGGGAAATGATTGTATAGTCTCGGATTGGTGCTCTTAACCAAGCCCTTGTATCAGCAGGTCATGCGATGGCTAGTCATAGCCCAAGGTTTGACTTCAAACCAGATTTGTGATGGAAACTATGAATTCTGAATGGTTTATTTGATTTTGTGAGTGGTTAGAGTCTTCTCGGCTCTTATGTGATGCACTGACTTGTTCCTACTGTACTTTCACAACTAGTGGCAAGAAATATTCATGTCGGTCCTCAGAACTACCAAAGACCAGCTCACACTCTCTGTTTCTTTGTCATTCATGTGTAACGGGACACAGTAGGCGACGTTAGAGAACGATCTTGTATTATGACCACCAGTAAAAATGTTGCTTATAAATCCTTTTCACACACAAAATCATATTTCTATTTTTGATGGAGTCTAAATTAGCTTTCTACTTTCTAAACATATTTTGTGCAGAGACCAGCAAAGCGACATGCATTTTATATGTCTTCTTTTTTCTTGGCATATATGTCAGAGGACAGTCCATTGTTTACGTAGCTTATTCCATTTTACATCATAGATTTTGGATGCTTCTGAAGGATTCAGTCGACCGGACCTTATCTGCTACTTCCCACTTTGTTTTATATCTCACCTCAGGCGCTATTGTTTCCTCACTCTCATTTCAGCAGTCTACAAATGTCATGCCGCAACTTAAATGACTTCCTTTAAAATGTCTAAACTATTTGCCATGCCAGTTGGGTATTGAATTACATAAGAAAAGATTTTAAGATTCATAAAATTTCCTAATTGCTGACTTGTGGAAATACACGTTTTTCTGAGGTTACCAATTAGTGATGAGATTACCTTCCATTTGTGGAGAGACACATCGCCCTGAGCTAAATAGTGGTGAGGCTTACTTCCGTTTGTGTAGAGACACATGGTCCTGAACTAACCACTTAGTTATGTGGCTTCCTTCCAGGCTTAGGGTGTTGAGTGTCACATGGCCCTGAGCTGACCACTTTGTGCCACTCCTCCATGGTCTTCATATTTATAGGCGTGATCGGAGTGAAAATAACAAACTGATTAATATGATCGTCTGCTGTCTATGACGTATGTAAGCAGACATATGAATTGCAAAATTCTATTCAGGCTAGAATACACTGACGGACTCCTCTCTTGTAGGTACTCATAGAATTTCACTGGATATTCAAACTGTCCTTCCCATTTAACACAGATATACCCAATTTTTTTGAGTTATAAGTTTTTCTTCACAATGCATTTATAGGAGTCACATAAACACAAAATCCAGAAGCGTTCAGCCATTCAAACACTATTTTGTGAAAATAAGTTTTCATAGATATTGGACATAGGCATTAGGGGAGAAAATTTGAACATACAATAAACTAATTTGAATGTTAGGATGTGTAAAATATCCATTGCATTTCATTTTTGTAACAATATTCATCAGTCTGCATCTGGTGGCAGGGTCCGGTGTTGTGGTTCATTGACTCCAGTTAGTTCGGTCTCGGGCCATGTGTGCATGTAGTCTTCCAACTTTCAGGCCGTTGTGCACTTTATGAGTCTGTGCTGTCTGGTTCGTCCCTAGCGCCTCTTTTCACCGACTTTCTGTGTAATAGTCTGACTTTCCCAATGTATCGTCCTCTACTAGCAACACATGCCCAAACCAGCGCACACGCCTTTCCCCAATTTTCTTCTGGATTGGTGCAATGCCGAAACGTTTTCTAATAACATCATTTGAAATGTGATCTAGTCTAATTATGCCAGCCTTCCACCTAAGCAACTTCGTATCCATGATGCTTAGTTGGCGTTCTACCTCTAGAGCTGGTCAGCAGTCGTTGCCGTAGAAAACGACAGGATGGATATCGATAGGACAGATATCAGTTCGGTAGAACTTAGTTTAGAGATGGCCCTTCGTCCAAAGTTTGGAAGGGCGCCTGTTGTCATTCTCCACTTCAGTCACGCTTTGTATATCCTTAAGTTGACTTCATCAGTAAGTCGGCCATAATCATAGATTGTGGAGCCAATATACTTAAATACCTCTACTCGTGCTATATCTTCAACGTCAACATGCATGGTTCCAACTTCTTGACGATGTAATGCAATGTATTCTGTCTTGTTGTTGTTGAGGCGCGGGGCTTATTGCGCTAGTCGATTGTTCCGGTCTTCTGTTTGATGCTGCAGGTCTAGCTTATTCTCTTCAGCCAAATGATATCATTTGCTTAGAGAAGTGTCCATGGTATTGGACTGCGCAGGTTTGTGGTAATTATGTCCATCACAAGAATGAGTTGCAGTGGTGATAAGCCGGGGTCTTGATGGACTCCTACAGTTATGCGGAGGTCATCAGACGCTCCTGCGGCAGCTTGAACTTAACTCATTTGTTCTTTGTAGAGCAATTATACCCTCTCAGCAAGGTGCTCTAGAATGCCATGTACTTGTAGGGCTGACTGATTAGGTCATGAAGTACCCGATGGAAGGGCTTCTAAGGGTCCAGAAATTTGTGATGAAGCCTCTTATTCTTTTCACAGTGTTTCTCAAGTAATAGTCCGGCAGCATGGGTTTCTCTTATTGCGCCACAATTTTACACAAAGCCAGCTTGGCTTGTTGTATGTTTGTCTAAATCGCTAATCCTTTTGTCGAAGATTTGTTCCAAGTCTCTCATTGCGAGGCTCGGAAGTATGTTCGGGCCGTGATTAGAAAAATTTGGCAGGGCTTCCCTTATTTGAGGCGGTCTGTTCCAAAACTCGTCTTATCCATCATAAGTGATTTTTCAGGAAAAGCGAAAAACCTGTAATTTTTGTAATATAAGTCTCACTTGTTTAAATGTATTACGACGCGTTCAAGTCCAATGTCATAGGGTCGTCTTACTGAAGAATTATAAATATAATTAGTAGAACGTCAATAAATTACATTTGTATTTTGGATAAGACGAGTTTTGGAGCACCCAAAAAATTCAAAATATATTACCTCACACAACTTATTTTTAAATAAGAAAAATGAAAGGATTGAGAATATAATGTTGTAATATAACTCACCACTACACTCATGTACCTTTTTACTATCAGTATAATGATATTCACAAATAAATTAAACACAGCAGTGTGATTTATCATATTTACATCCTATCCATAGTATTTGGAGAAAATTCTTTCTTTATAGGCTACATTGCACTCGCAAGAGAAGTAACTTGAACAATAAAACATCACTTTGTTGTTAATCAAACTCTCAAGTCTGTTCCCTCCTCTTGAGGTCCATCATAAAGAACTTCTGTTTCTACAACAAGATTGTTTTCGTCTACAGAAATTGAGGTGAACAGATTCTTATAAAAAGAAAGCAACACATTCCTATCCCAATCCATTCTAAAATGTTTTTCAAGCAAACGTTTTACGTCCTTTACTTTGGCGGGATTCAAGTTTACTCCTGGCAATAATTCAGGTGGCATTAGCATATCTCGTCAGGCGTTTTCCCTTTTACATTACCGATTTTCCTAAACCGATATCTGAGTTGTAAGGAGGTTCTCCTCTAAGGGTGGCATTTCCCAGCGAGTCTTTGCTAATAACAAATCGTTTCACTGAAGAAAATTCACAGTGCCAAGATGCAGGCATTTTCATCATATTTTCAGATACCATTTTCCAATTGTTCACCGAGGAGTCTCTGCCAAACTTGAAGACTTCAGCATGCTTGCTAAAGATGTCTTCATATTCTGCTGGATTACAGATTATAGAGCATTTCCATATCTCTCTCTCTCGACTTGAGTAAATACCCTGTCAGAGGGCAAAAATGAGTGGCCTGTCATAGGAAAGACCAATTCAACACTTTCTATATTAGGCGGACCTGTGTGTGTCAAGAAATATGAGCACATTGCAATCATTGTAGATTTGCGGTTCTCGCACAAATTCGTATAGTAGTGAAGTTTGACAAATCAGTTTGTGATAATCGATGGTAAACTGCAGATGTCGTTTCATTAGACCCCTTGTTGAATTCATGCTCCATCCATGTGTATGTAAAAACATTCTCCTTTGTCAACTTGGCATGTGAGGTACCCCTCACAATAGTAAAATTATAGGTGTACAATTGGCGACTGTAATAGGCAATCTGATCTGGAACTTTTGGATTCACAAGATTCTTTTGGCAGTCAAATGAAAATATTGCCATGCTATCCCTTTATTCTTGGAGCATTCTGAAAAAAGCTGCAGCCCTTAGTTAGAAGTTCCAAGATTAAATCATTCTTCAGTGCTACGTTCGAACTTTCAAGTTTAATTTTCTCCTTGAACTCTATGCACTTTGAGCAAGCGTCAGTAACTGGTGTTCCGAATCCTATGTTGTAGCAACGCGTAAAAATTTCACGGAAGAACCACCGCTTCACCCTGAGTTCTTCAGGCGATTTTTTGTTATACATTTTGTAAAGCCTAGAGATGCTTAAATTTCCAGGTAGATACTGTCTGACCGGTGACTTTCCGCGGCAATAGTGACTTTCACAACACTGCAAACTTTCAATGAAACGTTTCACGGAGTGCTTCTTTTCAGTGTACTCTGGTTTGATCCTAGCTCCTCCCCTCTTTTCTGTTGGAAGTTTCTCTGTCGTGAAGTGATTTCTGGCAATCCTCTGAACCCGATCTTTCCTGACATGCAATACATTCAAGAATGTCTTTTGGCAGACCTGAATGTGAAACTGTTCTGTATTAGCAAGTTTTATATACCTTCCACAACAAGAGCAATATTTTCTGTCATCTTAATACACTCTATTCACAGCACAAAACTGCATGAAAGACTAACACAGTTCAAGAACAAGTCAAAGAGGGGAAGGACTGGCATAAAACGCGGGTAAATTGTAGCGTGAGTCACGTGTTGAAATTATCCATTCCTATTGGTTGATTGTATATGGCGAGTTTTGGAACGACAAGCGCCGTGGATAAGGCGAGTTATGGAACAATAGCCTAAGTTTGGTGACAGATTTCTATGGGAAAAGGCGCGTTTTGGTGCTTAATTTTGTGTTAGGACTATCACAAACATCACCAAGAAGGCAATGCTACCTCTAACTCATTTTTTAAAAAAAATGGATAAGACGAGTTTTGGAACGGACCGCCTCATTTCTGAATTGATACTCCGTCGCTAGTCTGTTTGTTTTTGACGTTCTTTTATGATATGGTTGAAAAGCTTGCTTTAGCCACACTGCTGCATCCCCCCATTGAGAGAAATAAAACTCTGCTGGAAGATAATCGGGACAGATGGCTTTCCCTGGTTTCATTTCCTTCAGCATAGTCTGGACTTTAGTGACGTCATTTTCCTACGTTGGACCTTCAACAGAGGAGGTGATTAGGATTGGTAGATACGGAAATTCCATGATTGAGATGTTGTCAAAATAGTTCCACCAGTGTACTCGCGCTTCCCGCCTGTCCAGTAGCAAATCGTCTGTTTCCTCATTGATGCCGTAAAAACGTTGGACTTCTGACGTTTTGCGATGGCTCGATTGACTAGCCGTTAAAAATTCTGCTCGAATTCGCGCATGTCATGTTTCACATATGGACCTGCCTACCGGTTTGATTTTGTTATGGCAAATACCTCCTTCATTTTACGAGTGGCTGCCTTGTAGGCATTCCAACGAGCAAGAAACTCGTGGTACAGCTGCTTTTTCAACCGTTCTGCATATTTAACATCTTCATTCCTTGGCCATATGTCATGTTTAATCCTTCGTTGTCGTCGCCCTGACTTAATTGTTCCAGGAATAGAGCGAAAGGCGTCTTTCAGTTAAGTCCGGCTCACTTCAACTATGGTGATTTGTGACTCTGTAACTTTTTCAACGATGTTAGTCTACTTCTTCAGGGGCAACCATTTGATCCCAATTTGTCTATTTCCTGTGAAGTATTGGGCTCTTGGTGACTTTATCCACAGCTTAGATGACTGGTCGTTGTTGCATCGCAAGGATTTAATAAGGGGCAACTGTTATCTCTAGAACATCTTCGAGATTTCACCCCCTCACAAGGATGTAGTCAATGCGAATTGGATGGGAGCCACTGTAGTACAGAGTAGATGAATATCACTCTTTTTGAACCGTGTGTTTGCGATGATCAGTTTCTGCATAATCGCGAATTTGTTGGGCATCGTCGTTCTTTTCTCCATGTCCATGAACGCCATGGACTGTTTGTTCTTCTTTCCTCGGTCCGACACGTCCATTCAGATCAGTGGCAGCGGTCTTCTTGTCAGGCAGTGCCCAGAACGCATCTTCGGTTTTCATGTGCACGTCAGTTTGTGGAGCGTTGCGCTGAAAAATTGGAATTTCCTTCTCTCCCCAATGCGGACAAGTTACATCAAGCGATTGTCAAACTTTTGTACCTCGGAGACTGAACCGTCAAATTTAGCTGATATGACAATATCAACACCATGAGCTGTTCTTCGGTTTCTGTTGTACATCAGTTAGTAACCACACCTCTTTTCACAAGACTTTTCTCTATTCCATCTTTTTTTCGGCACCTCTCAGATGCCTACAAGCCTTCTCTCAAGCGCAGTGGCTTATTCGCTGCTTCACCCAGGCATAATTCAATGATGGGATACAAAATAGGGGTACTAGCATGGTTAGCCGTCACAGCCCGTGCGACGGTAACCCTAGCATACTTTTCATGCTGACTGGTCACTGGCAATGCGCGTCCCTTCCAGGGGCTGCACTAACCTTGGCTCCGATACCATGAGACATATTTCTGTAATGATGTGACGGTATTATTTTACGGCCGGCTTGTCTTGAAGCATTTAAGGGCTCATGACGGAAGGTAGTAACGCAGCTGCGGACATGGAGAGCAGATGCCTTTTGCAGCTACTCCTCTAGAGAAGAAACGCTACCCTCTTTTCTGCATTATCTTCCCGAAATTTAGTGTACCTCTTCCGCCATCTGGTTCCTAGTGAACGTCTCCATCTCCTCCAAAGTTGCCATTAAAGACTTTGTACATGTTTGGTACGCGAGAAGTTTTATATTTTGCTCATGTTCATCGGCAGGCCAGCGGGGAACCCGTATCCGTCACCTGGGAGGCGCCACGTGTTACAGCAATATAGCTGGTTCGTGTAGAATATTTATCAATGCAAAATGAAACATTATTTTACTGAAAACTAATTGTGAACCAGATAAATTACTTGTCACAGGAATCACGTATTCGCGTAAAGAAGAAGGGTTACAGGCTTTTGCACCTTTGCTTGGTGTGATATGCCACAGAACGCATGACATACAATCCAGTGTCGTATTTCCTGCCCCCTGTTGTCTAGTGGTGTCAACATCAATATCTTGTTTGATGATCAAGAGATTTAGTCTGTCATATCTGGAATCAATGACCCCCTTTCATTTGTCCACTTATTTTCTCCAAAGAGTGCAGTAACAATGCATGGTCGAGCCTCCCATTACTTTGCTTGTGAGCCAGTCGTGCATTCGACTGGGCCATGTGAATTCAGTTCATACAGCATGAATTGGAAAGTACCAGTTCATGTTACGATATATTTTAGCCTGCGTGATCGATTTTCCCATGTGGCAGTTGTAGGCGGATCTCACCTTTAACCAAGAAATTTGCATTTCCCGCCCTTCTTCCGTAGAATATGTAGAACTACTCTGTGGTGGGGAGACAGGCTCAGAATTGGATGCTATCCAACTATGTTATGAATCCACTAAAAATAATCACGTTGCCCGTGATCTTTTGAAATAAATAGAATAATATTCCTTCTTTTGCATAGCAGCAATATCCACTACGGTGCAATTCAACGTCTTGTCATCTCGAATTTTGGCTCAAGCCTTGATTTTCATACTCCTTCTATCCGTATTGTTAAAGTAATACGTGTAAGAATAATCAAGGGCATGATAGGTTGCGTTAGGTTTTAAAATCAGAATATTAGAACATTGTAATAAAACGCTACCACCAATGCCATATTCTGTGTTGCCTTCATAATGTCTTTAACAGCAGTGTCTTGAGGAGAAAAGACAGTATCAATGCTAGCGAGAGAGCCGTCGTATACTTGTTATATTTCACCTTTTCCAGGATTTCATCAGGATTAGTGGCTTCCGTGTTAAATACAGGAATTAAGACGTAGACTGATGTAGTACATGGTAGTAAGTATGAACGTCCTTGTATAAACCTACCGTCCTATATATAGGTTGGCTATGTTTGATTGCACATCAAAGATACATATTTCGGAAAAGCGACACAGTGACATAATGAAATGGTATAGTGATATGATAACAATGCACAAATACAATATGTATATTTGTGTGACAAAATAACATTCATAAAAGATTAGCCATGTTTCAACAGATCTTGCTGAATGTCGACAAACGTTCTCAACTTTATTAATATCTACAACACAGACATTTTCTCAAACAACCTCAAGAACAAGGTCCTTTACAAAAATTATTACTTGCCTGCGACAAAGCGCAGAGTGCTTCAACAAGATCAAAACTCCAAAGCATATGCCGTTCGTTATGTAGGAGAACAGACTACGGATTTCGATATAATTATATGTGCTGGATTGAGGAGCTTGTACGAGTATTTACCCTTTTAGGCTGGATCACTTCTCATGCTTTCTTCAAAATTAACTCGTACATTTCTAAACCGTGACAAGATTCTTGCGCGTGATATCGTGATTAAGAAAAGACGCGACATATTCTCGTAACAAGTAAGAGCTTTTGAAATTTAACCTCAGATGATGTTTACTCTCAGGAATGTAATGTTTATGTGTAACGAGCTCTCTGCACTGGATATCAGTGATTGGAATGTCCAGTAGCAAATCCCCTGTGTGAGAGTTGTAGTGGATTTGTCTGTTGAACTATTGGTCACATGGTTTTAATTTGTCACTATAGATCGAGACCCGAGGTGAGCTATAGAGATCTTCAACCTCCGGACGGCGGATCATCTAGTTTTAGGTGTAGTGTGTGCGGTGAAGTCCTGGCTAGGAAGTTGGACCTATTGGGACATCTGAAGAGACACAAGGAAAATCGACCCCTGAAGTGCAAATCATTCACAAGCAAAGGCAGTCTGACCTTTCATATGCTGAACATTACAGGCGAGAAGCAATACAGCTGCAATGTCTGTGGCAAATCATTCTTAAAGAGAGGTAAACTAACCGAACATATGCGGACCCATACAGGCGAGAAGCCATACATGTGCAATGTCTGTGGCAAATCATTCACATTGAAAGGTAGTCTGACTCATCATATGCGGACCCATACAGGCGAGAAGCCATACATGTGCAATGTCTGTGGCAAATCATTCACATTGAAAGGTAGTCTGACTCATCATATGCGGACCCATACAGGCGAGAAGCCATACAGCTGCAATGTCTGTGGCAAATCGTTCATAAAGAGAAGTACGCTAACCGAACATATGCGGACCCATACAGGCGAGAAGCCGTACAGTTGCAATGTCTGTAGCAAATCATTCAGAAGGAAAGACAGTCTGATCGATCATATGTGGACCCATACAGGCGAGAAGCCATACATGTGCAATGTCTGTGGCAAAGGCAAATCGTTCACAACGAAAGACAGTCTGATCGATCATATGCGGAGCCATACAGGCGAGAAGCCATACAGCTGCAATGTCTGTGGCAAATCATTCACATGGAAAAGTAGTCTGACCGTTCATATGCCGACCCATACAGGCGAGAAGCCACACGGGTGCAATGTCTGTGGCAAATCATTCATACAGAAAGGCAGTCTGACCGTTCATATGCGGACCCATACAGGCGATAAGCCATACAGGTGCAATGTCTTTGGCAAATCATTCATACAGAGAGGTAAACAAACCGAACTTATGCCGACCCAAACATGCGAGAAGTCTTACAGTTGCAATGTCTGTGGTAAATCATTCACAAGGAAAGGCAGTCTGACTGATCATATGCGGACCCATACAGGCGAGAAGCCAAATAGTTGCAGTGTCTGTGGCAAATCATTCACAAAGGAAGGCAGTCTGATCTAACTGTTCATATGCGGACACAAACAGAAGAGTAGCCATACTGTTGCAAAGTTTATTCCACTGAAGCACAACTTGTAGGATTCCAGGAAGATATAACAGATATCCTGGATTCAGGAGGTCAATTGGTCTGTATCGCGACTGACCTGTCTAAGGCATTTGATAGGGTAGATCATGGGAGACTACTGGCAAAAATGAGTGCAATTGGACTAGATGAAAGAGTGTCTGAATGGGTGGCTCTGTTTTTAGAAAATAGAACTCAGAGAATTAGAGTAGGTGAAGCTTTATCCTGCCCTGTAAAAATTAAGAGGGGAATTCCTCAAGGCAGTGTTATTGGACCTTTATGTTTTCTTATATATATCAATGATATGTGTAAAGAAGTGGAATCAGAGATAAGGCTTTTCGCAGATGATGTTATTCTGTACAGAGTAATATATAAGTTTCAAGATTGTGAGCAACTGCAAAATGATCTCCATAATGTTGTCGGGTTGTTGCATCTTCAGATTAAAGCTCGCAAATGAGCTGTTTTAATTCAGTAATGGCTACTATACCCTACCCATATCCAATCATTCCTTCAACGCTAACGCCCCTTCCTCCCCAACATCAATAACCGAACCACCGCCGTCTCAATCTATATATGTAGGATTGAGACGGCAGTGAACTGAACTGCCGTTTGACAGCGGCATAGGTCCTACCCTTCCGAGGGCCCGGCTCAGACTGAATACTTTTGCCCTCCACCCGCGTGGGCGCGCTGTTGTACATCACGTCACTCACCCTAAGCCCACGTGACTAATACGGCAGCTCCTATTGGTAGAAACATCTCCCAATTGCTATTGGTCGATTTGAGTTTGACAACTTGGACCACGTGGGACGACCACGTTTTTTACGTTTGTGACATTTTGCTTTACTTTGATTTGTATGCGCATATCTGTTATCGTCGTTTGCGTGTTTGAAGGAAAAGTACAAGATATTTGAGGTAAGCATCCTTACTGTTCTTGTTTTACTAATCTCCTGAGGCCAGAACATGAAAACATACCACACCAAGGCAAATTAATTTCGGATAATTGAGACATAAGTGCGGCCAGTATCCAGTATTCGGGAGATAGTAGGTTCGAACCCCACTATCGGCAGCCCTGAAAATGGTTTTCTGTGGTTTCCCATTTTCACACCGGGCAAATGCTGGGGCTGTACCTTAAGGCCATGGCTGCTTCCTTCCCATTCCTAGGCCTTTCCTGTCCCATCATCGCCATTAGACCTATCTGTGTCGGTGCAACGTAAAGCAACTAGCCTTATCATAGTTGTCCCCCTGTGGGTAGGGCCAGTAGAAAAATCGAAGTACAATGGTGTCACAACTGACCTATATCGCTTCAAGTAACCACGCCATGATGACCAAACCAGACAGCACACATGTTACAACAACACACGGGCAGAACTAGCCGTTTTTAAACGTCGGAAAACTACGCAAGTCGCCTAACAACTATGATGAAAGTGTTACCTACTTAACAAATGTATACAAAAGGTAGGACATTTCTGTTGAGCGCGTTGCGTACCCAAAAGTTATTTTTCAATGTGTTCTTCACATGGGTGTGGGACAAAACAACAGACACCATAACCATGCAACCAGTGTACAACGTATGAATGTGAGATAGACGCTGTTTGTAAATTGCACATAAAGTAGCAAATATTCTTGGCATTAAAAATTTCAGAGCATATAATTGAGAATGAAACGCAATCAGTGATGAATCTGTGGAAGAGGGAATCAATGGAAGACTGCAGGAACATTTTAAACCTAGATGGAGCTGGGCTGTTTTCCATTGTGTTGCTCAGCATGCCTTTCGCATTTAAATGTGATAAATGCCGTGATGGGAAACTGAGGAAATTGGGCTCACATTGATGTAAGCCCATGCTGCTGGCTCTGAGATGCTCCACTCCTTCGTAATGGATATATATAAAAACCCTCCCTGCTTCAAGAATGTGCGATCATTGGCAACTGCCTATGATGCCAACCCTAAAGCTTGACGACCACACATCTTTTTGGCAGCAGTTAGCTGCTCTCGATTCAAAAATGGGTGTGAAAAATAGGAAAATCCTTCTTTTCATCGACTGTTGTCCTGCAGATCCTGTGGATGTTAATTTCAGGAATGTGCTGTTAGAATTTCTGCCTGCTAACTGCACATGCATGCTGCACCCTATGGATGTCGGTATTATACACCCCTTTAAGTCATTCTATTGGGAGAAGTTGGTACAGCTTATTTAATTCCTTATAGATGCTGGAAATGTTCCATCATAATTTAGAGTTTCAATCTTAGGTGCACTTAACTTCATTGCAATGTCCTAGAAGGCTGTGAAGCTAACTACGATCTCAAATTGTTTCTTGATAGTAGGATTCTTCAAGAATCGTCCCGACACTTACCTACCAGTGGAAGAAGCAGAAGAACAAAAGCACAGTGAAGTGGTGCCTTAAAATGCTGAGACACGTGCAGCAGTGAACACTTTATCGTAGATATGTCCTCTATAGAGGGGCTTGAAAGCAATTCTCATGCCTTTAAGGAGCTTGGAAAGAAAAAAAGAGGACATCAGAAATAAAAAGTGTAGATATATCTATTCTGGTCTATTTCGGTAGGAATCTGTGTTTGTGTGTTCTTCATCTGAAATGTTTGTTACAAATGTTGTAATTAGGTACAAGGTCATTTTTAGACCAAAGAGGCTACCTTATCTGTTGTACCCTATTCCCCTTTCCCGCTGGGAATCTATTGGAATGTTTGTGATATTACTGACAGAGGAAAAAGAAAAGCTGAAATTCAAGAGTACTGTTGGTACATACAACTCTGGAAGCCCCACTATCTTGCGACAAATTACGTTATTAACTTATTTCTTGTATATGGCAGCACATGGTGAGTCTTCTGTTATTAGTGTTGGTTCCTCTTCATAAATTGACGTCTTAATATAAATGATTCATGTGTGAGGGAGGAGGTTGTTACACATCTCGACGTAAATCGCAGGTCCTATTGCAGCGAAACCTGGGACTCATATTACCATCTGTCAAAGCATGCTTAGCGGGAGGAGGAAGAATATATCAGTAACAATCTTAGGGACAGTAGGGGAGAAGGTAGCATGTAAAAATAATTGATAATAGTGTAGAATACACAGTTAACTCCAGTTTCAGCACCCGCCAACTTGGGGTGAAAAGGAAAATGACCGAACTGGCCGAGATTATTGTTGAGTGCAGTTTCTGCGGTCGATTAGTGACAGTCCCATTAACAGTTGGAATTGCGTACAAATCCATGGTGCGACATGACAATACTTAACATTATCACTTCATTTTATTATTAACTTCAGTGGATCAACTATTTCCTAGACAAATTGTTGATCTGCCAGAAGGACAAAGTATAATAAACCTGAAAAACAGATAACAATAATTTTTAAAACAATTTGTAAAATATCAGTCCCTATCACAATAAAGATATCTACATAAATTATCATCATACAGCTAGAGAAAATACTAAAAGTAAACATTTAATGGGCAACATTGGGAAATACAGGTACTTTAATGTGAAACGTAGGCACTGTATCATTCTGAAGTGCAGGCGAGACCTTCAGTGTTTAATTCATGACATAAGAGTACAATGATTTTTCTTTCTTTCTTTCTGACTACACCCCGCGAAGATCGACATCTCAACCGAAAGCCATTGCAGGACAGATCCGCGTCCTCCTCGACTCTAGCACAACAGTGGAACAGTGTAACACATCGTACACTATGAGGAGTGACAGTCCGTCGCCGTTTATTACGGCCTGGGTTACCGGCGCGTCGTCCACTTCTCCACCTACCTTTGACTAATGTGCATAAACATGCTAGACTGCAACGGTGCATGGAACGACGTCACTGGAGACATGAATGGCAGCAGATAGTGTTTTCAGTCGAATCCAGATTCTGTTTTGTTTGTGCCAACTCAAGGCCTTATGGTGTGGGGTGCTATTGGGTTCAACCACAAATCACAGTTGGTGCGTGTCCAGGGCACTGTGACCAGTTTGACCTACGTGATGTCAGACTGTTCCCCTGGCCAGCCCGATCACCGGACTTTTCGCCAATCGAAAATGTGTCTGATATGGTGAAAAGATAGTGCGGCGTTGTTTCGCAATGCGAACCACGAAAGATGTACTGTGGAACTAGGTGAATGATTGTGGATGGCTATACACCAGGACGTCATTCACGCTTTATACGTGTCGATGCCATCACGTATGGAACAAGTTATCAGTGCCCATGGAGGACTCAGGACACCTGCTGAACTTAGGTAACTGAAATGCTAATCGTTTCTGCAGAACATACTAGTGAACATGTCCTGTGAGTATGAACTACCTATCTAGTCTTTCAAGGTGTTGTGTTTCTCATGAACGTGAGTGTAGTTCGAGGCTGCAGGGGGAGTTCTTGTTGCTATAGGTATCCGATAGAAAGCAGCAATAGTGGCATACACGTTCTTAGATTCCAGGGGCTCTCACTGTGCATTAACTATACTACATCAAATCTATCCAAAACTGGTAAATGCACGATGGATAAATCCCCGAAGTAATTTTTATAGGTAATTTGGTGTCTTAGCGTTCTTGGAGTCTCGTGTGTGAAAGTGATGTGGAGCCCGTTTAATACAAATGTTGCAGACTCTTTCACTTCCTTCGCTAATTCCGAAATCAAACAAGAGAGAGATTTATCGTGTTGGTGTGTGTTCGTAATTCGTTCCGTAATTTCCGTGGACGAAAACACACGTTTTTCTTTATTTACTTCATTTAATACGAAAAAAAATATAAAGAGGAGAATCCACACAGAGAGAAAAGAAAACGGCATCTTTAATCCTCCAGAGCATAAGAGCTTGGAATTGCTCCTCTATGTCTTGGGGTTTAACCCTGGACAGATTGACGAAACGTGCGAGGTTGCGTGGGGGTACTTTCTCATCATTATGATTGAACTTGCTCTAATAACAAAATTACTAATTTCAATGTATCATATATTGATGTATTATGGTTATTAACTCAATAGCATGACATTTTATCGAAAATAAATATATATATTCAGTACTAATTAGCTTCACAGCATATGAATCTTGACATGCTCATAAATAATCCTTATTAAACATCTTATCTTGCTGAATTCAGCTGACAGGCTTACGTTCTTCTGACTACGTTATGCATATCCCTGGGTCGTGGGGATGGATTACTATTCTCTTACTGACAATGATAAGTAATTCGTTTGCGAGTTCGTACACTTTAAAGTTAGTTGCAACATATCATTCGTGAAAAGAATGCTCCAAACTTCTTCAGGTTTCTTCACTTCTTGCTGTTACTCTCACTCCCGCTAAATGATTGACAACGTTGTGGGTTCGAGTACATTAGATTTTAGTGGGCGGAGTTTGTGTCCATTTTGTAACGCAATCCATCCCTGCTATGGTCACAACCGTTGAGAAAGACGAACGGAAACGGTGGTGTTGGGTTCAGGGAGACACTTTATTGCACCGCTTGACAATACTCCCTCACCCTACACTACAATGCCACAGACATCCGGAAAAATGCAAGGAATGTGGGGAGAGGTATGTGGCAGCCAAGGCCACTAAGTTTAAAAATGAGCTCAATTGAACAAAATAAATTTCTGCCAGATCACAGAAGACACCACGCTACCACTCCCGGTTTAATGGTGTTTGACTGGGGTTAGGCCTGACGACGTAAATATCAAATTCTCTTAAACAATTTGGCATACGAGATAGACATTTCATGTTATGGTTCTCCTGTGTAACTTAGATTTATGAAAGAACTATCCTTAAAACAATACAACCGTAAGGGGTTTTGACTAGGTGGAGGAGTCTGACGACCAAAATATTCATTCCTCTCAAACTGTTTGACATAAGAGTTTGACATTTCACACGATGGTTGCTCCTATATATCTCAGATGAATTGTCTTGCAAATTTTGATGAGGTGCGTGATGGGGTGAGGCCTGATGACAACAATAATAATTCTGTGTTCCGGGGTATACGTGGAACGCAGAGAGGTGAATGAAGGTGCAGGCATGAATGGGTCTAGCTACAATATCAAGAATTGAATTAAAATATTAACAAAGGTTATATTTCTTTCAATATAAAAACAAACTTAACAAATTTCCATCAGGTGAAAGAACAATGAAATATCAGGTACAATGCCAAAGAAGGGAGGAACACCCCAAAATCGGGAAGTTAACAAGCTACGAGCTCAAGTTACAAGATCTATAATTCAAAATGAGGAATAATTCTGTCAAACGCAGAAATCCCCTAATTCAAGAGCACTTGCTCCCAAAATTACAATATCTAGCCTTCCAGAGGCACCCTTCACTATTACAAAACTTTGAAAAGAGCTTACATGCTCTCGGTTTCTTACAGCCCGCTCAAGGCAACATTACATCAAAATATTACAATCTCTGGTCTCACCGGGCACGAATTGCAAATGGAAATAAGTTTACACAGGGGTATCTAGTACCCAACCTACCGGTTCTTTGCGGAAAGAACAGGTTAAATAAATGGCTTGAACACAAGTTGAATGGAGGCGAACACTGCACTCCCAGTTAATGAAATATTAAAACCCTGCAGGGCTCTCGGCCGATGAAACAGGGGCTAGTCGCAAGCAACCAAGGTGGCTCGCATGGAAATCACTTTAACACATTACAGGAAGAAAACAGTTACGAAAACGTAGTCACCTCAAACCAATATGAAGGGGAGCTCGAGAGGGTAATTCACTCTCTATCCCCGATTTACAGTTAAAAAATTTATGAAATTTTACATTAGCCGAAAGAAGATTTACATTTTAGAAATGTTTGTTACATAGTTAAAGAGTCGGACCTTCTCCTCGGATACATTTGCGGAGACAGCAAGAAAGATAAAATTTACGTGGCAATTACCGTGTAGATGTTCTGCCGGCCGAAGAAAGAGGCGTACCGCCTACTGCCTAAACACACTTGGAAAGACGGCGATCAATTGACAAGGAAACCAGAAAAGCCGCAGTTTATATAGCCTCAGGGAAGGTTCGAGAGGATTCTGGACTAATCCAGATACACCCTCTCAATTCAAAGTGAACAAGAAATGCGGGATTGGTAGAAAATTAATTACAAAAATTCATGGTTAGCCAGATTCAAAACTGGCGGAAGGAAAATGAAGTGTTGCCAACCCAAAAATAAATGAACATAGATTCAGTAATGAAAATCTAAAAGTACAGAGTGTATGATCAGAGTTTCTTGTAGTGACATCTGTGGAAAAATGTCCAAACTTCTTGATGTATAGCAAAACGAAGAAGAAATTCAATCAGTTTAGGAAACTTAATAATACACAATTACTTAATATTTCAGTAGTGACATCTTCCGTTCAAAGTTCTAAATTCATGTAGTATCAGTTTCACCTTTTGATCGATAGAGGAGTTTATTAAGGCGCTTATTTTGAATGAGCTGAGTTGAGGTGTACCTCCCGTTACAGATCTCCCCCCAAATGTCCGTCCTTGGGGGGTGACACAGAAGAATTCTGAGAAAACATTTCCAGTTGAAAAAAAAAGTCTAAGTCTTTTCCGAAAGTAGATTTGTAGAAAAATTAGTAAATCCAGATTTGAAGTGTCCTTGTGGAAGCTAGATACATGCCGATAGGTTTGACGGCAAGACCTGCCGCCGCTGCCGATACTCAGGTGAGGTCGTCCGGACACCCGCCCAGTACCCTCAGATACACCTCTCCCGCTGCTATGAGAGGGGTAGTCGTGGTGATGGTCGCCGCAGATTAGATGTATATGTGCAGTCCCCAGGTGTATTGGCATTAGGGTTACCGCACTTCAGCTTTTGCCGGGAGATGGACTCCGGCGTGCCGTTCAGAAGGAGGGCTCACTAGAGCGAAGTGGGCTCGTTCTCCACTCTTGTATCTCTCGCTCGATGTTGCAGCACGGCAGCTAACGGCTGAGAGGGTACTAAAACAGTAAGATCTATGCGACAGAAAAGTGTTGTTGCTTGAGATTGGAGAGTACGATCTTTATTGGTGAGGCAGAGGGGCGGGCGGCGTAGGAGGTGAGTGTGTGTTGAAAGTGCGGAGATGCAGAAGAAGGGGGCGTGGTAATGGTCACCAGGGAATTGACCACAGGAAAATTCAGAGTATAAGATCGTACATATCAGTTAATACACCCAACAGGGCAGAAGGTCTTAAATCTATTCTTATAAATGATAAAAAGAAACATAACCTTCGATTTCTGCCAAATTTAAATGGCTAAAGTAGATGGCCATTAAATTACACAGGTTTCACCTGAGAGACGTGAACCCTAAGGATCCTCTCTGTGGCTGGATTACTGACCAATAATATAACTGGTGTCAAAAAAAATGTAAAATAACGCACGGCCCATGGAATCTGGGGGCAATCTTGCCCGCGGGAACAAAATTCCTAACCATGACTTGATCTCCGACTTTTAAATTGGTGGGCCTCCGTCCACGATCATATCTTTCCCTAACCTTTTCATGGGAAACTTTAAGATTGGCTTTAGCCTTCTTCCATAAATTTCTAATATTATCCGGATATATTGTGTCTGGCAATATATCATTAAGTGACCAAAGGTTAGACAGCGGAGTGTTAGGAACAAATTTAAACATAAGAGAAGCTGGAGTAAACTTATGGGACTCATGAACCGCTGAATTTAAAGCAAAGGCCAACCAATGCAGGGACGTATCCCACCTGGAATGATCTTCATGATGGAATGCGATTACAGCAGATCTAAGATTACGGTTGACCCGTTCAGCCAAAGGTGGTTGAGGATAATAAGCCGAAGTAGTTAGCGTAGTTACATGTGATATAGACAGATCAAAGCTGAATTTACGGAATAAATTGGATGTGAATGCCTTAGCATTATCGAAAACTATATATTGACAGGGGCTAAAAGACGCAAATATGGTATTCAAACAAGAAATGGTAGACTGAGCGGTTGCCAGCTTAGTCGGAAATAACCAGGAAAATCTAATGAAACCATCTACACACACTAGAATGAAACAGATTGACTTACGAAATTAAAATTTCTCATGATTGGTGCTCTTAATCGTTCTTAGATTTTAAATAAAATGTGGTCTTAAAGAAATCCACCTCGAAAGAGTTCTGACCAGGGGGTGAAGCCTGACGACAAAATGTTCATTTCTGTGATACCCTTCGCCCTATGTTGTTGACATGTTTATACGATGGTTGCTCCTCAATGTTTTAGTTTAAAAATAAGAAGTGATCTTATGCGGGGTTTTGACTGAGGTGAGTGTTGACAGACCTGGTGAAATGGATTTTCATTCCTCCGAAACCTTTGTTTCTGGGTCAAGGAATGGAAATATTATTCACAATGTGTGCACTGCTTCACCTATCACTCTGATTACAATGTAGAAGATTTGTCTGCCTCTTCTTTATACAAATCTCTAATGTTGCACCAATATGAACCAAATTTTGTATACTTATATTTTAGGACACTGCGGGTAACGCTGTCTACATGAAATTTGGACAGACCTTTCCATTATATAGATTTTGGCAAATTAGCAAAGGCTAATTGATGGACGAAATACAGAATTTGTCGTGCAAGGACGAGGCAACGCCCATTTTAAGCCTCATGACGCGAGGAAGAAAAAACCTCGGTAAAGCACGTTTTATGGGCCTAAACCAACCCTTTCTCAGATATCGGCACGATACTACCCAGCTGTAGGAATCTGATGAAGAAATGAGCGGCCGAATCATGGGAACGTCAGCTCAAGTGTTCTAGAACACAAGCCTCGTTTTCTAAGGAGACACGTGGCCAAGGATATGTTCTGTTTAAACTCATAGCTAGCCTTAATCTATGAATATCCTTACTGTTTCTTGATTCTCGTTTCATAATCTTATCAGCATTTTGATCCCCAATAGCAATAAAGGGCTTCCGCTATTTACACGGCCGATTTCTAACTAGATTACAGATTTAATCTACGGAGATACTTGTGGTTACCGGATCCACATGGAAAGGGAAGCGCTGACGCTGATTCAGAATTATCTTATAAGAAAATTAGCTATGTGGGATACGATATGGAAAGGAATGTGATTGTAGCGGGAAATCTCGATTTGCCAAGTGTCAATTCGGAAGGTAATGCGAACGACAGGAAGCATGACCAACAAGTGGCAAATAAGTTAATATGGGAAGGACAGCTTATTCGGAAAGTGACGGAACCAACTGGAGGGAAGAATATTCTGGACGTGGTGCTGGTAAAACCAGATGAGTTATATAGAGAAAGCGAAGAAATTGTTGGTATTAGTGATCAGGATGCTTTTTTTTGTCATAGTTGTAAATAAATGTGATAGAAAGGAAGGTCTTGAAAGTAGGACTACTAGGCAGTACCATATGGCTGGTAAGAAAGGCATCAGGAAGTTTTTTAAAAGTAACTAAGATCAGTGGAAAACGGTAAAAAAATTGTAAACAGACTCTGTGATGGGTTTGAGGCAGTAGTTGAGGAATGTGAAAATAGGTTTTTACTTTTAAAGGTGCTAAGGAATGGTAAAGACCCACTATATTACAAAAGAGAAGTAAAGTGACTAATAAGATGGTGCAGACTGGAAAGAAATAGAGTTAGAAATGGCTGTGGAAGTAAGGAGAAATAGAGGGAATTTACTAGGAAATTGAATATAGCAAAGAAGCCGTCTAAGGATAACATCATTGCAAGCATAATTGGCGGTCATACAAGTTTTTGTGAAAAATGGACTGGTTCATGGTGTGGGTTACTGTAGTCATGTCCTAGTTCGTGAACCATGGGCAACGGCTGAGTGGCCTAGTAAGTGGTCCTGAGAGTCAGGATACCAGTTGCTATGGAACGGGAATGGGTTCTCAGACATATTTTGAGTCATGGCCCTCCATGTGCTCAGCCGGCTAGGACTATACAATTCGCCGGTGGTCCATAACCCGTTAGAGGAGAGATCCTCACTTGGACTATGTGTAAGTAGGGTAGCATCCTGCTTCATGAATTTACCGAGCTCAGATCATTTTAAGCAAGCCTCGGTCCTATGGGAGTAACGGAATCCCACTCCTATTTGACAGGCGAGCGACTCCTTGGAAACAACTTGGCGAAAGAAATGGAATTCGTTGGGGAGCTATCAATATTAATGGAGCTTATGGAAGAAAGAAAGTAGAACTGGCTGAGTCAGCAAAGAGGATGCATCTGGATGTGCTAGGAGTAAGTGATGTTCGGGTAAGGGGAGATAACGAGGAAGAGATAGGAGATTATAAATTGTACTTGACGGGTGTTAGAAAGGGAAGGGCAGAGTCTGGGGTAGGGCTCTTTATCAGGAATACCATTGCACGCAACATAGTTTCTGTTAGGCACGTAAATGAGCGAATGATGTGGGTAGATTTGTCAGTTGGAGGAATTAGGACAAGAATTGTGTCCGTGTATTCACCATGTGAGGGTGCAGATGAGGATGAAGTTGACAAGTTTTATGAAGCATTGAGTGACATCGTGGTCGGGGTCAACAGCAAGGATAGAATAGTGCTAATGGGCGATTTCAATGCGAGAGTTGGGAATAGAACTGAAGGATACGAAAGGGTGATTGGTAAATGTGGGGAAGATATGGAAGCTAATGGGAATGGGAAGCGTTTGCTGGACTTCTGTGCTAGTATGGGTTTAGCAGTTACGAATACATTCTTCAAGCATAAGGCTATTCACTGCTACACATGGGAGGCTAGAGGTACCAGATCCATAATAGACTATATCTTAACCGACTTCGAATTCAGGAAATCTGTTAGGAATGTACGAGTTTTCCGCGGATTTTTCGATGACACAGCTACTATCTTATCTGTAGTTAACTAAGCATCTCTAGGCCTAGGGTAGAGAAAGTGAAATCTGGCTGCAAACGAATACGGGTAGAAAATCTCCAGGACGAGGAAATTAGACAGAAGTACATGGATATTGATTAGTGAGAAGTTTCGAACAGTGGAAAGTAAGCAGGTTCAGGATATAGAAAGTGAATGGGTGGCATACATGGATGCTGTGGTAGAAACAGCAAGGGAATGCCTAGGAACAACTGTGTGTAAAGATGGGAAAAGGCGAACATCTTGGTGGAATGATGAAGTGAGAGCAGCTTGTAAACGTATAAAGAAGGCTTATCAGAAATGGCTCCAAGAAAGGGCCAAGGCAGACAGGGCTTTGTACGTAGATGAAAGAAACAGAGCGAAACAAATAGTTGTTTAATCCGAAAAGAAGTCGTGGGAAGATTTTGGTAATAACCTGGAAAGGCTAGGTCAAGTAGCAGAGAAACCTTTCTGGACAGTAATAAAGATTCATAAGAAGGGAGGGAAAAAGGAAATGAACAGTGTTTTGAGTAATTCAGGTGAACTCATAATAGATCCCAGGGAATCACTGAAGAGGTGGAGGGAATATTTTGAACACCTTCTCAATGTAAAAGTTAATCATCCTGGTGGTGCTGCGAACAGCCAAGCTCATGGGGAGGAGGAAAATGATGTTGGTGAAATTACGCTTGGGGAAGTGGAAAGGATGGTAAATAAACTTCATTGTCATAAAGCAGCAGGAATAGATGAAATTAGACCTGAAATGGTGAAGTATAGTGGGAAGTCAGTGATGAAATGGATTCATAGAGTACCGTAGTAAGATTAGCATGGAGTATTGGTAAGGTACCTTCTGGTTGGACAAAAGCCGTAATTGTACCTATCTATAAGCAAGGGAACAGGAAGGATTGTAACAACTACCAAGGTATCTCTTTGATTAGTATACCAGGCAAAGTATTCACTGGCATCTTAGAAAGGAGGGTGCGTTCAGTCATTGAGAGGAAGTTGGATGAAAACCAGCGTGGTTTCAGACCACAGATAGGCTGTCAGTATCAGATTTTCAGTATGCGCCAGGTAATTGAAAAATGTTACGAGAGGAATAGACATTTGTGTTTCGTAGATCTAGAGAAAGCATATGACAGGGTACCGAGGGAAAAGATGTTCGCTATAATCTGGGACTACGGAATTAAAGGTAGATTATTAAAATCAATCAGAGGCATTTATGTTGACAATTGGGCTTCAGTGAGAATTGATGGTAGAATGAGTTCTTGGTTCAGGGTACTTACAGGGGTTAGACAAGGCTGTAATCTTTCACCTTTGCTGTTCGTAGTTTACATGGATCATCTGCTGAAAGGTATAAAATGGCAAGGAGGGATTCAGTTAGGTGGAAATGTAGTAAGCAGTCTGGCCTATGCTGACGACTTGGTCTTAATGGCAGATTGTGCCGAAAGCCTGCAGTCTAATATCTTGGTACTTGAAAATAGGTGCAATGAGTATGGTATGAAAATTAGCCTCTCGAAGTCTAAATTGATGTCAGTATGTAAGAAATTCAACAGAATTGAATGTCAGATTAGTGATACAAAGATAGAACAGCTGGATAATTTCAAGTATTTAGGGTGTGTGTTCTCCCAGGATGGTAATATAGTAAGGGAGATTGAATCAAGGTGTAGTAAAGCTAATGCAGTGAGCTCGCAGTTGCGATCAACTGTATTCTGTAAGAAGGAAGTCAGCTCCCAAACGAAACTATCTTTTCATCAGTCTGTATTCAGACCAACTTTGTTTTACGGGAGCGAAAGCTGGGTGGACTCAGGACATCTTATTCATAAGTTATAAGTAACAGACATGAAAGTAGCAAGAATGATTGCTGGTACAAACAGGTGGGAACAATGGCAGGAGGGTACACGGAATGAGGAGATACAAGGCTAATTTAGGAGTGAACTCGATGGATGAAGCTGTACGCCTAAACCGGCTTTGGTGGTGGGGTCGTGTGAGGCGAATAGGGGAGGATACGTTATCTAGGAGAATAATGGATTCTGTTATGGAGGGTAAGAGAAGTAGAGGTAGACCAAGACTACGATTGTTAGATTCAGTTTCTAACGATTGAAAGATAAGAGTTATAGAACTAAATGAGGCCACAACACTATTTACATATCGAGGATTCTGGCGACGTTTAGTAAATTCGCAAAGGTTTGCAGACTGGACGCTGAAAGGCATAACAGTCTATAATGATAATGTATGTAATGTATGTATGTATGAATGGAAGAGTATGTATAGGTACTTTAAGGCAGAAAGAGGTACCAAGAAGCATATTCCAGGAATCATTAATGTGCAAGGGGAGTGTGTATGCAAAGATCTTAAAAAGGCAGAAGTTTTCACTCAGCAGTATGTAAAGATTGTTGGTTACAGGGATAATGTCCAGTTAGAAGCGGTGACTAATGCTAATGAAGTATTAAAATTTACATATGATAACCATGACATTTACAATAAGATACAAAATTTCAAAACTAGAATAGCGGCTAGAATTGATATACTAAAGACAGTTGGTTGGGATATTGTACCATATCTGAAGTACTTATTTGATTATTGTTTGTATGCAGGAGCTATACCAAATGAATGGAGAGTTGCTATAGTAGGTCCTGAGTATAAAGAAAAGGGTGATAGACATAAAGCTGAAAATTACAGGCCAGTCAGTTTGACATACATTGCATGTAAGCTTTGGGAAAGCATTCTTTCTGATTATATTAGATGTGTTTGCGAAATTAATGACTGGTTCGATATAAGGCAGTTGGGGTTTAGGAAAGGTTATTCCACTGAAGCTCAACTTGTAGGATTCCAGCAAGGTCTAACAGATATCTTGGATCCAGGAGGAAAAGTGGATTGTATCGCGATTGACCTGTCCAAGGCATTTGGGGGTGAATCATGGGAAACTACTTGCAAAAATGAGTGCAATAGGACTACACAAAGTAGTGACTGATTGGGTCGCTATATTTCTAGAAAAGAGATCTCAGAGAATTAGAGTAGGCGAAGCTTTATCTCACCCTGCAATAATTAAGATGGGAATCTCTCAAGGCAGTATTATTGGACCTTTATGTTTTCCTATATATATAAATCATTTATGAGTAAAGAAATGGAATCCAAGGTGAGGCTTTTTGCAGATGATTTTATTCTGTATACAGTAATAAATAAGTTACAAGATTTTGAGCAACTGCTAAATGACTTCGATAATTTTGTGAGATGGAAAGGACGCAGTGGTATGTTGATGAACGTGGTTAAAATTCAGGTTGTGTGTTTCACAAATAGGGAGTCCTCTCATTTTTAATTTCTGCGTTGAAGGGGTGAAAGCTTTTTTGGGAATCATTGCAAGTAATCACTCGATTTCCCCCCACCCCCACATAAATAGATGGAGCAAAGTGACGCAGAGGGACGATAAAAGTAGATCGTGATCGAAACTGTCAGTAGTTGAACTTCGCTCCCGATATCAATAGACCAAGTATAGGAAACAACACTAAAATCGATACACATATATTCTGACAGTGATAATCTTAAATAAAAGGGAGTTTATTCAAATTAAAAGGAAACACATAATAAAAATTGCCTTACCCTCTTAATGAAGAAAATAATACAATGGGGTACGCTACTTACGTATAAGATACTGGTACATCGGAATATGTATTGTTGAGCCACGTCAGGCTCTCTCCCTTTCCCTTTTTTTATGGCGACAACAATTCCCAAAGAAAAATACATTATCCTTCAGGCTCAAAGAAAACTTTATCAAGTAAGAAGTAAGGTGAGGGCAGGTGGGCGAGGCAAGGAATACATACATGGAGAAAACATAACAAGTATGAAAATTCTATATTTACCTTCAATATACACAAATGAAGTAAAAAGATGACAGAGCCAAAAATAAAACGAGGGAATGGCTGAGGAAGCCAGATACAAGAATGAAATTACAAAGGAGACTGGAAATCTGACCCAAAAAATAAACCAATATAGATCCACTTATCAAACTCATTCACACGAACACACATAGAGACCAACACGCAGAAACGTAGGGCGGAGAGACAAGCCGGTAATGCATGTCGTAATAGTTCGCAAGTATAATTAAAACAATCAATTTGTTCGTGAATCCGGTCTGGTAAGACAAACACAGAACCAGGCCAAATGGGGGAAACGTGCACCACACCAGTATAACAACCTATCACGCAGTCAAAACCCTCGTTATCAGTACACATCCATACCACACACGCAAGAGTGGACATGGATAGTACAGAGTGGACGAGCAGGAAAACACCGAAGGGTGTCGAATCAAGCAAAATATAGAATGCTCTTGCGTACACAAAATTGGTCTTCACACATGTGTACATAAACACGAATCAAACATAAATGGGTCTACACTACCCTTGGTTTCCGAACAGAACGTAATAATTGGCAGGCATAAGAGAAAATAACATCAATGAGAAACAAGTCTGCAATAAAATAAAATTAGAACAAATACGTAACTCCAGGAAACACGTAAAGACAACCATGGCAAGTCTTGAGAGGACCAGAAATAGTAAAATAATAAGTAAAAGAAAATAATTACCTGATTGTTAATAAGAACAAGAAATCTCTCGAAAGAACAGAAAGTTTCACAATACCATATTTAAATCAGATAAAGTCTCCTTTATAGGATAGAAAAGCCATGTCAGAAATCTCAGTTGCCATTTCCTTTTAAAAACTGAACAAGAACAAGCAATGGACAAGACTAGGCATAAATAAAAAAGAATCTGAGAGCGAGAGTCGCCATCTGTCTACATAGAGACGAGTTGTTCGATAATGCACACCTACTCTTTGGATGATCAGCCATATTGAGCCGATACAAGGCGCGATACATGTCGAAGAAGGAAAATACGAGAGTTGGAATTTAAATAGTGGCAACACTGTTGTGGAGACTCTATGTAACGGAATCTAATATTGTTGCTGATAGCACACGTTGTTTACATACCTACCTTGCCTCAGAGCGAATGGACTCGCTCTTCTCGCATCACCTGCGTGCGCACAAGCGAGAGAAACACAGTCACGTGTGAGCCAGCGGTCCAACGTAACGTTGTCCCTATGTTTTTCAAACAGGAACAACGGAGTTGGATCAAGATTGAATGAACGTGCCAGAGGTCGTACAGCACGACAGTGTCATCGAGGTCTCAAGAGGCTTGCGGAGAATTTGCATTGCCTTACAAAACAGTAGCACGTTGTGTAAAAGCCTCAGGGTTGGTCGGCAAACTGTGGCGAACATTCATCGAGCAGGTCGTCCTACGCTCTTCCCGCGTTACTGGACAGTGATCGAAACCAGACGATTCGTGATAATTCGCTTCAGAACTGTTGCAGAGATTCGACAGGCAGTAGACCGCTCCATTCGCACCATCAACAGAACAGGCTCTGCTAAAGCTATACTACGATTTCCACATCGCTGGCAGCGGGTTATACACAACGCTGGTGACCACATTGAAGGGCAGTAAGGTTGCTAACATGTAACACTTTTGTACCTGTTGTAAATGAATAGTTGCCACTATTGAAGTTCCAACCTTCGTATATAATGGATAGTAAGGTGTGGTTGAGTACGTAGGTGTTAATATAAGGAAAGATCCTCATTGGGGCATCACATAAATCTGATCTGATCTCTGCACAAAGTTTTGAGGGTGTGTATTGTTCGTAGTAAGGATGTAAAGGAGAGGGCGTATCTCTGGAAAGACCCCAAATAGAGTATGATTCCAGTGTATGGGACTCTCACCAGG
Source organism: Anabrus simplex (assembly GCF_040414725.1). Classification (NCBI taxonomy): domain Eukaryota; kingdom Metazoa; phylum Arthropoda; class Insecta; order Orthoptera; family Tettigoniidae; genus Anabrus; species Anabrus simplex. Next base: position 47,398,989 of record NC_090279.1, on the reverse strand, counting down.
ATTATTTGATTCGAGAACAGGAAGAAATCCAAGGAAAAGCAGCTCGATATGTTCTGGGTGATTTCCGACAAAAGAGTAGCGTTTCAAAAATGTGCAAAGTTTGCGCTGTCAAGACTTGCGGGAAAGGAGACGAGCTGATCGACTAAGCGGTATGTTCCAAACTGTCAGTGGAGAGATGGCGTGGAACAACATTGTAGATGAGTAACTTTTAGTGGTGTTTTAAAACGTAGGATACATTACAATCCATACATATAAAATAAGGGTTTTGTCTGTACATTGCTCAGAATTTAAAAAGGATGGTATTTCTGTATCAGTCGTGCCCACAGTAATAACGAAATGCACATTTTACTTTTCCATAATGTCTGTCTGTCTGTCTGTCTGTCTGTCTGTCTGTCTGTCTGTCTGTCTGTCTGTCTGTCTGTCTGTCTGTCTGTCTGTCTGTCTGTCTGTCTGTCTGTCTGTATATACACGCATCACGAGAAAACGCCTGAAGAGAATTTAATGAAGATCGGTATGCAAAGTCGGAGAATAAGTCGCTACAATTTAGGCCATAAATAATTTTATTCGCGCTGACCGAAATGGCAATTTAGGGGAAGGCGTAAAATTTAATTCTCAAATATTTGTTATTAGTGGTCCTATCTCAATGATAATCGGTATGCAAAGTTGGAGAATAAGTCGCTACAATCTAGGCCATAAACAATTTTATTCACGCTCAATGAAATGGTAGTTTAGGGGTAGGCGTGAAATTTAATTCCCAAGTAACTATGTTATTCATGGCCGTATCGATAAATACTACATAACTAATGTTATTCAGTATTATGTTTCCGATCATTTATTTCTTATACATTGTTGCCATACCGGCTATGATCAGAGATATTCATGAATTTGGATTTTTGTTACTATTTCCTTATCAGCGCCGAGTTACGAGAAAATGGGATGAAAAAGGATTTGATGGAAATCGGTATAAAAGTCGGAATATAAGGAACTACAGTCTATGCTATAAGTAATTTTATAAGCCACCGTAATACCACAGAGTCGAAAGAAAACTCAATATGAAAGCCTACAGTATAGATAACTCATAAAATTGATCGTCAAAAACATTACATTGACCATTGTTTGATGTGATGTGCTTTGTCTTCTGTTGCCACTCACCTCCGACAGATAGGATTACTGTTGCGTACCGAGTATTTTTTTAAATTTACATTACTTCGCACCGACACAAATAGGTGCTATGATGACGATGGGATAGGAAAGTGGCTTTGGCTGAAAAGCTGAGCGCCCCTATCCACACGGCCAACTCGCCCAGCCATACCAGTGTAACAGTCTGCCTAAATATTGGCGGGAAGTAGCTGGGGAGTTAGATAACCTTTTTTAGCATGCCATTCCTCTGTTTCATAAATTTTTCCGATACTACTGGTACGTAACACACTGGCTCATCATAGCATTCGAGCTATTCAATCCCTACTCTGAGGCACTGCTTGGAATGAGAAGTGTGCATATTTAACGGAATAATGGCAGAGAAGTGTTCACGCTGTCTGAAGCCTAGTCAGTCCAGCCCTGGAAATTTGGCCTGTTAGATCGGCAGCGTAGTACTGGTGGTTAAAAGTGAGAAAATGTGCAGTTTTCCATTTGATCGAGTATTTATGTGGTAACAGTTCTTTTAATCGCTACATTCCTACTGCCGTTTGTGTAATGACGTATGTTGACTTCATTTATAGAAACCACACACTCAGTCTTTCTGAGAATCCCGTAGCGAAACTCGATTACATTAGCTAGTATGAAGATAAAGTTGGAATACAAGGGGACAAATTGTTCGTTTATATGAAGAAGCGATAGGGATTGGAATAACTTACTAAGGGAGATGTTCAATAAATTTCCATTTTCTTTGAAATCATTGAAGTAAAGGCCACCTCGGCGACTGCCCTAAATGCAGATCAGCAGTGATTGATTGATTGATTGATTGATTGATTGATTGATTGATTGATTGATTGATGAATTTCCATACTCTTATCAGCATAACAGTTTGCGCCATAAGTATATTAAAAAGCATAGTCTGCGCTAGTCTACCGGGATTGTCACATGGCTACTGGATCCGTATTTCCATAACCTTACTGCGATAATGAATTTGAATAGCACCAAAGTGTTGCTTTAGCTACTAACAATGCCGAGAAATAGAAAACAAAGTCTGGTATGAGCCTTGCTCTTGACCCTCTTAATGTAATATCAAATATTATTCCAGTCAAAGAAACTTCAGTGAAATTCATAAATTCCTTCCGTAGGTATAATGAACATTGATGTATATACGGGAGCTTTATTCTGTGTTTTCGCTGTACATTATCTGTATAGAAAACGCCAGTTGTTGTCCCATTTACAATAATACGATCAGACGTGTTTTATCAGACAGCTCCCTACAGCTCATTTTACTAACTTTGACTCATCATACACATTAATATATCAATAGTAGGTTTAACCTGTGTTTTCGTAGTTCATTGCCTCTGGCTGTTTCACCTTCCTCTCGCTGTTAAGTACTTAAATATGACCCTGTGACATATAATGTTGAAGTCTGTACAAGATCATTTGACAAGACACTTGCTATTTTACACGGCAGGGACTTGATCACTAAACCGAGCGAAACCGCGCACGACAGCAGGTTGACAACATTATTGTGTGCTCTAGAACTGAAACTCCCTCAGCTGGGATTTTGAATATTGGCTGTGTCTATCATCGCTCCTGCGCTCAACTTTCTTAATTCTTAAGATTACACAGATTAAGAAAGTACTGCTACATAAGACTCGTATGAGTTAAAGGGGTACTTATGAACTTGTGTAGCAATCCGGGGTTCCCCAGTGTACATCCTCGGTTATTCCTCCATATCCTTGGTCGTGAATCATGTGGAAAGTAGGTCCATTATTACCGTCCTCATCTGCATGCTGATGTAATGGTCCTGGCAGAGTCGCAGTTGGTGGCACGGAGATATTGAAGCGGAAGTGTTCATATCCAACCGTAGTTGCAACGGCGTCATTTGTATAAACAATAATAATTATTACAAGTCTCGAAGTAAAATCTGTGCGTAAGATACACTGACTATTGTATGATATTCACTTTAGTTAATGTCCAGATTCGTAATTTATAATTTATAATTTGTTCGACTGCAGGGGCTTAAATATTTACAATGTATTTCTTATAGCGCTACGTGAATTGTTTATTTTACGTTCCGCAAGAGCTACGTGCTTATAGCCCATGCCAACAGATTCAAATTGTATATTTCCGAACCAAAATTCCAAGTCACATGTTTATACGATAATTTGTTCGACTGCTAGAGGCTTAAATGTAACCAATGCAATTCTTATGGCACAAGGCGTTCTGTTCAATTTCACTTTTCGCATGAGCTACATGCTTATAACCAATGCCAACAGATTCAAATGGTGTATTTCCGAACCAAAATTTCAAGTTACATGTTTATCCGATAATTTGTTCGACTGCTAGGGGCTTAAATGTAACCAATGTATTTCTTATGGCACTAGGCGTTCTGTTTAATTTCACTTTTCCGCATGAGCTACATGCTTATAAACCATGCCAACAGATTCATATAGTATATTTCCGAACTGAAATTTCAATTTACATGTTTATCCGATAATTTATTCGACTGCTAGAGGCTTAAATGTAACAAATCTATTTCTTATAGCACTAGGCGTTCTAATAAGAACCCATGTATAGCCGAGCCTATGTATAAGCGCCATCTTTCGCAATCACCCATGGTCGGTACCTTTCTCTATAAGAGCCCATGTATAGCCGTTATCTTGTGCGATCGTCCATAGCCGTCATCATTCTCCATAACAGCCCGTGTATAGCCGTCATATTGCGCAATCGCCCATGGCGGCATCATTCTCCTTAAGATCCTGTGTATACTTGCCATCTTGCACAAGCGCCCCTAGATCATCTCATAAGAGCCTGTGTATAGCCGCCACCTTTCTCAGTAGGCCCCTCAGTTAGCTTTCTCCATAAGAGCTTGCGTATAGCCGCCATCTTGCGCAAGCGCTCCTAAGCAGTCTATGTGTAGCCGCCATCTTGCACAAGCGCCCCTAGGCCGTCTCATAAGATGCTGTTTATAGCCACCATCTTGCGCAAGCGCCCCTAGGCCGTCCTTTAAGGGGCTATGTATAGCCGCCATCTTTCGCAAGCGCCCCTAGGGCGTCTCATAATAGCCTACTTATAGCCTCCATCTTTCGCAAGCGCCCGTAGGCCGTCTTCCTATAGCCGCCATCTTGCGCAAGCGGCCCCTAAGCCGTCTTGTAAGAGCCTATGTGTAGCCGCCATATTGCGCAAGCACCCCTAAACCGTCTCATAAGAAGCTGTGTATAGCCACCATCTTTTGCAATTGCGTCGGGAAGGGAAACTTGTCGTAAAACTTCTAGATGGCAGATGTGAGGTCAGGCTCGCTCTCTTAGGTATCGGGAAGGGCAACTAGCCGTTAAAGTAAAGTTAGGCCCCTCAGGATAGCGACTGTGAGGTTAGACTCGCTCTCATATCCAAAATCCGCAAATCGACATTGCACACTTACTATACTAGGGGTCTATAACCTCTGGTCAATGACCTCTAGTAGTGGAGCAATGCAGATGCCATTGCGAAGGCAGACCCGCCGTGGCTGTGGGAACCCCACTGCTCCTCTACTCCGGTGCAGAGACCAAGGCAAAATAATTAACACCGTACAGAAAAACAAACACAAGGTACGGAAACAAGATCAAAAGGAAAAATTAAACTGACCGATGCGTAATCTTTTTACTCCCCACAGTCACGAACACACACAAACATTCAGACATTGCCGATATCGGCCAACAATGCGTGCAGTAGCTCCATTCAATACGTTGGCCACAAACTCATGTAGTATGACTCTCATGGTCACAGACAAGGGTCTCTCATATGTCAGAGTAACGTGCACGACGCAAATATTTCATCAGCAGGATAATAGGGACCCATTGGTCACGCATAAGTCCACCAGCATACGCACTCCGTACGAAACGAATGGATCTCCGCGTCGACACGCAGGGCATACATTCATCTGATGGAAAAATGCATTAGAATGCAGTGCGCATAAATAGAATTGATCAGACCCCCCGTTGCCCACATCTCACGATCACGATAACAGCAACAAACACGCGGTCCATTCACACCGCAGAGCAGAAAGACGCATATCAATCAGCTATGATTAAAAGCACAAGAAAACCACGAGATAATCATAGGACCAATATAAATACAAGGATCACCATACCTGCAAGATCAGCCGTCAAATTAAAAAGAAGGATGGCAGTATAGGCTGAGTTTAAATCGACTAAATACCCATCTGTAGCTCAGGAAAGCCACTCCGATCTGCGTGGAGTCCATTTTATATTCCTCTCTCATAACCACAACAAACATTCCAGTCAAAAAAGTAAAGTTACAGACTAGCCGAAAATATTGTCCCTCCGTGTTCACAACTGAGGTTGCTGCCCTCTGTAGTACAACATTGGAAATAGTTAAGTCAATCAAGCTAAAGCTGATACAAGCTCTTAGCAATACGGGAAACATCGCTTTTTACGAACATGCTATATTAGCCTGTCTCACGCAAGGTATTTACATTTTTTAAAGATATAATCAGGATCACGCTTACAACCTTCTTTCAACATTACATAATCTGTCCTTACAAACTTGCATTTTGATTTAATTAATTATTTCCCAACTTAATTGACGGTATGATGAACTCATTTGCTGGTAACTATCACATTCAATTATCGGGGATATTAATTATCAGATAAACCATTCTTTCCAAGTGTCACAAGCATTTCGCATGTCTTCAATAACTTTTCTGAGTTTTCGATACAGTATCTCGTTGGCATTGAGGAAATGGTAACCCTCTAAGTCATTCTTCTATTTAACATGAATAACCAAAGTATTATTATATTTATTAATTAAATTGCTCGTTAAAGAAATGCTAATTTCAAAATATATATATTATTAAGTGCCAGTTCAGAAGTTATATGTGTCCTAATATTCAAACTATCACTCACATCTAACAAGCATCTAATGTAATTCAATTAAATATTAGGCAATCTGGTTTGTGAGAGGACTCTAACTTTTACCATCAACTTTAAATTATGAATAATGTCACCAGTGATATCATATAATGTAAGTAAATGAACTTCTGAGCTTAATTTACCAGAGTAAAAAAATTTATGGTTGGGAAATTCTACAGACATAAGTTGCATTCATAATATCATCTATGTGTGGAATCATTTTCGATGATCATATAAGTAACTGCTAAGTTAGATATGATAGTTGTATTGTAATTGATATTATATAAAGCTTCCTGGAAGATTAACATATGTTTGAGAACCAATTATTTTTATTATTATTTATCTCAAATAGCATCAATTGACCTCATTTCATTCCTAGAGTCTATCTATCTCTACATTTGCGATGTAATAATAATAATAAGAAGAAGAAGAAGAAGAAGAAGAATTGTTCCGAGGTATCTGTGGAACAGAGGTGTTAAAGTTAATTTAAAATTTAACAAAAGTTATATTTTCATTTCAAGATCAAGAATTAACAAGTACAACAGGTTCACAGTAGCATATCAACAAATTAAGAAAGTACCATTACGGTTTGTTACTGGATTTGGGCTTCAAGCCCCAGACTCACAATCCTTGAGCAATGAGCCCAACTTTACCTATGTACAAAGTTCAATAAAGGGGCAGAAAACCCCAATCATGCCAAGGAGCACTAGCTCCAGGGGCGTATTCTCCTTGAATGCAAGGCATTCACCGCATGCGTTATGATAACACAAAGAACTGTCTGATGTACGATTTTAGGTTGTTTTAAGTCAAATATTAACGATTTCATCTCTCAGAAGTTCAAAAGGTCCGCGCAACTGTACTAGTTCCGTTGCTTGACTACGTGTGGTGCTGGTGCAGTATCGCCGTCTACTCCTCTCTAGGAAGAAAGAGACAGCATGGCGGAGTTAAGGATGCAAGGCATTCAATCTTAAAATTGCATTCGGTGGCAGACGTAGTTCTGAAACCCTCCGAACGATGTCGCTGCAATTGGAACTTGGTCAGAATTTTTCACCCCATACCCGTGCTACCCTCTGCCATCTGTTAGCAACTTGGAGAAAGTCGACATGTTTACAGCGAACGGGACCCACAGATTATGCCCCAGCGAGAACCCAACGTGACGAAACTGACCAATGCCACTGAGGTGACTTTCCTCCAGTGCTTCAGTTGTGGCTAATTAGTGAGTTAATTCATTGTGTGTTTTGCTGATTAGTGAGTTCATTCTGTGTGTGCTGTTCCTGTGCTATTCGTCGTTTTCGGTCTTTTATTATATTTTGCGCTTATTGTGGTATTAACGATGGATGACTCTAAAACGGATATAATTGTAAATCAGTTCACTGGCCGTTCGTTTGATGAAAAGATTCAAACAGTTCAAGCCGGGAGACCTCTACCTTCCCTCGTATATTTCTTCTTTACCGGGCTAGTTGGCCGTGCGTGTAGAGGCGCGCGGCTGTGAGCTTGCATCCGGGAGATAGTAGGTTCGAATCCCACTATCGGCAGCCCTGAAGATGGTTTTCCGTGGTTTCTAATTTTTACACCAGGCAAATGCTGGGGCTGTACCTTAATTAAAGCCACGGCCGCTTCCTTCCAACTCCTAAGCCTTTCCTATCCCATCGTCGCCATAAGACCTATCTGTGTCGGTGCGACGTAAAGCCCGTAGCAAAAAATTCTTCTTCTTCTCCTTCTTCTTAATCTGCTTACCCTCCAGGGTTGGCTTTTCCCTCGGCTTTTCGGACTCTGCGAGGGATCCCACCTGTATCGCCTCAAGGGCAGTGTCCTGGAGCTTCAGACTCTGCGTCGGGGACAAAACTGGGGAGGATGACCAGTACCTCGCCCAGGCGGCCTCACCTGCTATGCTGAACAGGGGCCTTGCGGGGGATGGGAATATTGGAAGGGATAGACAAGGAAGAGGGAAGGATGCGGCCGTGGCCTGAAGTTAGGTACCATCCCGGCATTTGCCTGGAGAAGTGGGAAACCACGGAAAACCACTTCCAGAATGGCTGAGGTGGGAATCGAACCCACCTCTACTCAGTTGACCTCCCGAGGCTGAGTGAACCCTGTTCCAGCCCTCGTACCACTTTTCAAATTTCGTGGCAGAGCCGGGAATCGAACCCGGACCTCCGGGGGTGGTAGCTAATCACACTAACCACTACACCACAGAGGCGGACTCTCGTAAATTTAAAAATAGAAAACAAGAATTATGTACGCACGTTCAATCCAGGAACTTACAGTAAAACTGTTTGGCTCGAGTTTACTTACATGTAATTAGGGTGAGTAGAATTGAAATTTACTTAATACATTGTGTTAACTGCATGGTTACTAATTGCATGCCTCAGTGGAGTTTCCAGGATACGCCACTGACTAGCTCCCAATTACCCAGTTAAGCCTGCTCGAGGCACACAGAAAATACATTTTTAAGAAAGATCAACCCGCTCTCAAAGTTCAAGCCAATTCAAAGGCCACACCAAACTCCACCTTCGAGCTGCCCTCCGGGCACACAAGAACAGGGGTAATGATACCCAACCTACTGAGGCCTATTAAGTAAAGAAACAGGTCAATTACATGGCCCAAAATTCAGAGTTGAATGGAGGCGTAACTTGCACTCCTAATACATATTTAAAACCTATTTGGCACTAGGCCGCTTATGCAAGGGCTAATCCCATACTACGGAGGTGACACGATAAGAAAAATTTACATTACGAAGGGAGAAAAAAATGGAAATGAAAACGTAGTCACCTCAGAACAATATGAGTGGGAGCTCGAGAGGGTTAGGCACTCTCTATCCCAATTTATAGTTAAAAAGCCAAAATTTTACCAAATGTCTATTACATTTTAGGGATAGTATGATCTTCCAATGACGTGCAATTACATGTCAGGGAGTCATTGAAGGTCATAGGAATGATAAATGCATGTGGACGGCATGGTGGTAAAATAAACTATTGATGTGCGGCGAATTTATATATTCGTAAGATATGAGCCGACACAACTCGCGAATTGATAGTAGATCTTATGGATGAGAATCGACAGATCAAGCTCGGAACCCCGTGGTACACATCGGACCGCGTTAAAAACCGTGTAGTCACAAGCGGGTATCAATAAATATTTGCAGTAACAGCTGAGAAGGAATAGGCCAGACATCACATCTAGTATAACAGACGTCAAGGGGGCCATGGATTGAGCCGGAATTATATACAGTTAATTATCTAACAGGCGTGTGGTATGACGTATTTCAGGTGGAGAAGAATAAACAATGGTAGCCTGCATTCCTTTGTGAATCTCTAAGATAACGTTTCCTCAATGTCAAAGTCAGATGTAAAGCAGTCAGGATCGTAGTCATGTAGTTTATGAAAAGCAGCCTCGTTTTTTATTGAAATAATGAAGTTTGATTTTGTTCAAAAAAATGTCAATTCTTGAATAGTACAAAAAGGATCGTGAAGCAATAGAAAGCTCAGCCCTTGTAAGCGAATTAAAGCTCATAAAATTTAAGAAGTTGAGGCCTAAATACATTAACAAACTAAGTATAGCATTGAACGATATAAAATTTACACAGGCCAGTATTAATTTATAACAGTGGATTTAAAAAAATCTGTACGAATTCGATCTAACCATTCTGTTCAAGTTTCAGGTTGAACTCATGATGTTGCCTATATTTGTGAATAAGGAAGTTCATATAGAAGAGATGTCCGAGTAAACCAGTAGGATCCTGGTGGATCCACACTCTGCCGAAATGAATGAGATGGCTGAAAAAATAACCTGACGACCAATACCTATGGAGAAGCGAAGAAGTCAGATGAGTAGTCGAACCTTGCCCTTCTTGTTTACTTGTAGATGCTTATAGTAGATTTTTTTAATGTCACACAGGTGATATAAAATGAAATGACTTGAATGTTCTAACGTGCTAACGGTGTTGGTAACGTCATGTAATGCTGCTACGTATATTAGAGTATCGTTTTCCGTTCATGAATACTAGGGTTAGGCGATCTTTCCTGCGTTGTTTTCCGTGTTTGTGGAACAGCTATAAGGCGTGTGTGATCTTGAATGCCACAGGTAAGTTTTGATGTGCTGATGTATGAAATATTTGAAGTGGTGATCTTATGATAATGTATAATTCCGCGGAGTGTTGTGATATGTTTATTGATCGACTCAGTGATGGTTGTATGAATAATAGTGAAGCTCTTCAAAGATATTTAGCTCATTTATGTGGGGAATGATGATTGTTCTCATTATGTGGTGGACATTGTGTAGCGTAAAATATGTAGGGTCATCTAAAGGTATAGTTGACGGTATAAGTAGAGAATGATTTATTGAGTGGTGAATTGCGTAGTAATTTAATTCTTTGAGATGGCCAATGGTTAGGATAAGAGTATTGAGAGGTATTTCCGCCGCGTATATTTGAGTTTATTAGATGAGCGTGTTTCGTAGCGTTGTTTGAATGCTTTTCGAAGAGTTTGGTTAGGCATGCGAGCTGACATGAGTTTAATTTGGTATCACATGGGTAGCGGAATATATTTACGAATATACGAGTAGGATCTTCGACAAGCTACTCGAACGACAATTAGATTGTGAGATTATTGTCACCTGTACTGTAGATCAACTTGTGGTATTGCTAGATGTAGTAAGTTAGCGCTGTAGGTGTATTTTCAGCAGGATGGAATGGAGCCGGTGCAACGCAGATCGTCTGGCATTTGATAGTTTGCTTATTTATGTCAGTAGATAGTACCTTATTTCAGGTGCAGCCACATGCTGCCGTTGGTTGGATGGAGACATGCAGTTATTTGATTATGGAACACTGATTTTATTATGTATTTGATGGATTTTCGGTGTTTGTCATGCGCTGTTAGAAAATTCAAGTTATTACTCAGTTAGTTAGGTAATTATAATGAAGTAATAAGAGAAGTAAAGCAGGGAGGACAGGTTCGTCTAGTAATACGTCAGAAATGAACAAACAAGATGAACGATTTGAGACTGAAATTGTTGATTTTCCATTATATTACTTTATATTTATTTAATCAAATCAGTGTTGCGTAATGATGTGATTTTAACTTAATGACTGACAATTATTTTTCAAGATGGACTTGATTCTTTAATACGGTGCGATAGCGATGCACAAAGTTAATATATTTTTTACGTTGCATATTCAGTTGTTCAATTGTAGTCAGTTACTTCATTTTATTAAAATTATTATACTTCCAATTTCTCATTGCAAATATTCGTTTATGCTTAGTTTTAGTGAACCTATTATCCTGAAACTGATGTCAGATTATTATCGGACTAATTATTGATAGGATGTGACCGCTTCCTTTCCGAAGGGCCATGCCCTGAGTGGAGGATCATGTAAACCCCTGAATTCTAGTCGAGCAAATTATAAAATTTATTATCATCTCCGAGTTAGGCGTCCCACGAACGGTCACATAGTGTATATTTATAGTTTTTGGCTACCCAACAGCGGGGCCTGAAAAGGAAGCAACGGGATATGATAGCAATGGTTCAGTTAGGCAAATGAGAAATTGGAAGGTTGTATCGGTTAATCAAGATCAGATTGTTTGTTCATTCATGTTTATTGCGGTAGCTATCAGACATTTCGGTACGGGTTCGGGTCCATCAGGGCCTAAATAGTCAACTGATATACTTAGCGGATAGCGAGTAGAGTTAGGTAGGTGACATTTGAGGAACGGTAGGAGAATAAAGACATTTACTGTTCGATTACCATAACATTAATAATGGCGTCGTTGGCACAAGTGAAGGCACTGTTAGAAGAACTGGCAGGAAGGGTAACGAAAGCGCAAGAATCACAGGAAATCGCTCTAAAAGAAATGAGAGAATCGCAAGAAGCATCGGCAAAAGAAATAAGAGAAGCACAGGAAACAATGGCAATGGAAATGAGAAAAGAGAACCAGGAAAGGCAGGAGGCGACCAACAGAGAAATCAGGGAGAACCAACGGATCGTTGCTGAAATAGTCCAGCAGATTTCGAAGGTAATGCAAGAAGAAATGCTAGCACTGGGGTCGCGAATGTCCGAGATACAGGCTGACATGCAAGAGGACATGAGGAATTTAAGGAATGAAGTTACAACGGTCATAAACGAAAACAGGAAAGAAGTCAATGAAATGTTCGCCGAACTTAAGGCCGAGCTGAAGGTGAACGTGAACGATATCCAAGCACAGGTTGACCGCGATCTAAATGAGTTAAAGGAGGAAGTAGCAATTATACAAGGAAAGATCGTTGAATCGAGCACCAGCTGGGAAGACAAGTTCAAAAAGATATCTGAAGATGTTGAGGAAGTCAACAGAGGTGTTCATGAGGAGATGAACACAGCAAAAGAAGACATCAGTAGCAAGTTCCAGTTGATCATCGACGAGTCAGATAAAAACCGAACACTGACTGGTCAGCAAATAAAGAAATTGAGCGATGAGCTTGAGAACGTACAAAAGGACATTCAAAACATGAAAATTGATAGCGAAACAACGAAGAGGCTTGTACTGACCACTTTAGAGAAATCATCGTCAACGGATAACGAAAGGAAGACAGAAATAGATTGCCAATTTGAGATTCCAGTATGCAATACTGATGGTAGCGAGAACAGCGTTATGCATACCGGGAATGGTACCCAGATAATGAATGTGATTCGCACTAATGAGGATAGACCGAAGAAGTTCACTGGGAACATTAAGTCTGGAATGACTCCTCGAGGTTTTATCCGAGAAATCGAAGAGTATTTCCGTGAGGCGAAGATAATGCCTGAAAGACAACTCAAAGCGGTAGAACGTCACCTGGACGGAGCGCCGCTGATATGGTTTAAGGCGTTCAGATATGTTTTCGAGGATTATACCGGGTTTAAACAGGCGTTTTTAGAGAGATTTTGGGGAATTGATGTTCAACAGAATGTTAGGTTGGAGCTATACTAAAAAAAAATACTCTCTCGGTGGACCAAGCTGCTTTTCAGATTACTTTACCATGCAATTCCACCGTCTAAAGAGTTAGATTCACCGCCGACAGAACTAGAAATGGTACGAGCTATAATTAAACAATTTCCGCCTGACGTTCAGCGATTGTTAACTGCAGCAAATGTACAATCTGCAGTACATGCTGAAGCGGTACTGAGACAACTTGACAGTACGAATACGCAGATTGGAAACCGAATAATAAAACACGTAGAGCCATCGGTGAATGTCGCTACACCAGTGGAACGAGAAGAAGACTGTCGACGAAATAATCAATGCCATTGTGCGAAGAGGTGGAAGCAAGAGAGATATGATAACCAAGATAGTAACCAGCAACATAGAGGATGGACGTCGCCTCAGAATAACAATGGAAGGTACTCGCGATGTAGAAGAATGGCACACTGGAACCATCATCGGGATAGATGGCCGTACCGGAGAAAAAGAAGCCAGGGAAGACCAGGACAGAGGAGTGAAGATCGAAATGGGGGCGTCGATCAGGAAAAAATGAAATACTTGGAAGAATTGAAACACCAACAAGAAGCAAAGCGTTGGGAGGAAGCAATTAGGAACCAGGAAATGAATGCGGACTGTGTAGGTGCGACAAGTCTCCAATACCAGCAACAGCAAAGGAATGAAGCTTTAAATAGAACGCTCAATCCTGGTGCAATTCCGTTTGAGGATAATCCCAAAGAGAGGAACGGGGTGAAAAAAAAAAACAACGACAATTTAAAATTTGAAGAAGATAAGATAGATCTTGATGAACAGCTGAATAGGCAACGAGAATGGATTATCAGCAACATAGAGTCTTGGGAATTCGAGCCCGAAGAGTTATTAGAAGACCGCCAGTCGGGCGAAGTTGAAATAAAAAGAGTACTTCCTATCATCTGGGTAGCAATATTGGGCGTCAGAGTATACTCTTTATTAGATACAGGCGCCAGCATTAGCATTATTTCAAGGGTATTTTTCACGGAACTTCAAGGCAGAGCACGAATTCCTGTCATACCGGTGGCCAATGTAAAGATAAGAGGGATCATACCCGACAAAGTTGCCAGTTGTAAGGTGCAAACTTTTCTACCGGTGGAGATTGGAAGGGTCACATTTGAACATCCGTTCTTGGTAATGGATAAAATCCAACACAATGTAATAATAGGCTCAGACTTTATAAGAGAAAACAACATCGTTATCGATTTGAACAGAGAGGAGATTCGGATCAGACACAATAATGAGGAATGAACGCATGTTACTGCTACACTTGAAAATAAAAGGGTATGTGAATTACATAAAACCATGAACATTTCGGCCGAAAAGGTAATGCAGTTAGCAGAGGGAATCATGGAGAAATATGACTCAGAAGACTTGCGAGAAACTACGACTGAAAAAGGAATTGGAGGTACGGCTGGACGAAGGAGTTAATGATCAACAGCATCAAGCTTGGTTACCCAAACTTTAATCTAAAATTTATTATTCAGTCGGATGCATCGCTTGTTGGAGTGGGAGCAGCTTTATTCCAGGAAGACGAAGGCGGGAATGGTGAGAAGACATACCTAGCATTCGTGAGTCGGAAGCTGCGCTCCCATGAGACAAAATACACCACTACAGAATTAGAGATGTTAGCAATCATTTGTGCTTTACAATCATGGAAGAAGATTGTTTATGGGTACCCAATCATTCTGGGAACTGATCATAAGGCTCTGACGTTTGTACTAAAATCATCTTTATCTAGTGAAAGGGTCTCTAGATGGGCATTATATGCACAACAATTTGACCTTCAAATAGAGTATTGCCCTGGGAAGTCAAATGTGTTAGCCGATAGTTTGAGCAGGAATCCTCCGGAAGGTGTACGAGAAATGAATGTCATAGAAATAACAGCTGAGGACGAGGAATGCCTCCAAGATCTGAAACGTTCATAAGAGTTGCAGATGAATGACCGATGTTTAAGATCAATAATTGAAGAGTGTCAGAGAGTCGATGATAGGCCAGATAATCACGGAGTGAATGCGCTAACGGCTGAGTACGTCTACAATAACAATTTGCTATATAAATTTATAGATAAGGAGAAGAAGAAATTAAGGGTAGTCGTTCCGCATAAACTGAGATGCAAATTTATATGGTACGTACACCGTATGATTGCTCATGGTGGAGTTGATAAATTGACAGCTACAATTGGTGAGACGTTCACGTGGGTTGGATTGAGAAGACATGTTAGGAAAATAATTAGAACATGTGACATCTGTCAGCGTGTGAAGCACAGCTCAATATTATTGTACCAACAGCCAATTCCTATAATACCAGATAACCCCAGAGAAATTTTCGCAATGGATTTATATGGTGTGTTACCAGTCAGTAAACGAGGTAACCGGTTCATCTTGGTGACTCTAGATCTCATGTCGAAGTTTGTATCGTTACAACCAATCAGGAAGGCTAACTCGAAATCCATCATCAGAGCGTTAGAAAGACAGGCTATACCGGAAATAGGAAAGCCGAGTTGCGTAATCACTGATCACGGGACTCAATTTACATCTAAAGAGTTTGCTGAGGCGCTTGCAAGGATGAACATTCAACACAGGTTTAGTTCGATTAGGCATCCAGAATCGAACGCTGCAGATAGAATTATGCGGGAAATCTCCAAGCACTGCAGAATTTTCTGCCAGGAACGTCATTGGACATGGGCGACATACTTACCAACGATCGCAGAATGCATGAATAATACTTGGCATGAGTCAATTGACAACATTCCCAGCATACTTCATCTAAATCGTCATCCTCGGCGTCCTTGGAATGATATTATCCCAAGACCTGTAGAGGAAGTGCCTGAAGCTGAAGATAACGTTCGACGAGCAAAGTTACGCATGGTAAAACAAGCGGAGAAAAGAGCGAAGAAAATGAGATATAGGAAGTTCCGGAAATCATTGGAGATTGGGACCTATGTTTTAATTAAAAAGCCTGCTGTTTCCGATCCCAAAGCAAGATTTTTCTCGAAGTTTGCCCACCTATACATTGGACCATTTAAGATCGTAGAAGATTTAGGCAATAATGCCTATAGGATTCAAAGTATGGACTCAAAGAACATGTCAATATACAATTCTGCCAATTTGCGACAATATCACTTTCCTATCACCAGAGAAGAAGAGGAAACTAATCTCGTTTTTGAAGATGGTACGACGGACGACGAACTGAGTGAAGACAATCCTATGGACGGAGAGGAAGACACCTGTTAAGTTTGGCAATGGATACCGCTAAGATAAGGGTGAGGAGTTAATAGAAGAATGGATAAGTTCTGATCTGGAAGATAAGTGCGAGTTGTTCGGTCATGAAATTAGAATTTGGTAACATTAGAAGAAAAAGAAAAAGGAATTTTGTTATTCAGAATCACATGATAAGAAATTTCTCCCTATGTTCAAAATTTCTTCTCCAAGTAATGGGGGAATATGACCTTCCAATGACGTGCAATTACATGTCAGGGAGTCATTGAAGGTCATAAAAAACCAAACCAAACCAAACCCCATGGCACCACAGCCCTTGAAGGGCCTTGGCCTACCAAGCGACCGCTGCTCAGCCGGAAGGCCTGCAGATTACGAGGTGTCGTGTGGTCAGCACGACGAATCCTCGCGGTCGTTATTCTTGGCTTTCTAGACCGGGCATTGAAGGTCATAGGAATGATAAATGCATGTGGACGGCATGGTGGTAAAATAAACTATTGATGTGCGGCGAATTTATATATTCGTAAGATATGAGCCGACACAACTCGCGAATTGATAGTAGATCTTATGGATAAGAATCGACAGATCAAGCTCGGAACCCCGTGGTACACATCGGACCGCGTGAAAAACCGTGTAGTCACAAGCGGGTATCAATAAATATTTGCAGTAACAGCTGAGAAGAAATAGGCCAGACATCACATCTAGTACAACAGACGTCAAGGGGGTCATGGATTGAGCCGGAATTATATACAGTTAATTATCTAACAGGCGTGTGGTATGACGTATTTCAGGTGGAGAAGAATAAACAATGGTAGCCTGCATTCCTTTGTGAATCTCTAAGATAACGTTTCCTCAATGTCAAAGTCAGATGTAAAGCAGTCAGGATCGTAGTCATGTAGTTTATGGAAAGCAGCCTCGTTTTTTATTGAAATAATGAAGTTTGATTTTGTAAAAAAAATGTCAATTCTTGAATAGTACAAAAAGGATCGTGAAACAATAGAAAGCTCAGCCCTTGTATGCGAATTATAGCTCATAAAATTTAAGAAGTTGAGGCCTAAATACATTAACAAACTAAGTATAGCATTGAACGATATAAAATTTACACAGGCCAGTATTAATTTATAACAGTGGATTTAAAAAAATCTGTACGAATTCGATCTAACCATTCTGTTCAAGTTTCAGGTTGAACTCATGATGTTGCCTATATTTGTGAATAAGGAAGTTCATATAGAAGAGATGTCCGAGTAAACCAGTAGGATCCTGGTGGATCCACACTCTGCCGAAATGAATGAGATGGCTGAAAAAATAACCTGACGACCAATACCTATGGAGAAGCGAAGAAGTCAAATGAGTAGTCGAACCTTGCCCTTCTTGTTTACTTGTAGATGCTTATAGTAGATTTTTTTTAATGTCACACAGGTGATATAAAATGAAATGACTTGAATGTTCTAACGTGCTAACGGTGTTGGTAACGTCATGTAATGCTGCTACGTATATTAGAGTATCGTTTTCCGTTCATGAATACTAGGGTTAGGCGATCTTTCCTGCGTTGTTTTCCGTGTTTGTGGAACAGCTATAAGGCGTGTGTGATCTTGAATGCCACAGGTAAGTTTTGATGTGCTGATGTATGAAATATTTGAAGTGGTGATCTTATGATAATGTATAATTCCGCGGAGTGTTGTGATATGTTTAGTGATCGACTCAGTGATGGTTGTATGAATAATAGTGAAGCTCTTCAAAGATATTTAGCTCATTTATGTGGGGAATGATGATTGTTCTCATTATGTGGTGGACATTGTGTAGCGTAAAATATGTAGGGTCATCTAAAGGTATAGTTGACGGTATAAGTAGAGAATGATTTATTGAGTGGTGAATTGCGGTAGTAATTTAATTCTTTGAGATGGCCAATGGTTAGGATAAGAGTATTGAGAGGTATTTCCGCCGCGTATATTTGAGTTTATTAGATGAGCGTGTTTCGTAGCGTTGTTTGAATGATTTTCGAAGAGTTTGGTTAGGCATGCGAGCTGACATGAGTTTAATTTGGTATCGCATGGGTAGCGGAATATATTTACGAATATACGAGTAGGATCTTCGACAAGCTACTCGAACGACAATTAGATTGTGAGATTATTGTCACCTGTACTGTAGATCAACTTGTGGTATTGCTAGATGTAGTAAGTTAGCGCTGTAGGTGTATTTTCAGCAGGATGGAATGGAGCCGGTGCAACGCAGATCGTCTGGCATTTGATAGTTTGCTTATTTATGTCAGTAGATAGTACCTTATTTCAGGTGCAGCCACATGTTGCCGTTGGTTGGATGGAGACATGCAGTTATTTGATTATGGAACACTGATTTTATTATGTATTTGATGGATTTTCGGTGTTTGTCATGCGCTGTTAGAAAATTCAAGTTATTACTCAGTTAGTTAGGTAATTATAATGAAGTAATAAGAGAAGTAAAGCAGGGAGGACAGGTTCGTCTAGTAATACGTCAGAAATGAACAAACAAGATGAACGATTTGAGACTGAAATTGTTGATTTTCCATTATATTACTTTATATTTATTTAATCAAATCAGTGTTGCGTAATGATGTGATTTTAACTTAATGACTGACAATTATTTTTCAAGATGGACTTGATTCTTTAATACGGTGCGGTAGCGATGCACAAAGTTAATATATTTTTTACGTTGCATATTCAGTTGTTCAATTGTAGTCAGTTATTTCATTTTATTAAAATTATTATACTTCCAATTTCTCATTGCAAATATTCGTTTATGCTTAGTTTTAGTGAACCTATTATCTTGAAACTGATGTCAGATTATTATCGGACTAATTATTGATAGGATGTGACCGCTTCCTTTCCGAAGGGCCATGCCCTGAGTGGAGGATCATGTAAACCCCTGAATTCTAGTCGAGTAAATTATAAAATTTATTATCATCTCCGAGTTAGGCGTCCCACGAACGGTCACAATAGGTTACATGAGAAAAGTTTCGAACCTGCCCCGAGGGTTAAACTGCTTAGCTAGCAAGAAATAAAGTTATTAAACGGCCATTACCTTGTGGATGAACTGCTGCCCGAAAAAAGAGGCGCTTCCCGCCCCCTGCTACATAATCACACTAGGAGAGATGTTACTGAAGTGGCCCCGAGACCTAAAAATCAGCAGTTTATATACCCTCGTGGAAAATTCGAGACGTTTCATGAATGATTACAACCCGCCCACAAAATTTTATTGGGTAACAGCAAAAACTAATACACCAGATGAAGAAGAAACACCTTATTGGTGGAAAATTAATTACAGAAATTCCTCATTGGTCAAATTCAAAACTGGCGGAAAGAGAAGGGTTATACTGCCAACCCAAACAATGACTGAAAAGAATTTAACAAAGAACAAACTTATGAATACCAAATTTCTTCAAAAATGTTCCTTCACTTCGCACTAGGGTGCACAATTGTAGTTCTTACGTTGTGCCATCTAGAAGAGAATGTTCACACTTCTTACTACAGAGCAAACAAATACAAATCGAAACAGGCATAGTTCAGAACACTTCAAAATTTACCGTAGAGACATCTTCTGAGAAACCTTAGAATTAATATGGTTGTTAAAGTTCAGGCCTTCTCTAGTAGAGGAGTTTCAACTGGCGCAATGTTTGAATTAGCGGCGTGGAGGTGTACCGCCCGGTACAATAATAATAATAATAATAATAATAATAATAATAATAATAATAATAATAATAATAATAATAATAATCATTCCTCCTACCATTACCATGCTTCATATACAATTAATTTATTTCATATAACATGCCTCATGTCTCATCTTAATACTGTAACAACATCATAATTCACCTTAACTTGACCTCGCCGTTATTCATCCATCAAATATCCTATTTTATTCTCAAACTTTCTTCGAATTCCCTAAATTATCTCGTTATGGCTTTCAACGACGTTATATCAACATCTCCATGATCATATCTTACCTCAGCTTGAATGTACATGCATTATCATAGACCTAATGTCGAACACAATATGGCTTAATACCCTTCGCATTTAAATGAACTAACCTCCTTTCCTTCACCAAGGGCAACATTACGAACGCAAAAAAGTAACTTATCACTGGGTAATCACTTCCTATATCAATGGATTTATCTCACATTTTAGAACCCATCGCATTTAAATGAACTAACCTCCTTTCCTTCACCAAGGGCAACATTACGAACGCAAAAAAGTAACTTATCACTGGGTAATCACTTCCTATATCAATGGATTTATCTCACATTTTAGAAGATTACCTAATAACCTCTGATACTGTGAGTTCAGCTAACCATTCACGTAACATCACTCTTATAGGACATTTCAAAATAGCACCTTTCGAGTAAAGAATGCAAATATAAATGGCACTTTCCAAATAACAAATATCTGAACTACTTACTCGAAGAATGTTTTTACAAGACTTATCTTTTCCTCCCGCTCTCGTTTCTGCTGCCACATGTCCAGCTGATTAAAACATGCGGTGTCTGGGTTCACGGAATCATATCAGCCTGTCGGGAACGTTTGGGATGGTCTTCGCTCGTCTCCGGTTCTCATGGGCTGGACTTGTCGATCGTGATGCCTTCATCTAGGTAGCCTCTGCCTCTGTACGTCTAGCGCATGATGTAGCCGGTTTCTTGCCTGGTGAACATGGAAAAACAGATCAACATGGTCATTTCGTCATCTGCTGGATAAAAAAGCCTACTATGAGCTACTTGGTAGTCTGTGATTACTGCTTCTTATTATGTGGCTTATTATATTTTAGAGTCTTTCTCTACGTCTATGTGCAACAGTTATTATTATTCTGCGACTTCTTAATATTGAATTCCTTTCGTTGTATACAAGTTCTTGCTGATCTCCCGTGACGTCGTACTAAGGTACTCTGCCAATTAAATTGTACAGCTTTATATTAAGAAACGTTATAAATTCTACTTCACCGATGACTTCTATTGCTTGTGAAGATGTTTGTTATTATTTTCTCCAAATCTATTTTTCTCTTCTCAATCAGTCTTCCTCCAAAAGCTCTGTGTATTGCTCGGCTAGTATATCCAGTGAAAACCGAATTTTTTTAATAATAAAATTTTAACAATATATCGATGTCGTCTTTTCTCACCGCCTTCTGCAATTTCTTACCTTCTTTTACCTGACGGGAGTATCATTTTCTTATCATTCAACCACAAGTTGACGTTCTACGTCTGGCGTTCCTACGAAATAGCCGCCATTTTTGCTCCGGATAAACTTCGTTATACACAGTGACATGGCAGCAGTCCTATCAATAATGGAGAAATAATTTAAAAATCTGTATTCGAATATTAATATTTTAACTGGTGTGCAGGTCATTATCACGCCTGTCCACGTCTGAGTAGATAAAATAATCTGATAAGTGGTGCGAAGAAAGAGAGAGGTTGAGCCGGGAAGTGGTGGAGATCAGATGGTCAGTACCGTGACTATCTGAATCACACTTACAGCACTGATAAGCTGCATTATATAACATCGACTGTGTCTGTGCCATGCTTTCGTAACTAGGGAAATCTCATTCATCGACGATGTGTTAGTGGTTTCCGGATTAGTTAATTCGGGCATTCCCGTCGATTGCTTTATAACTCCATCTAGTTCACTACCAGTCATTCACAGTTTGAATTAGCAGTGAGACGGATCATAGTGTTCTAGTACGTTCAGTGTGTGCAGTTGTATATTGATATTCATTGAAGACATTAACGTTGTTACAATGTGCCTAAAGTAGCTCAGTCAACCAGTTTAAAATTGAAAAATTACGTATCAGAATATAAAGAAGATGGTTTATCAACTGACAGTAAGATATTATTTTGTAATTTGTGTCTTTGTATACTGACATCTACTCAGAGGTTCCTTGTGCAACTGCATGTTTCAACCAGTTAAGACCAGGCTACCAAACAAGGAGATTCCAAGCAGAGACAGTTGTTTCTGACACAAGCAGCAACTTCCAGTGTAACGTTCGAGTTCAACACCGATCTCTGCCATGCTCTCATATCCGCTGACGTACCTCTCTTATCAGTGCTTCAGGGAATTCCTCGAGAAATATACTAAACGATCCATCCCGGATGAGTGAACGTTCAGAAAAACGTACTGTTCAGCCATATACGATGAAACTGTTCGGAAGACAAGGCAAGAGATTAAAGACGGTCCAATTTGGGTTTCCATTGATGAGACAACAGACAAAGAAGGCAGGCTAATTGGCAACGTACGGTAACATTGGTTTGTTAAGCCAAGATTATTGTAAACGGATTCTCTTACACCGTGATATTCTAGAAGAGTGCGATAACAAAACCATAGCAAAACTGTTCAATGAGGCTATGGGTATCTTCTGGCCACAGGGCGTCAAGTATAATAAAGTGTTACTTTTTGTTAGCTATGACGCACGTTACATGATAAAAGCCGAAGAAGCATTATCTGTTGTTACCGTATATCCTAAGATGACTCATTTAACATGTGTAGCACATGCCTTGCATCGTGTGGCAGAAGTGGTAAAAGGCACCCCAAAGTGGATTTATTGATTTCCTCATTGAAATTTTTTTTTCTCAAAGCCCACATAAGAGTTCATCTTTTGAAAGTAATATACCTAGAGATTCCATTGCCGCCAAAGCCGATTCTAAGTATTGGGTTACGTGGCTGCAAGCGGTTGAATATTATGTTGAATATATAGACTGTATTAAAAATGTTCTGCTTGTCATGGATTCTGAAGATGCAGCTTCAATAATTGAAGCCGCGAAAACAGTTGTCTGCGACAGATTTGTGATAAATGACTTACGTTACATTCAGCATAATTTTTCATGCGTCACAAAAACACTGCAAAAGGCACCAAAATTCGCAAATCTCTCTTTCTGAAAGTTGTGAAATTGTGAATAAAACTGTGGAACAACTAAATTGTGGTGCAGGTAAAGTTACAGATGTAGCAAACATGAAGGTGGCCACTGTACTTTCAATGAATCCTAGATATGAAGAAATGACAAAGACTGCTGCAATGCTGTGTGGAGTTTTAAGTGTAGGATTAACATTGGATTTAACCCCAGCATATATCGTGAAGTTGAATTACGCCCCCGTTACCTCTTCCGATGTTGAACGTAGTTTCAGTCAATATAAATCTGTCCTTAGAGATAATAGGAGAAGATTCACTTTCCAGCACTTAAAATAACATTTTGTAATCCATTGTTTTTGGTAACAGAGAATAAGAGATTGTGTGTTCTTCAAATATATTAAAATGAGAAGTGTAACATAACGTTGCATGTAGATCTACTTTGTTTAGATTTTTTGAACTTTGATATTAAATAGAAATTAATTTTATGTGTGTAATTTTGAGTCCATATATAATTCCATATTTCAATAAAAATAACTACCATATATATATATATGCATATTTCAATAATTATTAGTACATATACATCCGTTTCCTGTATGTTTACTATACCAAGCAAAGTATTCACCGGCATCTCGGAAGGGAGGGTGCAATCAGTAGTTGAGAGGAAGTTGCATGAAAACCAGTGTGGTTACAGAGCACAGAGGGGCTGTCAAGATCCAATTTTCAGTACGCACCATGTAAATGTAAAATGTTACGATGTGAATAGACAGCTGTGTTTTTGTTTCGTAGATCTAGAGAAGGCATATGACAGGGTGCCGAGGGATAAGATGTTCACCATACTGTGAAGAGGGGGAGGGGGATGAAATTAATTGTAGACTATTAAAATCAATCAAACGTATTCATGATGACAATTGGGCTCCAGTGAGAATTGAAGGTAGAACGATTTCTTGGTTCAGGATACTTACAGGGGTTAGACAAGGCTGTAATCTTTCACATTTGTTCTTCGTAGTTTACGTAGATTATCTGCTGAAGGGTAGGTATACATGGGCAAGGAGTTAAACAGGCGGGTGGAAATTCAGTAAGCAGTCTGGCCCCCGCTGACGACTTCGTCTTAATGGCAGATTGTGCCGAAAGCCTGCAGTCTAGTATCTTGGAACTTGAAAATAGGTTTAATGAGTATGGAATGACAATTAGCCTCCCCAAGACTAAATTGATGTCGGTAGGTATGAAAGTCAACAGAGTTGAATGTCAGATTGGTGATACAAACATGGAACAGGTAGGTAGATAATTTTAAGTATTTTTGTTGTGTGTTCCCCCAGGATGGTTATATAGTAAGTGATATTGAATCAAGGTTAGTAAAACCAATGCAGTGAGCTGGCAGTTGCGATCAACAATGTTCTGTAAGGAGGAAGTCAGCTCCAGGACGATACTGTATTTACATCGGTGTGTTTCCAGACCATCTTTGCTTTGCGGGAACGAAAGCTGGGTGGACTCAGGATATATTATTCATAAGTTAGAAGTAACGGACATGAAAGTAGCGAGAATTATTGCTTTTACAAACAGGTGGGAACAATGGCAGGAGAGTACTCGGAAAAAGCAGCTGACGGCTAAGTTATGAATGAACTCGATGGATGAAGCTGTACGCGCAAACCGTCTTCGGTGGTGGGGACATGTGCGACGAATTGAGGAGGATAGGTTGCCTAGAGGAGAATATTAATATCTATTGTGGAGGGTAAGAGAAGTAGAGGGAGACCAAGATGGCAATGGTTTGATTCAGTTTCTAACGATTTAAAGATAAGAGGTATAGAGCTAAAAGAGGCCACGGCACTAGTTGCAAATACAGGATTGTCCGACGTGCCGTTTTGGTAAATTCACAGAGGCTTGCAGACTGAACGCTGAAAGGCATAACGGACTATAATGATAATGCAAGTATATATGTATAAGAAACCTTACGATTTTTTTCTGTTAGTGTACGAAGAATTGGTTCGTAAAGTTCAGTCAGTTGATCCCTCCTTCCATGGCTGTCCACATACGTTAAGGCTTACGGAGCTGCTTTCGTATTCTTTCTTTCACCCGGAGAGGTTCCTTCTCTCTTATATATCCTTTTTGAGCCAGACATAGCGGGACATTGCACCCAGTGCTGCCAGTGCCCTTTTCAGTAAGAATCGCATACTACAATTGTAGACATTAGGGATAAGTTCAACTACAACTCTCCCCACAATTGTGTATTTTGGTATGCATGAGCGTTACAGTGTGATTTATTACAAGTATTGGAACTGGGTGATATAACAAGCCCATTCACATTTCAAGTAGAAGAAGAAGTGTCGCATGCTGTGTAGTTGCGTTGCCTACGCTATAATAGAAGGCCTGGACAAGCCGACACATTTCTGGGCGAACAATGTAGTTCAGGCAATTGCCGCTTGGATCGCGTTTATGTTCTGATGTCCTGTCTATATCCTTATATTGAAGATTCATACAATAACTTGAAATAATACATTTTATTATCATTATGCCCGGTGTGAATCAGATATAAATATATAAAACTACTTAGAACACACTACACTTCATATACACTGACTGACAGAGCAAATGCAACACCAAGAAGGAGTGGTCAGAACTTTATGCCAATTGCAGGGTAGACTGACGTCACTGAGGTATGCTCATGATGTGAAATGCGCCGCTGTGCTGCGCACGTAGCGAACGATAAATGGGACACGGCGTTGGCGAATGGCCCACTTCGTACCGTGATTTCTCAGCCGACAGTCATTGTAGAACGTGTTGCCGTGTGCCACAGGACACATGTATAGCTTACAATGCCAGGCCGCCGTCAACGGAGGCATTTCCAGCAGACAGACGACTTTACGAGGGGTATGGTGATCGGGCTGAGAAGGGCAGGTTGGTCGCTTCGTCAAATCGCAGCCGATACCCATAGGGATGTGTCCACGGTGCAGCGCCTGTGGCGAAGATGGTTGGCGCAGGGACATGTGGCACGTGCGAGGTGTCCAGGCGCAGCCCGAGTGACGTCAGCACGCGAGGATCGGCGCATCCGCCGCCAAGCGGTGGCAGCCCCGCACGCCACGTCAACCGCCATTCTTCAGCATGTGCAAGACACCCTGGCTGTTCCAATATCGACCAGAACAATTTCCCGTCGATTGGTTGAAGGAGGCCTGCACTCCCGGCGTCCGCTCAGAAGACTACCATTGACTCCACAGCATAGACGTGCACGCCTGGCATGGTGTCGGGCTAGAGCGACTTGGATGAGGGAATGGCGGAACGTCGTGTTCTCCGATGAGTCACGCGTCTGTTCTGTCAGTGATAGTCACCGCAGACGAGTGTGGCGTCGGCGTGGAGAAAGGTCAAATCCGGCAGTAACTGTGGAGCGCCCTACCGCTAGACAACGCGGCATCATGGTTTGGGGCGCTATTGCGTATGATTCCACGTCACCTCTAGTGCGTATTCAAGGCACGTTAAATGCCCACCGCTACGTGCAGCATGTGCTGCGGCCGGTGGCACTCCCGTACCTTCAGAGGCTGCCCAATGCTCTGTTTCAGCAGGATAATGCCCGCCCACACACTGCTCGCATCTCCCAACAGGCTCTACGAGGTGTACAGATGCTTCCGTGGCCAGCGTACTCTCCGGATCTCTCACCAATCGAACACGTGTGGGATCTCATTGGACGCCGTTTGCAAACTCTGCCCCAGCCTCGTACGGACGACCAACTGTGGCAAATGGTTGACAGAGAATGGAGAACCATCCCTCAGGACACCATCCGCACTCTTATTGACTCTGTACCTCGACGTGTTTCTGCGTGCATCGCCGCTCGCCGTGGTCCTACATCCTACTGAGTCGATGCCGTGCGCATTGTGTAACCTGCATATCGGTTTGAAATAAACATCAATTATTCGTCCGTGCCGTCTCTGTTTTTTCCCCAACTTTCATCCCTTTCGAACCACTCCTTCTTGGTGTTGCATTTGCTCTGTCAGTCAGTGTATTTCTTTCATTTAGCACTTGATTATCATACAAGAATAAAGAATAGGGAAACAGGCCTAAATAGAAGTACTCACACGATTTTTCCCTAATTTCAACACTTTTCTGCTCAGAGGCTTTCTGTTGAATTTGTTTAATAAATCACAGTCTTTAGTCACTTTCCTTGCATTAGTATCAAGAACAGACCTGGAAAATGTTGTAAGTATAACGTATGTGATGTGTGCTTGATCGCAGTCGCGGCACTGAAACGTCTCTTTAAACTTTGGAGCGGTACGGAATTTCAGCTTTCGGACAAGGTTACATTTTCCGAGATATCCTAACGCCCGCGTTGTAAATATTAATATTTTAAAGAAGAAGACGAATTTGCGTCGGCACATTGTCGGGGAGGAGAATTCACCTCACTGTACTTACGCTGTAATCTAATTCGACAAACTGCAAGCTGCACATTCTGGAGTTATCATTAGGAGCCCAAGAAAATCCTTTTCTGCTGCCCTGTCGAGAAATAGCAAGCCTCCATTTGTCCCCTAAACTCGGATCTTTAGGAAAAAGGTGAAAATTTATATTTGTGTATATTTCTTTGCTGTGTCAGATGTGCAGTTAGGCACGCAACAATGAACCATCTTAACCTACAGAATGGAAAGAGAAACTTGTCGGCAATTGGACCCAGGGGCTCTGAAATTTGGAGCGTGGGTTGGCGACCACGGGGCACTTAGCTGAGTCCTGGCATTTCTTCCACTTACTTGTGCCAGGCTCCTAACTTTCATGTATCCTATCCGACCTTCCTTGGTCAACTCTGGTTCTTTGCCGACCCCGACGCTATTGGGTTTCCGAGGGGTAGGGAGTCTTTCATTTTCACGCCCTTTGTGGCCCTTGTCTTCCGTTGGCCTTTACTTTCATTTTTCGAAGTGTCTGGTCCCTTCCAGTTTCTCTCTCTTCTTCTTCTGGAAATGTATGGACTCTTTTCGTGTCGCCCAGTCACAAACGCATAATTTTTAAACAATATACACATTAAAACACAGTCCACTTGGTCTGAAAACATTGAAGTATCGATATTCACTCATCAGTTTCTCTCTCTGATTAGTGTTATATAGAGGATGGTTGCCTAGTTGTACTTCCTCTTAAAACAATAACCACCACCACCACCTTGACGGTAATTTGGAAGCACATAACTAAACAAATGTTAAGTGCATCTCAACAACCATCCATATATTGCAAATCGTGAGACCAAATAAATTAAAAAGTACAAAACTCTTCATATTTCATGTTAGATAAGGCCCTTATAAAACGAAGTTTAATATGTTATTTCTTCTCATAAAACATGTTGCAGTAACATACGTAATCATAGAATTCGCCTCAACAACAGAACATAAACGTGAACCTAGCGGTGGGAAAGAGAAAAACTATTACCCCGCTTTTAATGCATGAAATTGGCTCTCTGTCCAGGCCTTCTAGTATCTGTGCTGAAATTCAAGTCAAGAGGTTAGGAAAAGTATCCTTCCGCATGTGAGCACGTCCCCTGTTCCCCCTTCCGTCTCGTCCCGTTCTCCATCTCCGCCACAGCCAGGTTATCATTAACGCCGTGCGTCCATCTGACAAGTACAGTACTTCATACTAAAATAGTGAAGCATCAAACGAAATCACTTCCTTTCACATAGCTGTCCTTTGATTACGTCCCATACCTATTTATTCCTTTATTGACCATGTAAAATCTACAGATTACTGACGAATACCGAGGCAAGAGAAGCAAGGTTTATTTTTATTTCATAATGCAATTTGTGTGAGGCACATGGGGACTTACAACATAAGTATACGATTCCGCTCTCGTGCAACGACTGTCAGTGTCAATTTCTCACAGTTAAAAAAAACTGAAAAACCCACCCGTTAGTGGGATTGCAAAATACAATGCTTCCAGGAATGTTGTAAATATTGTAGTCTCGTCATTCGGAAGGTAAAAACGAACTCATGTTCCTCGCATGACAACATTTCTGCAGGTAAAGGGTGGTCACGAATATAAAGTACATATTATTATTATTATTATTATTATTATTATTATTATTATTATTATTATTATTATCATCATCATCATCGAATTCGCCAAGGATCCTATTCCCATACCGTGTTAAGGCCCTTCCTGTTTTATTTACGGCGAGTGCTGAGCTGACACATCGATCTTTCGCTGGAGACTTGAATTTTCCGTGGAGTTTAAATTCCAAGCGAGCGGCGTAAACACTGTAAAAAAAAAAAAAAAAAA
Source organism: Anabrus simplex (assembly GCF_040414725.1). Lineage (NCBI taxonomy): Eukaryota > Metazoa > Arthropoda > Insecta > Orthoptera > Tettigoniidae > Anabrus > Anabrus simplex. The sequence goes on along the minus strand of NC_090279.1, from coordinate 47,369,660 downwards.
AAAAAAAAAAAAAAAAAAAAAAAAAAAAAAAAAAAAACGCCGATCAGCTGCGCGGTCTTTTTCACGTCTTCCACAGTCCACAGTGGATTCTAATCTCGTAGGCTACTGTAAACGTTTAAAACAATTTGGTTTAGATTTTCTACTTTATTTTTCTCCACTTTTGTTAGCTTTAAAGTATTTCACAGGGGACTCAAGCGTAACAGCATCACACACGCCTTGCTCACAGCTGGCAGCCATTATGAATACTGAAGAGTGAACACGCTGTTGTAGCCAGTATTGCCAACAGTTTTCTTGGATCCATTTTCAACGTCACACATATTATGCGAACTTATCAGCAGTGGAATGAACTTGAACAAAGTTACTAAGTACACAGTGCAATAAGATATCAATATCATATTAAATAATTATTATTTTGCTACATACACCACTGAGAACAATAACTATTCATAGCCATCTACGTATGAAATATAAGAATTGGTAACGAACCCGAATAACATACAACATGTGATATATTTTCCATATTTATACAGGGCAAAATTTTAATTCATCAAGTCAGTTCACCAGAATATCTAACCATACTGAAGAAAGCTCCTGACTTCAGGAACAAGTAACAAATCTAGGGAACTATTAGGCGCTGCAGAAGCCTTTTCACCGACCAGAAGTCTGACTAACATTAAAGGGACCGCTAAGGTCTTGAGTTGACTCTCAGTATAGTAGGTTTTGGTAGTTGTCACTACTATCTGCGCACTTTACACCTTAGTGCTGAATCGGTCGACTTCGGTTATCTTCGAGATTCGTATTGGCAACCTTTGAAACACAAACTAAGAATCGCTTATCATCGCTGTGCGACATCTGGCGTACACTTTAAGTAATCGCACTGGTGTTGTTTACACAGCAAAGCCAAACTATAGAATTCATGCTAAGAACACGTTTCGCATCGGGAAATGTTATATAGTATTATATATTGTGTGTGGACACAGTAGTTTGCTTAAGATAATACGTGTTTAGAAAATTCATATCGATCGATCATATTATCGATTCAATTCAGATTTCATTTCCATTCCGTTGGCAGTATTACTGAAACCGACAGTGCTCCCTTTTTACTCCTCCAACGAGTACAAAAATCTATCACTAAAATGTGCGCATACTATAGTAATACAGCCTTTCCTAAATTCTACTGACTATTACAAATCAAATTTGTTTTTCAAGAGGTAATTAAACAACATTCAAATGTCCGGTTTTGTGTCGAAGTAGCTGATATGTTGTTATATAAGGCACGTAATGGCCAATTCCACAGCTTATTCCGTTAATCAGTTACGGATTTCCTTCATTGTGGAATTGTGATCTTTTTACACTGCGTCCACAACCTCTAACATATTGTCGGTAATGTTCAAGTTCAATAATTTACTTTTGCTAAATGTATAGATCTCAACCGAGAATATTAGAAGTTCGTAATACTAATATTTCCCAGATTCAGCATTTTACATATTTTTAATATTTAATGTTATTAATTATCTTAAATTTTCTTTTTAATTAAGCATTAAAAATAAATACTCATATAACTAGCTTGCTTTTTAGAAAACTCCCAGCCTTTGCGATGCAAGTGCCTGCAAGTTGTATGTAGTACCAATATATCGTATATCTAACTTTAGTGGAATGAGGATTTTTTTCTGAAGAGCAACGCAGATGAAGAAATGCGGATGGTAGTTTCAGAAAGAGATTGCAACATGTAGTGTGTAATTTTAGTTATTGTTTTGCTGTATTATTTACCTCTGTGTGCAATTTTATAGTGACGCTGTGAATGTTGAGTTGTTCTTTACACTGTATGATGCAACATATGGTACTAGGGATCAAATTCTTGAGAGGTTTCCATTTAGGATATCTGTATCTTTTTCTGTCAGTGTTGTTATGGAGATTCTTCTGTATCACATCAATGCCCCACAGCAGCTAATTCTGGTATTTATTTGTGATGATTTAGGTAACAGTAGGCTGTCTCTCTGATTTATTGCTGTGTAAAAGATTTTCAGGAGTGAGTGGCAGTGAGTTTGCATGGGGTCTAATCCTAGGATCTGCAGCCCTGAAAAACGTTTCCGTGGTTTCCCCATTTTATCATTTATTAACCTTAATTAGTGCTGCTGTGTACCTAACCTTATTCCTTTCCCTTGGAGTTGTTAGTGCACCATTAAACTGCTAGCAGAAATGGAAAAACAATCTTCAGGAATAAATTTTGGCTGTGGTAACTCTAAAAGGTGTATGCTTGAAAGTAAAACGAATAACATATTAATAGAATAACCTGTGATGGCCAGAACAATTGAACATGGCACACAGTATTGCTCCTACATTGAAATATACAAAATACAATTGAGCATAGTTTCCTGAGTAGATATGTGTTTACATAGAAATCTGTTCCCTGGCAATGTATAAGAATCGACACAATTAGCCACAGGAACGAAGTTTGTATTACCTGTACGAGAAATTGTAATATTAATTGTTGGTGCACTATGTTTACATTTACAGTAAAATATCACAAAGTAGCTTACGAACACTGTTATTGGGTGAAATGAATTCTCTGAGGCACTACTCGAGGTATTCAAAATAGACAATTTTTGTACCACCTGCGAAACAATAAAAACTGCTTAACATTTAAATCAATAGTTTGACATGGAACTCCCTACAAGGGGCAATCTGGTAAATACTGCTCGGTTGTGACATTAGACATGACATGCACAGAAAAATAAACAAATGATACTTAAGTTAAGGTCGGTGGCATTGTTCGATGAAATGAGCTGATAGCAGTATTGTATAAATTTTTGTCTTCATTTCAACATAATTTTCTTCATTTTCCATTTCCATTTCCATTGAAATGTGAATCAAAAACCTCTTCAGTTTTTCTCTCTCCACCCTTCCGTCCTCAAATATTTTTTTCTACTTTTACTCCACCCTTCTCTGTACTCTCTTTACTGTATCCATTCACCCCTTTCTGGGCAATCCCCAGTGTCTTTCTCCTATGATTTTCACTGTAAATACTTACTTTGGAACTCTGTTCTCTTCCATTCTCATCATGTGTCCATACCACTTCAGCTTACAGGTCTCTATCTAGCCTTTCAGTGTGGGGAATCCAATTATCTCCCTGATTTCTATGTTTCATACTTGATCCCTTCATGCCCTCCCTATTAATTTTTTTTGTAAGAAATTTTTTCTTGGCCTCTTGCATTCTGCTTTCATCATGTTTTCTTGTTGTTGTCGATGTGCTTGATGTATATGTCAAAATTGGTGTGTAGTATATTGGTTGCAAAATTTCCTAGTATTCCATTGGGATGTCCCATTTACCGACTTTACGTCTCGCACATTAGTGTAACTCATTGGCTTGTTCAATTCTCTTTCCAAGTTCTTCATTTATTTTCCCAACTTCTGCAATTATTCTCTCCAAATACTTGAAGCTTTCCACAACTTCTAATGGTCTTCCATTTACTTCAATATTCCCACTTCCTTTTCTATTACCCCTTGTCACCACTACTATCAACACTTTTCCATACTTATTTTCATTCCATATTTCTCTATCTCCTGATTCCATACAGTATCCTGTTCTTGTGCTTCCGTTTCGTCTTCTCCACATATTACTGTGTCATCTGCAAAGAGTAAGGCCTTTGCCTCCTTGGTTCCCATTTCTTGTTGTATACTTTTGTATATGACTGTAATGAAGATTGGAGGAGATAAAACACATCCTCTTTGAAGTCCTGCTTCTACTCTGAACCATTCTGTTAGTTCTATCGTAGTATTCATACTACTTACTCACTTTTTGTTCATGGCTTTTTTAATTGGTTCTTCACCTCTCCCTGCCTTCTTCTTTATCAATGCATCCGAGACCACTTACCATGGAACACGAACATATGCCTTCTCAATATCAATAAATATCATCACTGAATCCAGCCTAAATTCCTATCTGTTCTCCATCATATTCTTTACGTTCAACAGATTGAAAATTTTAAAAATTATGTTTACACTGAGTATGGAGTAAGACACTGTGTGGAAGTGAATCATAGACAAAAACTGGTGCCGAGAAAAACAGAGTTGAAGCCTTTTAAAGGCTGTGTTATCAGAAGTCCCTGAAGATGAGATTGATAGAATGTGTCTCAAATGAAGAGATAGTGAATCAGCTTGATGAGAGGAGAATGGTTTGTGAGTATTTGATCCTGGGTAGGAAAATTTTGATAGAGAAAATCTCAAAGAACTGTGAACTTGTTCAGTTAGCTTTGAAGCTAATTGTAAAGTATAAAAATGGTAGAAAGAATCCAAGATATGGACCCAGGTGATCAGAGTGATATGCAGATGGCATTGTCACTGAATTTTCAAGAAGTTTTGTGCATTTCAATCACAAGCGATGTACGTTGAATTTTTAACAGGAAAGGTCATCTTGTTGCGGTTTCAGTTCCATATAAAACTGTATGTTATGTAGCTATTAATAAGATATAAGGTGTCATGTAAAACTAGGAGTCCTCAGGAGTCCTTTGACTATGATGTTGATATTGACACACATGTTAACTTATATTTACTGTGGACGTGATCACTGTTTTAGAAGTCATGTAAAACTGGAAATCCTTAGCTTTGATCAGAGTATCAGTCATAGAAAACTTCAGGTGTCATGTAAAATTACAAGATTGTTGCTTAGTCTGTTGACAAACAACATAAGTAGCAATGACATCAATAAGGTAATATATTTTTCTGGGTTATGTTTCAGTGTAAGGTCATTGGAAGAAATCAACGATCCCAGTAACTTCTAACTACTCAGTTGCAGTTTGAAATGGACCTGGAAGTAAAGATCAAAGAGGAACCAGCCTGGCTTGAAGGAACAACGACTGCATCACTTGTAAATCTCATTCCAGATAACTTCATACAGGTCAGAAATTAACCCTTAATAGCTGAATAAGTTTGGCAGGGACATAATTTTCTGTGTGCTTCCTCAGTATTAACACTAGGAGTCACCAATTGCTGAATGATCATCTATGCGTAGTGCAAATCTGTTTTGTTTCTTTGTCTGGGAATACACCACAAAGCGCTACACGAAGCTGCCAACTCTTAGGAACTTACGCTTGTGGTAGGATTTTTATTTTCAGTATCAAAATGACTTTCGTTTAGGGGTTGCACCTCTTCTAGTTTCCCCTCTGATTATAATAGAGGACTGTTGGCCCATTGTACTTTTTTTAAACTAATATCCTCCAACACTACTGCACCACCATTAGCACCACATGTTAAATATTGTTACTCCTACCATAATTAGTAGAGAAGAAGTTAAATCACAAATCTTTTGTTAGTGTTTTTTAGACTGGATACACCAGTCTTCTAAACAAAATGTCAACACAAGTGTGATTATTCTGTTTCCCACACATCCACAATGTGCTAAAAGATATGTGTGTTAAGGAGAGAGCAGATTTGCCTATGGCATGCAAGGGATAAAATAGCTCAAAAACTGAAATTATGTTCTCTCAAAATAAGTATTTTGCTCAGATTGAATTCATTTAGAAAGGCAGAATAGTGATAAGCTCATTCCTCAAATTCAGGTCAGATTGTATGTTATATAGAGAACCATGTCCAAGGGCGCTAGAATGCATGATTACTGAGAATAATTTCTTTAATATGCCCCTTCTTAGTGGGCTCTGACACCTTTAGGACTTAGGGCACATTAAATACAAACAGGAGTTTTAAAACTGAATTTGAATATACTTTGGATGGGGTAGTTATCCCAAAAGATGGCAAGTGCAAATACTTAGGTGTAAGATTTGAAAGTAATTTGCACTGGAAGGGTCATGTGGATGACATTGTTGGGAAAGCATACAGATCGTTACATGTCATAATGAGGCTACTTAAAGGATGCAACAAAGAATTAAAAGAGAAAAGTTACTTAAGTATGGTTCGTCCATTATTGGAATATGCAAACAGTATATGGGATCCTCACCAAGAATACCTAATAAAAGAAATAGATAATGTGCAGAGGAAAGCAGCAAGATTTGTAACAGGGGATTTCAGGGGAAAGAGTAGTGTGTCAGAAATGTTAAAAAAACTAGGGTGGGAAACTTTAAGTAAGAGAAGGGAGAAAACTAGACTTATAGGTTTATATAGAGCCTATACAGGAGAAGCCGCATGGGGAGATATCCGTGAGAGGCTTCAGTTGGAAAATAATTATATCGGCAGGACTGACCACAAATATAAAATTAGAAGGAATTTTAGCAGAAGCGATTGGGGTAAATTTTCTTTCATTGGGAAGGGTGTGAAGGAGTGGAACAGTTTACCAGGGGTAGTGTTTGATCCTTTTCCAAAATCTGTACAGATATTCAAGAAGAGAATAAACAGCAACAGAGAAAATAAATGAAATGTTAGAGGGCATTCGACCAGTGCAGGTTAATGTAAATAAAAAATGTGTGTGAATAAATTAATTCCATCCCCTGGTCTAAGGAGTTTGGACAGCCAAAGTAGGGGACTGCCTGTAGGGGTGAAGTACAGTGGGGACTTCGAGGGCCCTGGGACCGCTACGGTAGCTGTGAAGGCCCTTCAGGAACTCTGAAAAGTGGTGGTAAAAGGGGCTCTGGTTAAGACGCAGCAGGTCGTTATGCTACTTAGGTTCCAGAATGGGTAAAGAAAAGAAAAAGTAAATAAATGCAATGTAAATTTTAATCTTATACCAGTTGTACAATATCATTTGAAGTAATCCCACATACTGTATATCAGATGACTATATTTGTAAGTAGTACAGGAGATATTATAAGTAGAATTTTGTAAACAATGTAAATTTATTAAGGATGAGCTGTGTGTTTAATAGAAAAAATTGTTTGCATAAATTATATAATATTGTATTATAGGAAAATTTTATTCTCTTGTTTATTTAATATTTAGTGCTTGACAATAATGTATTTTAGTGTACCATTTGCCACTGAGGTAAACACCTCATTTGCAAATAAAGAGATTTTGATTTTGATTTGATTTTGAATAGTTTTTTTTCTTTCCTCTTTGTCATAATTTCTCTGTCCTTTTTGTGCATCCTTTTCATCCATTTCGTAGTTCAGCTACTGTTCTGTATTGAAAGGTTTAAGTTGGTATATTCTATAACTTGTTACTTTAATTTACTTTTATTAGTAAGTTAACTTATATAAGAACATAAGCTTTTGATCAAAGTCCCCCCCCTCCCCCTCTTTTAGTGCTGACAATGTTTTATGAATCCAAGTGAGAAATTTAAATGTATCGTAATAAATCTTAAAAGATCTTCTGAAACTGCAGATGTACACTCCAACACTGCTGACTCTCCACTGACAGTGTCCTCATTCCCACAGTTCTTCACAGAATGCTACATAACATGCTTGCAGCAGTAAAATATTTCATTGCTAGTTGCTTTGACTTTGGGCTACATCATATCTTTTGCTGCTATATGACTGTGATAAGCCTGCTTCTTTCATGTTTGTGTTTTTTATTTTACACTTGGAAGCATTGAAATATGCTGTTTGAAACAGAACTCTCTTAATGCTTTATGTAGCCCCTGTGATCTGAGCAAAACCAGAGTAGAGAATTTGATTCCATTATTTTAAGTTATTTTAATCTGTCTGTAAACAAACTCTATGCTGAGAACAAAATAATTATTTTAAACAGTTGTAACACTTCTAATTGGTTCAAACATCTTTTAAGATTTGATTGATATGATTGTACATATGAAAACAGTTAATACAATTTAGTGCTCATGCCTATGGCTGCTTCCTTCCAAATTCTGTGTGAGATGGCCCCAATTCCATCCCTGGCAGTATATCTTCTGATATGGCTAGAAAATGTTTCGCATTTTGTGTTTTGTTCTCAGTCTCATTCTTTCTCCGACTTAAGGATTGAGCAAGAATAGTAACACCATTCTCAGTACAGCCTTTGGTTATAACAATCCTCTACTGGTAGAAATCTTCCTTAAAAATTAGTGAAATACTGAAAGTAACTGTAATACTAGAAATGAATAAATTAACGTGCTCATTTGTTTGTGACTGTATTTGTAGATGTGTGTTATGAGCATACCTAATATATCTTATTTTCCACAGGAAAATTTTGAACATGTATCAGAAGTGATAGCTGTGAAAGAAGAAGTTAAATTAGAGTTAACGGAGCCATGGTCATCGCAGGAAAACTCTCTAGAGGTAATGTACATAATTTCATAATCCATCGTCAGGTAATGGAAATGGTTAGAAAATTGCTCAACAGATACCAGGGTTTGATCCTTCATTTCAGTGTACATGATTGATAGTCCTACAGAAACTATATTTTATTATGAGGTTGACTGTTGACTTACCTAATTTTTACTTTTCTTTCAAGTTGTTCCACAATTTTGCATTTTGAATTGTGCAGCTGTTAGGATTATTCCAAAGACCTGTACTTTATATCACTTGGGAGCTGGTATCATTCCTACTTTTACTTTTGAATTTGTAAATAGTTTCGAACACAAAGTAGCTATTACATTTGTCTTCTTGTTACTGTTACAGGATATTTTATTAATTGTTTCCAAATGATTCACCTTTGTTATCTTATTGAATATATTACTTATTGATTTCTAGATAATACAGTAATTTGTGATGCATGTTGCAGGTAATATGCTTGTTTACTGTGAGCATTCGCTTATATACAACACACATTGTAGCTGTCTCGTGGCAAGTAAAAAATATTCTTATACTTCCTAATATGGTTTGTGGTGTTACTTGTCCATTGTGACATATAATATTACTTATACATGCAATGGAAGAAATAAGCCATTCAAGAGTTATCTTGCCTTTCTCTTCCATACTTCGTAAGGGATAGTGTTTGTGAATAGGTCTTGTAAGTTCACTGTTACTCACCTAAACATTCGTTTACATGAATGAATTTGTCATTACCAGGATACGTATTTGATCACTGTCATCGTCCACTTCATAGTATACATGCCATCTTCTTTCAGTATGACTATGTTGCTATGGGGTATTTCATTGCCCATTTATTGAGATATTCGTGTCACCACCTCTTCCACGAGTTCTGGGTTAGCTACTGAAAATATAGCCTTGTGGACAAGGTTGTAATGAGAGAGGAAGTATAATCATAATCAGAGTGTGTAGTAATAGGCTCTCCTATAAGGAAATGGGATGTAGTTACTTAAGAAGTGTCAAAAGGGTTATCATTTAGCTTTCGTGAGAGGATGTGTTGTAAGAAAGGTTCATTCTTTGTTGGTGAAGCGATAAGAATCCGTCACTCATCTGAGGTATTATATCAGACTCTTGATAGCTGCTTCCCAGATTCCACCAAAGTGTGGTGCTGTAGAAGGGATGAAATGTCACGTCATTCCCATGCCTGCAGTTGTATGAAAAGTTGGTTTTCTGGGGGTTGTTTTGCCATAAGGCCTTGATTTTTGTAGTTGATCTGAAGAAGTTTGTGCAGTTATTGCTGTAAATGTTCAGGGGTTGACCTCTATGAGAAATAAGTCGATAAAGTGCTTAGAGAAATGTTGTGGTGAGATCAGGTATCATGTCTATGTAGACAGTCTTGGTAGCTAGGCATTCTGGTCTTATTCGATTTCACACGATGTTTTATTAGAATTGGGCCAGAATAGTCTATGCTAGTTTTATGGAATTGGTATGTTGGGGCTACAGGCACCTTTTGTGTATTTCACATGAATTGTTCTGAGGTATCTGCATTCAACTTAGAACACTTGAGACGTGTATGAGTGTGGCTCCTTTCTGTGTTGGAATTACTGATGGATCCTCCCGCTTTCTCCCACTCACCACACTAAAACTTCACACACACTACTGGACCTAATAGTAACGAACAACCCTGACAGAGTATTACATTACGGCCAGACATCTCCTCCTGGACTCTCAGCCCATGACATTATCTTTATGTGTTATGCACTGCAATGTCCCATACATAAACCTAAGTACATAACTTACAGAGACTATAGCCGTGTTGACAATGAAAAATTATTGGAAGACCCATTTTCGATCCCGTGGCAGAAGTCAACTCATGAAACCATCATTGGCGACATGGTCACCACTTTCAGTAACATGATACTACAATTTTTTGACAAACACGCCCCTCTACGAACATCACGCATCTGTAGAAGACTCTCCCCGTAGCTAAATGATGATATTAGAGCAATGATGGCTAAGCAGGATGCAGCTCATAGGAAATACAAACTTTACCCGACAGAGGAAAACTTTATCTATTGCAAACGAATACATAATAAAATGACTCTGACAGTAAGAAACGCTCGACTACGGTATGCCCATGACCTTATAAAACCTGACATAAGATCCATTACCTTATGGAAGTCAATCCAAAAATTTGGACTAAATAAACTGGACAAGGTAGACGATTTGGAGATTTCTCTTGATGAATTGAATAATCGCTTCGTATCTCATGTTCAATTAAACGAAGAAGCAAAAGAAAATCTTTTGCTGGCAATTTACAACACGCCACCCGTAGGCAAGTGAAAGCGGCTATCTTGCAAATTAAAACCGAATCCATAGGGGTGGAAAATATATACATTATAAAGCTAAAGAAAATTATCGATGCTATTATTCCAGTATTGACATTCATATACAACTCTCCTTTCAAAACATTGTATTTCCAAATGTCTGGAAAATGGCCCTGGTACAGCCCTTCCCAAAAACAAAATATTCTAGACTAAACAGTGACTACAAACCTGTTAATATACTGTCTATAATAGCCAGGGGACTCAAACACATTGTGTATAATCAAATTGCGAACTATCTCAATGACCACGACTTACTAGACCCACACCAGTCAGGTTTTCGACGAAATCATAGTATATGTACTACCTTATTAAGCGTGACTGACAATATAAGACAGGCTATTGATGAGCAAAAACGGACAATTCTAGTATTATTGGACTTCAGCAAACCATTGCCTCTCTAGGCACAACCTACATTTAACAAGACCTTATCAATTGATTTTTAAGTTTACACAAGGGGTATCGAGTACCCTTTCTGCCGGGCCTTTGTGAAAAATAATATTTTCAATTACTGGCCCAAAAATCAAAATTATGGAGGCAGAAACATGCGCTCCCTGAAATCAAAGATTAAAACCCTACTTGGGCTAGTGGCCCGACGATGCAGAGGCTTGTCCCACACTACTGAGGTGACTAGATGGAGGACATTTAAGTTACAAGGCTACAGATAGAATATGGTTACAAAAACATAGTCACCTCAAAACAAGTTGATAGGGAACTCGAGAGGGTATCACACTCTCTATTCCCAAATTTCAGTTAAGTACACTTGATTTACTTGAACGTTTACATGGGAAGAAAGAGAAGTTTACATTTTAGGAAATGGACTGTTACATAGTTAAATATTGGAACCTTCCCCTCGAGTCAGCTTGCGGAGATAACTACTGAGATAGAAAATTGGTGGCCGTTACCTTATCTGATGTTCTGCCTGCCAATGGATGAGGCCCCCTTCCCCTCTCTTAACACACACACTCAATAGCATGACGATCAGTAAGACAAGTTAACTCCAAAAAGCGTCAGCTTTTATTCCTGAGAGTAAGGTTCGAGATGACTCTGGGCTAAGACCAGACACACTCCCTCATTTTTATTGGACAATCGAAAAGTTAAAAGAAGCCTATGATTGGTAGAAAAATAAATACACAACATTTTTATTGGCCAGAGTCCAAAGCTGGCGGGATGAGTAAGAAGTGTTGAAAACCTGGAAGTATCAAAAACAAAGGAGATCCGTTCAGTTCAGAAAACCTATAAACACAACATTTCTTTAAATTTCTTGTTGTTCCTCTTTACACCAGAGTTCATAACATCAGTTTTTTAATAGAGACGTCTATGGGGAGAAGTCCAAACTTCTTGAAATAGCTTTTGCCAACTGTGATACACAAAAAACCAAGTGAAATTCAGTCAGTTTAGGAAATCTAAAAATAACACATTACTCTAACACTTTAGTAGTAACATCTGTTGACCAACATGCCAACTTCCTGCACTAGTTGTTTCAATTTTTATGTGATAGATAGCATTCTTCAAGGCACTTCATTTAAATGCATAGGGTTGAGGTGTACCTCCTGGTACAGACGCCCTCCCCCAGTAGTCTTTCCCTGGGTGACACTGTAGAAATTTGCAAAAAAAAATTATGTTGGAATTTCACGGATGGAAAACTTCTTGCTGAATGTTCAGTTTAGAAAAAAATTTGAAAACGAGTCTTGAAATCTTCCTGAAGTTTTCAAAGTCCGTGATGCCTAGTTCAAGTTTGATGGCAATAGCGACTGACACTGCCTATACCCGGGTGGTATCCCCCAGGACCCCCCATGTACCCTCAGACATGCCTCTCCCACTACCTTGAGAGGGTTAGCCGTGGTGGTGCCCACCACAGACAAGATGTAGTAATGCTGCTCCAAGATGGGTAGGTTGTTGAGTTATCGCACCTCAGTCCTTGCCGGAAAGGATGGAGCTTCGGCGTACTGTCAGAAGGAGACTGGACCAGAGTGGAGTGGTCCCTTACCCTACACCGGCATCGCTCGCCAGATGTTGCAACATGGCTGCCATTGGCTTAGAGGGCACTGAAGCAGTACTTTGTTCGATGACAGAGATTGTTTGTTGGAGATTGAGGGTCTTTATTATTTTGCAGGTTTTTATGAGACGGGCGGCGTAGCGGATGAGTGTGTGTCTGTTTACCGGGGTTTGGAGACTGGGGCTAGGTCATGGCCACTAGGCCATGGACAAACCGAAACGCTTATTGGAGGGGAAGGTTGTATAAATCTAATTACAATACATGATATGAATTTCTTACGATCGGGGCAGAAGGCCTCCATATTTCAAAATAAGTTACCTAATTAATTTTATGATTTAAGATCATTACTGTAAGGAATATAACCTTTGCTTTCTGCCAAGATTTAGTGGCCTATGTACTAAAATAAGGAATTTTTTACTGGTTTCACCTGAGAAAGGTGAACCCTAAATATCCTCTCATTGGCTGGGTTGCTGACCAATAAGGTGACAGCGGGTTAAGAAATCCAAAACAATACATGGCCCACGAAGTCTGGGAGCCAGCTTGCCACAAGTACAATTTTTTTTACCATAACCTGTTCTCCAACTTTTAAATTGGTAGGCCTCTGTCCACGATCATATTCCTCTCTGACTTTTTCATTGGAAGCTTTAAAGTTACTCTTAGCCTTCTTCCATAGATCTCTAATATAATCGGGATCTATTGGCACTGGCAACATGTCATTAAGTGACCATATATTAGACAGCGGCACGTGGGAACAAATTTAAACATGAGGGTGATTATTACCTTAAACTAAGCTGGTTGCCTCATGTGCTCAGTAATATACTCTCCATAATGCAATATTCGTTGCTACTTCCTCAGTGTTCATAAATATGAGCTATCATCCCATTCTATCACTTAACAAGGCTAGACTATTTCCATTGAGCACTATCTGCCTTCTTAAATAGAGCATCGTGTGGCATTAAAGCCTATTATTAACATTCGGTCATTAAATCCACGTTCATTACTTTTAACATAACTTACTTTTATATAATAAGTTAAGTTCCTAATGTACATGAATAACATTTGGGTGACAGTTGATACTTCATTGATGAAATGATGCAAGATGAGGTGTCATTATATAAAAAATTCACAAAGGAATGCATCGTATCCATCCCAGTTAGTCTTTTAGGTTCTAAGTTAAACAAATTCGTCTGTAATTTTTAACACTTGATTGTTAGTGCACTACACTGTTAGTGGCATTCAAATAATTGAAGACTTACATTATCAACACATTTCAACTGATAGAAGTGCACTCATGTTCATAAAACAGAACACCTTTAAAGACTAGAGATAGGAAATTCATATTCACATGACATGTTCATTAGTATCTTCTGCAGAAATGATTAGCATTTCAGTCACCCAGGTATGGCATGTGCCCTGTTGCTTAGTAGGCACTTTGTCCTCGAGGGGCACTGATAACTTGTTCCACGTGTGAGGGCATCAACGCGTACAAGGCGCAAATGGCATCCTGGGGTATAGCCATCACCTGGTCCCACAGTTCATCTTTGGTGGTTGGCAGCGCCGCACCCGCCCTTTCACCATATCCCACACATTTTCGATTAGCGACAAGTCCGATGATCAGGTGGGCCAGGGCAACAGCCTGACATCCTGTGACAACAAGAAGGCACGTGTTCGTGCAGCAACATGTGGTCGCGCATTGTCGTGTTGAAATATGCCATCTGGGGTGTCGTGCAGAAAGGGTATGGCTACGGGTCGCAGGATATCGTTCACGTAGGTCAAACTTTTAACAGAGACCTGGACATGCACCAGTTGTGATTCATGTTTGTACCCTATAGCACCCCACACCATAAAGCCTTGAGTTGGCTCTGTATGTCTTGTGTGAATGCAGTCAGTGTGATGCCTCCCCCCTGTCTGCGGTGAACGAGAATGCGGCCATCATTTATAAACGAACAGAACCTGGATTCATTCGAAAAAACTGTCTGCTGCCATTCCTGTTCCCAGTGACGTCGTTCCATACATCATTACAGTCTAGCATGTTTATTCACATTATTCAAAGGTAGGTGGAGAACTGGATTACGCGTCAGTAACCCAGATCGTAATCAACAGGGACGGATTTTCACTCCTGATAGTGTACGATGTGTTACACTGTACCACTGTTGCACCATAGCCGAGGACGATGCCAATCTGTGCTGCAATGCCATCCGGATGAGGTGTCGATCTTCTCGGGATTGGTCTGGTTGGTGTGAACGGACCCACCTCGTAGTTATCTACGACCTTCTATGAATGTTCTGTACACATCCGCTGCACTGCTGACACACGTCTTCACACACGAGCTGCAATTTCCCAGATAGATGTATCACGTTCTCCCATGCCCATAATTCGCCTTCATTCAAAGTGACTAATTTGACAGTACTTTTCTTGCATACGTCTGCGAGGCATCATGCACCTCTGCTCAAGTCACACTGATCCATTACCTTTGGTTTATAGCGACAACGAGAGCCGCAAGCACAATTTACTAGTCCGTGGTTGTGCGCAGGGATATTGATATTGGACCTTGAACCTGAGGATCGACATGTTTCAAATGCTAATTCTTTCTTCAGAACGTAATGCACATATCCTGTGAATATGAACTTCCTCTTCCTAGTCTTTCAAGGTGCTCTGGATTTTATGGACATGAGTGTATTTCAATCATTCACAAAGTTCACCAACACCAATAATTAGAAGAGAAGTGATAAGAATCTGTAACAACACAAAATAATAGAAAATCTTATTTCAAGAATGAAGTCCTTCTGAAAAGGAAATTAATATTTAAAAAAGGTTCTCAACCTTTTATGATGGAAGTTGATTAAGTCCTGGCTGGCAACGTCTCATGATTGGTCCCTTTGGCACCCTTTAGGGTATGGTGGGATCTCCCCTTTTAGTGGCACATTCTGGAAGGAATATCCTTTGCAAGGTGCACCATGATCAAAGTAGAGATTCCTCTTACAAGCAGCATGATGATTCCCCTTGTTCCTTGTCTTGCAGGCTTCTTGTAACAGTAGGCTTCCTCACACATACATTCAAACACATACACACATACTGACACATACTGAAACTAAAATGGCACATTAATATGTGTTCCAACGATGCCTGTTTAAATGTCAGTCGACACGTAACTTGTGGATTCAGATGATTTGCACACCACACGTGTTCTGGAATTAATATTGTAGTGGTTAAGTCGTGCAGAAGACGAAATAATGTGTTCCCTTTGTAAGATATCATGGCTAATAAATGGCATTTGGCATAGAATATCTTGTAGAATTGTAGTGGGAAAACGAAGTGAAGTTGTGCTCTAAAGTAGAGCAGTATGAAAGCAGTAGAGCAAAATCTGAATAAGTTGAGCGTGGATTACACACTGCCTTTATCAGCCCTCTGTCTAGAAGGTGTGATTAGTTGGAAACCAATCATACATTTCTTCACGTCATCTTAAAGTATCATGGTTCAAAACTGGTCTTGTGAAGAATTCTGAAAACTTGCCGGGTGGTGTTAGCCTTGAAAATTTTAACTGTTCATATCTGTCACATGCTAACCTCCTGAGCAATAAGAAAATAGGGATGGGTCGCCACACAACCATGCAGCTATGAGCTTAAAGGCGAATTTCTCCAAAGTAATCAGATCCTGGCCTTCACCAGAGCTGTTATAAATGACCCACTGACCGAATTAAATTAAGCTTTTGCGGCAGTCTCAGTTTTAACTCCAATTATGCCATTTTTGGGTACAGTGTGTTGTACATGAAAGATTTTTTTCCACAGTATATACTGCTGTATAAATTATACAGAAGTCTTAAAAGTGTATTATTTTGATATATTGATGCTTTGTTGAATTAGTAAAATTGGTTTGTAGAAATCCTGTCTGTGGTGTGAAAACTGCATTTTCAGTATAAAGTGTTGTGAGAACTTTAAGGTGAAACTATCTATAGACTTGTACAGTGCTTATGCATTGTCATTCTACATTGTTAACAGTTAACTTCTCTGAGATGCCCAGCTATCTTTTAGCTGTTAATGTTAATACTATAATTGGTTTTACAGTAAAATAATGATAATCATTACATTTACTATTTCTTAATTGATATTTCACCCATGTGTCATTGAAATGTGTTTGATCCAACCCTGTCTCCTCACTTTTGGAGATAAATTGACCCGTGAGTATTTCTCTATGCCCAAATACCTTTGATCCATGATTCCCGTTTAGAGCATATACCCTGCAATTTACTAGTATCTTCGTACACTTCTCTTCCAAATATTTCATGCGATAATTCTGGACGTCGGTTTATCTTCACATAAATGTGTACTTTGTTTCTTAATATGGATAGATCTGTGTTGATGTAGGACTGTCAAAGTTCATAGAACTATTGTGATAAACCTTTTTCTTGATTGTTGTCTCTTTTTCTTTGTCCCTCAGTGAGAGACTTTGCTAGTTGTATTGTGTGCTACCAAATGTTCACATTGTCAAGAAATGTTAGTTGAAGTGAATTGTTTTACTCTAACTGAAGTGCTGTTAGGTTCAACTTGCATTAGCTTGATCACCTCAAGAATCATGTCTTTGGCTGTTCTTCTGTGTAAGGTTCTTTCGTGGGGTTACTTCGGAATGTGTTGCAAGAGTATAAGCATAAATTTGGAAGCATTGTCTATCGTAATTACAATGCCGATAAGCTTGATAAGTCTCTTAAAGGGATTCTTGGTGAAGGGCATACAGAGAAGCTGCGAAGAAGTAAGGGCCACCTAGATCCGAAGAGCATACGTAGGCAGCCCATCTTGACTTCAAAGGGAAGAAAGCATGATCTGCATAGAATTTTGGGATTCTACTTTACTCTTTACTTTTCCAAAGTAACCCCATGTATCATAAAATTTTGGACATGTATATGAAAACTTATGTCCAAATGTGCATGTAAATCTGGGGAACTGTGAAAGCTGAATTTCTAAAATAAAAACTTACTTTTTAACGTATTGTTTGAAATTACATATTAACATACTCTCACAATAATTATTGGAAGAGAAGGAATTCAAGCAATTGCTTCCTTGTTGTACTGATTAACTGGCCATATAGCTCTAGGCCTGCATTTATAAGATGCTGGGCTCGAACCCACTGTCGACAGCTCGGAAGTGCATGTTTCACATTTTCACAGCAAACAAATGGTGCGAGTGTACCTTAATTAAGGCCACAATTGCTTCCTTCTCATTCCTAGCCATTTTTAGCTCATCATCGCCATATGACCTATCTGTGTCGGTTTGAAAGAGAAATGGTAGAAACCATCAAATAAACAATATGCCGTAGGTTATGTTCAATTAACTTTCATTAATAAGGCTTAAATTTATGATTATATCTGGCCTCTGTTCTTTGACTGATAATTACATTCAAACTTTTTGCCTTTTTGTCTCTTTGATAAATCAAGGAAACTAAATTTTATGTACATAGTCAATGAATATTTACATTCTCATAAGTTCCATAGATTCATACTTTAGGAATATTTGTTGCTTCAGTTAAACTATTGTAGTTAGGATACATCTAAATGTGGCTTAGAATTATTGTAGAATAGTTATTTTATTAGTAAATATCATTCTTGCTTTATTATTACTTAATCTTTTCATTGTATTGTTCCTGTTAACCTGTTGCAATTTGGATAATGTAAGTCCGGTTTAGAATTGAAGTGTAGCTATGTAATTAGATTTTAAGTTGCTCGCTTTGGAAAGGCCAGAAATCTCATGACATCAAAGATGTCTGTGAACTTATCTGGTAGGTTACATCCAGCAGGAATGGTGTTGATTTCATTGTGTGCGCAAGCGTGCAAGATTGAGTTGCTGAGGTTCAGCGCTATTCCGACAGCCTTATGTGAATTACATTCGACGTTGCATCCTCTCGAACTTGTGTTTTCTATGTCACAATCTGGCTGTGATGACCTGGATAAGGAAGAGCATTGGCAGGAGCTACGAGGTCATGTTGCAGCGTATCCTGAATATGAGTTTCCACTTCTCTGTGATGACCTTAATGCGCATCATGGTCACTAAGAATGTTTATAGCTGCCATGTTGGTAATACCTTTGTTATCTGATATGATGATGGAACTCATATTTGAGGTTTCTCTTGTGGGGTGACTGCAGCAAGCAAATTGACCTGATCATTGTTCAGCACCGTGATCTACGACGAAGAAAGGATGTGAATGTCATATCATCTGACCGTATCCCACCTCTGCATAAGGTAGGCATAGCGGATTTAAGGACCTCTATGCCCCCGAGAATATCAAGTGGTGGAAGCTTAAAGACTAGAAGGAGACCCTAGCTACAACATAAATTTTCCTCTTGTTGATCTTAATGCATTTGACAACATGTAGACACATTCTACAGAACTTTCACTGCAACCGTCACAGTAAACTTGGGTATGATATAACCTAGTTCCTATTGTATTGAATATCTAACGTTCCTATGGATGATTGCAGTCCATGAAGAGTTGTAGGATAAGACGAAGGCATACTGTATATAAATTGGCTTTCACAAAAGACTCCAGAACACAGGGAAAGAATTGTCTTTGAGGAACCTGTGGCTAAGAAATCTGTCGCTCAATCGAGACGCACTCACTGTAATGACCTGTGTACAAGGTGTATCAGAGCTATACTGACAGAGAAATCAGGGATGCTCTTCGTGGAATGTTGAGAATGATGGTGCAGTCAGATTCTCAGGGAAATGTTTCCTATTGAGGAAATTAAAGTGACCTTGTTACTTCCGGTCATGCAGTTCAGATTGATGAACTTGCTCTATTTGCTATGTCAGAGAGTAAGCCGCTGTGCGTCAGAAAAGAGAAGGGGTGGGAAGTGAAATTTGGAGAAATAGGTAATTCTCGGTGCGAATGCACAAGTTTCTCGTTCTTTTCGCATAGTCGCTTCCACACTCCGATAGGCACTGTACAGTTTGTTCTACACGAATTGACTACTATGTGAACCCTATAGAAAGAGAAGACATCTTGTAACAAGAATACAGGCAGCTTTCCAACCCGTTCGCCATACACTACACATCCTGGACATGATCACTCACTACTACGCCATAGTGAACTATACACCAAAGTAGGAGGGGGCCGTATTGAACATACACTGTAATCAAATCATTCGGCGTGTTGATTCCTTCATTAAGTATTTCATTGAGTTTACAATATTATGAGGGAAGGAATACACAATCTTCGAGCATGTTAATTAATATAGAATATTACTGCGACAAACAGACGAGAGGAGAAACAATCTGGTGCTTTCCTTGACTAACATGCGTGTCTTAAATACAGTGTGTTCTTTAACTGTGTGTGCAGTTACAGCTATTAGATAAATGGACTGTGGATATTGCCTGTTAGAGACAATAATATTGAAGTCGTATGAGGAAGCATTATCTCTGTCTGCGCATACACTCCACAACACCTCCCTACCCTTATCTTCCCTGAAAGGCGGTCAGCAGCTCTTCAATTTCAATCGCGCACCAGGAAGTAACAATTTAACCTCATTTTCTCAAAAATATAATTTTTCCCGCCAGTCTGATTGAACCATTGTTCTTAACATAATACGATGAGCATCCTTGAATTTTTGTCGGTGTAGTCCTGATAAACTCTGTACACCTCTGAGCTCAAGGGAAGAAGAAGAGAACTATTTTCCATCTGACGAAAATTGACACAAGTATTGAGCACACTGTCTGCATTAGAGACAAAGATGACCAGTGATTAGAGGACAAACAAGAAATCCTCAATCATTGGCAACAACATTTGTAGATATTTCCTGCATTGAATTACCACATTACCCTATTCCTGATTGTAAGTCCCATCTTATGCATCACATGAAAGGAAGTGGAGAGTGCCAGTAGGAGTATGAAGGACCAAAAAGCGCCAGGACCGGATGACCATCCAGCAAACTTCTGGAAGATGAGGCAGTTTAAAGAACTCATTATCAACTGGCTGAGAAGCTTATTCAGTGCCAGAGTTGACTCTGGCTCTGTCCCCAGTCATTGGGCTGTAAACATCCTTGTGCCTATTTTTGAGCAAAATGACGATTCAGCAGAATGTGCAAATTACCATCCAAATTACACCCAATTGTACATGAGAAGATCTTTTAGAGTAGCCTTCATTATTGACTGGGTGAAATTGCCGGCATTATTGCTATACAATGCATCGTCATTAAGGGTGTTGGAACAACTCATGCAATTTTCACTGCCAGAATGCTAATTGAAAAGCACTGAGAGCACCAGCCGGCAGTGTACATTGTCTTCCTTGATACTGGAATTACTTTCAGCCGTGTTACTACGGCTTGTTGCTGTGTACGGTGTTGAATGTTGACAGATTTAGAAAGGTATTAAGTAGCAATTACGCAACATGGGAATGTGTATACTTCATTAGTCGATGGGCATCGCAGCCGTCACTCGTGACGCATAGGATATGTCACCAATGGTTTGGTCATGTCCTTTTGCAGTACTTGACGCAGTTGACAATTTCACCTAATCCTTTGAAATTACTTTACAATATCCACTATAAGGAACATTGAATGTAATATACAAAAATTTAAAACTAGAAATGCTTCTGGGATGGGTAAAATTTCTGGGCATATACGAAAGTCAGTTCTTTGAGATATTGATTAGAGTATGTATGAAACAGCTATACCAGATGAATGAATACTTAGTGTAGTAGCATTCTGTGTATAGAGAAAATGTGCTAAACTTAAGGCTAGTAATTACACAATGGTCGTATTGACTTGTGTTGCATGCAAGCTCTTGGAATGCATTCTTTCTGATTATGTTATACACATTTAAGAAATTACCAACTGGCTCGATAGAAGGTAGTTCAGGTTTAGGAAATATTATTCCACTGAAGCTCATCTTATGGATTCCAGCAGGATATAGCAGATATATTAGATTCAGGAAGTCAAATGTATCACGATTGACATATCCAAGGTTTTCTTAGGGTAGATCTCGGGAAACTACTGACAAAAAATTAGTGCGTTTGGGATAGATAAAACAGTGGCTAAATGGGTGACTATAAAGATATGGCCAAATTATTAAACATTAAAAATTTGAGAATTGAACAGATAAGATGATACCAATTTTTAAGTTGATGACATTAGTACTTGGTATGCACCCCCTTAGCTTTCATGAGCGACTTGCTTAGACTAGGCATACCCTCAAACAGTATTTTACACTGGCCCCTTAAATCGTCATCATGACACCAGATCTGAACGAGCTTCTCAATAAAACCAATTTTTGTCGTTATAATTTTTTGGACTTTTCTTTGCTATTTTCTAAGGATTTTCTATGGGGTTCATGTCTGGACTGTTTGTAGGCTTCGTTCTTGCATAAAAATCTTATCTTGCATGATATTAAATTCACTTTGGCCAAACTACTCTTGCACCTGAGCTACCAAACGGGTTCTTAATACTTTACTGTTCACGTCTCATAGTTCCTTCTACAATATATAGTCGTCCACAGCCATACCAAGAAAACACACTCCAGACCATCACTGAAGTTGGATGCTTCACTCAATCTGGATGGAATGCTTCTCCTTATCTTCTGACATATTGACTTGTCTCTTCTTCGACAGGAAATACCGATTCGTCACTAAAGCACACCTGAAATAAATAAAACAAATAAGCCTAGGATTAAATGCAATAAGCTGTATGGTTTAAAAGAAGAATTTCATACATTTACTGTGCTGTACAGTTACATCACTTAGATTGGGTTATAATGGAATAATGAATGATAATTTAGGAATTACAGTAATTGTCATGGACTTGCCTGTTTCCATTCATCAGATGACCAATTCTGGAGAGTCTTAGCACACTGGAACCTGTTTACAGCCATAGCAGGAGTAAACTTCGCTTTGCCTTGAGGTCATCTTGCTTTCATTCCAGCATTAAACAGCTCTCGCCTCAGAGTCCTGGCTAATACAAATGACCCATACTCTTCTAATTTCTTACGTAAATCCAAACTAGTAACCTTGCAGTTGTTTACTGACAAATTAATCAGATTTGCTTCCTCCTTGGGGTTGGTTTCTTCTTCTGGCCACAGTTTCCAACACGTTGTTGACATTTTGTCTTGGGCTGATGACCTTCGATGTCAGGCCCCTTAAAACAACAAGCATCATCATCATCATCACATTTTGTCTTCCCGTTATCTTCACGTTTTAAAATTCTACTTACAGATTGCTGTGGTATTTGCAATCTAGAATCTATTTCTTGTTGTGATTGACGTTTCTCAAGAAGTAGCTCTCTGTCAGTGCCTTTCTTGGCGAAAGGTCTCTTCGTCTCCCCATAACCTCAAAATTTGAGAGTTCTCTAGAACCTCTCTTAAGAAATATCAGTTGAACTCCTGAAGAGTATCAATAATACATGTAATTTTCAGAATGCACAGTCTTAACAATAGGTCACATTATTTACTTCCAAACAGCAACAATATGCAGGTAATAAAGATAAACAACAGAATATGCTCACTAACAAAAATGACACAAGACCAGTGATACTGAAATTACATTGTGGTTCTCACTGTAGCCACTGTATGAAAAAATACAATAGTGTGGACCAGGATATCCCAAGTGGAAACTTTGCCTCCAAACAAGTTCAAGGATTAGGCTATAAAGGTCGATAGTTTACATAAAGGTAGAAATATACCTTTTACCATTAAAATTTGGCCTCGTCTGGTGTATTTCTAGAAAATAGAACTCAGAGCATAAGAGTAGGTGAAGCTTTATTTGATCCTGTAACAATTATGGGATTGGGTCCCACAGGGCAGTATTATGAAACCTTTATTTTCTGATATATGTAAACAATATGAATAATGAACTGAAATAAGTGATGATGCTCTTTGTAATAAATAAGTTTCAGGATTATGAGTAACTGAAAAAGACCTTGACAATATTGTAAGTTGGACATCGTGCAATGCTGTATTTGTAAACGTGGTGAAAAGTCAGTTTCTTTGTTTCACAAATAGAAAGAGTCCTCTCCGGTTTTATTATTGTATTGATGGGTGAAATTTCTTCATGGGGATCTCTGTAAGTACCTAGCTATTCATAATAAGGATATAGCTTCATTATGGTAATCATTTAAACACATTGAAAATAAAATTTACAGATCCCTTAATATGATTATGAGGTTATTTATTGGTTGTAAAGAAGAGGGCATATAAATCTCAAGCAAAGCCACAATGAGAGTGTGAGACCATCACCAGTATTACTTGATTAGAGAACAGGAAATAATCCACAGAAATAGCTCCATTTCTTGCAGGTGATTTCTAACAAAAGAGTTGTGTTACAGAGATGTTGCAAAGTTTCAGCTGGGGAGACTTGGAGAAAGGAAACAAGTTGTTTGATTAAGCAGTATATTCTGAGATGTCATAGGAGAGATGGCTTGGAATGACATTAGTTGATGGATACATTTAAGTCATGTTCTTTAAGTGTAGGAAAGTTCACAACATGAAGATAAGTTTGAATTCAAGGGGACAAATTTTGGCAAATGTTCACTTATAGGAAGATGATTTAGTGATTGAAATAATTTACCATGGGAGTTGTTTCATATATTTCCACAATCTTTTTTCTATATAAACAACCAAGAGCCCTAATTGCTGTGGTTTGATTGATTCATTGATTGATTCATTCATTGATTGGGACATTAATTGATTTATGCTTTTGGTCTTAATGTGATGTACAGAGGGGGGATGATGGATATTTCTATGCTTATGATTTAAGCATTGTCCACTTGTTGGGAAAGTGGTGGGAGTACTGTGGGATTATTTGATATTACAGTGAAGTGTTTTTGGAAAGAAAGTATATAGGAACATGGAAATGAACAAAGAGGTGACAAGTTAATTCATATGTAGGAAGATGGGAACAGGGGAATATGAATATAAGAGGATGAAGAATATGGCTAATCATTGTGGAATTAGGGATCAACAGAAAGAGAAACAGAGGCAAGGAATGGTATTGGCTAATGATTTGGAGATACTGCTTACTATTATTTATTTCCCTAAAATTGTACATGTTCACATACATGGAAGTACCTCCACCCATACATGTATGTGTACATATACTCTGCTGAATATTCACAAATATGTAGGTGATTTTAAATTTACAAATTTGCAATGTTCCTCCCTTTCTGAGCTACTGTGTCTACTGCTCTCCTACAGTGTGTTCCTATTCATGTTCTTATATCTCATCAATTGTTTGAAAAGCAGTGGCAGAAGGGTCTCAGGTTAAAACACAGCAGGTCATTGTGCAAGTTAGGTTCCAAAAAGGGTAAAAAATAAAATAAGTAAATGCAATGTAATTTTTAACCTAATAGAATTTGTATAGTATTATTTGAAGTAGTTGCACAAGTGGTATGTGTGTTGATTATGTTTGTAAAACAGAAAATATTATGAGTAAGAGTTTGTAAATTCTATACATTTATTAAGGATGAGCTGTGTGCTTAATAGAAAAAAATAGCAAAAATTGTAGAATACTGTTTTTAGGAAATTGTCTTCTTCTCTGTTCTTTTAAACTTTAGTGCTTGATAATAATGTATTTTTGTGTACCATTTGCCACCAAGGTAGACACCTCTCTTGCATTTAATGAGATTTTCATTTGATTGTTCCTTTCCATTATATATTTTTTTAAATGGGAGATAAATTAATTATACTCTTCTTGTGCCACTATGAAATTTATTTTCTCAGCTGTTTCTATTTTAGGCCTATATATTTTTATTCCTTACTTCTCTATTCTACTTTTCTTATTTCTTACTGACAGCCTTCCGAAGATACTAAGGAGGAAGTATTCATAGACGAACAAACTGATGATCAGCTGTTGCCATACATCAAAGAAGAAACAAAGTACGTACACTACAAGTCCTATACAATATGGAATATGTTGTACCTATTCATAGTTGTGTTCAGTAGTGGATGGTTTATCTCCAAAAGTGGCCATTTTCATCAGTTCTTTACAAGGTTACATTTAAAAATAAATTCTGAAAATTCTATTGGTTAAAATTATCTAAAATATTCAGGAACTTTAAGGTCATATTTAATTTTCCATCATGTACTCGTAGTTTTATTCAATATATATCTACAAAAAGAATCTCTGGTAAAGCTAGATATTTTTGAAGTGTATTTGTTTACAATACCTTTAAGCAACCATGAAAAAGTGTTCTTCCTTTCACTTTCTCTGCATCATTTGTTCATCACATTCTTATCATTTGAAATGCTATCTGAAACTCTTGCTTCCAGATATTCTGAGTAATATTCTTGTACGTTCACGCCAACAGTGACACACAGAAAAAGCAATATTTGTAGATTAAAAATTAAATCTACTAATTAGAAATTGTTAAGTTTTATGTACATTGTAAACAATAAATGTTTCAAACTAACATAATCAGTTTCATTAATCAATATAATGATGCCTGAGTTCAATAATGTGATAACTCGAAGAATGTCATTTTGAAATTATTTTGTTAGATTCCTTTTTTCTGATCATTTCTGTTCTCTTGTGTGTTAAGTCAGATTCCTCCATTTGTGGACGCCAAAGCAGATAATGTGTTGTAGAAATGAAACTTTGAGGTCAGTTATGCTACATCTTCGGTATCATAGTTTTCAAATAAAACTTGTTCATTGTTGTAAGCACAAAAATTGTGCTATTTAATTTATGTTCATTCCAGTGATGTGGTCACACTTTCTGATTCATTTTAGTGTTCATTGTCAGTCAGGTGCTTCTAGTGTGTTGATTGCAAACATACTTACACAATTAGTATAAACTAATAAAATGGACAGGTGCAAGTGGAGTTTTAAATTTGTGCAGGTTGCCTAAAAAAACTCAGAATTCTTCAAGTAAATGAATTTATTTTCTCATAAAAGTAGATAAATAGGCGGTACATTATTGCTTCACGTCCGTAGGTTTATCCTCAACGTGCCCTACACGTGACCCTCGGGTGGTGCTAAGAAAGCAATAACTGTGGCTGCTGGACCTATCTTTTTAAAGATCCTCTAGCAATAGCAGAAGTATTTCATGGAAATGGCTCTTCTCAGAGCTACCAGACAAGAAACATCGGACCTTTCATCCATGTTTTCGAGCTTAACGTAGAAAGCATCAGCAGAGCAAAATGTGACTACCTATCCAAAGTTATCCTGAATAATAATATAGATGTTGTGGTTATACGTGAAATCCATACAGCCAATGAAGAAGAGTTTCGGAAAAGGGGCCTCATTGATGGTTTCACAGCTCTTCGTGCAACATATCACAGTGCACATGGTATAGCTAGTTATGTTCGTAATAATATCCAAGATGCCTCAATGCTCTTTCAAAACGAAGACGTAGACATCCATTGTGTTGCTGTCCGAGTGGCACATGTTACTATGTTTTGCATTTATAACCCCCCAAACGCACAGTGGTCAGGTACTGTACTCCCGACTGCTCAACACCCTGCAGTTTATATAGGCGACTTCAACACCCATCAGAAACTATGGAAGTACTCGAATAACAATGAATGTGGAAAGAAACTCGTAGAATGGACAGAAATGAACAATCTCCATCTGATTTTTTACCCTAAAGATCTTGGTACTTTCCAATGAGCTGCATGAAATAGGGATTTCAATCCTGACTTGTGATTTGTTAGCTGCAATGATGCAGGACAGCCCTTACATACCAGTCGTAAAGTGTTAAGACATTTTCCCCACAGTCAACATGGCGCCATTGTAGTGGACATTGGCATCAAAATTCCTGTTGTACCGTCAATACCACATGCTCGGAGGAACTTCAGAAAAGCAAATTGGTCAACACTCACCACTGAACTGGATAAATGTGTTTGGTGGATTGCTCCCAAGTACAATTACAAGCGTTTCGTAGATGCAGTTATGATGGAGGCTAAGAAGAGTATGCCATAGAAAAGAATACATCCCTGTTGGAATGCAGAGACTGATGCACTCTATAACGAATATCTGCATACTGGTGATGAAGACATAGCTGATGAACTTCTTTCCAGCATGGATACTACACGGAGAGAACGGTGGATTGAAACAGTGGAGAATATCGACCTAACTCATTTCAGTAGAAGATCTTGGGGGCACCGCAGAAAACTTGGAGGAAGGGCACCTTTGGTGAAGCAACAGCTTGGAGTTACTCCGGATCAAGTAGCATCTCACATCGTCACAACTTCCCAAAGTCCATCAGATAAGAAACATACCAAATACATACTGCGCCAGCTCCAAACTCTGGAATCAAGAACACCACGCACATCAAGGTATTCACAACCGCTTACGGTGCAAGACATCAATGCTGCTCTCAAAGACGTTAAACCAAGTACAGCTCCAGATTTTGACGACATTCATCCAGAATTTCGCATTCATTTAGGAAAGAATGCAAGAAGATGGCTGTTTAGGTTTTCTACCGACCTTCTACAGAACAGACAACTCCCTTCTATCTTGTCATGTTTTCACCTGAATAATCGCCAAGCTGGCATTAAACTTCACATACGTTTTTGTCACCAAGAACTTAGGCATAGCAGCTATCCAAAATATTTGGGGATTACACTTGATCGCACACGATCTTACAAACAACATCTTAAGAACCTGTCCAGAAAGCTCAAAACACGTAATATTATCCTTCAGGAATTGTATGGCTCAAGTGGGTGTTCATCAGCAAAGACTTCATGAACTTCTGCTTTGGGACTGGTTTTCTCGTGTGCTGAGTACTGTGCACCAGTTTGGCTGGATAGCCCATATACAAGACTAATTGATACTCAACTGAAAGCTAGCTTGCGGTTAATATCTGGTACTGTCCAGTCCACATCCCTTTATTGGCTCCCAATTATGTCAGGTATAATGCCACCTGTTTTAAAAAGATCAAATGCTCCTATCCGAGAGTTCAAGAAGATAGAAATGAACCCTCAATTGTATGTTTTGGATGATATTCCTGTTCTCAAGGTAACGAGGTTCGAGTCACGACATCCATCTTTGCATGATGCTGTCGCATTGGCTTTATGGGAATTTTCACCCTTTAGAAGAATGGAGAAGTCGCTGGAAAGTTGCCACAGACAGTTCCTTACACAACATCTCTTCTGGTGAACATCATCTACCGCGTAAGATTAGGACCACTCTGAATCGGGTGAGAAAAAATCATGGACCATGCAGGGATGCCCTTTATAAGTGGAAATATATCTCATCACCAGAGTGCGACTGTGGTGCATCTAGGCAGATGAACTCCATATTGTAAGTGAATGTACACGACATTCCTACACAGGTAGCCGGAGTAACTGTTTGGAACCAACAGAGGAAGCTATACAGTGGATCACTCAACTGGACATTCTGCTATAAAACATGTTTCTTGTCTTTGTATATTTTAAATACTATATAATTGTATATATGTATCTAACTTGTTGCCCTATGGTAATAATAATAATAGTAATAATAATAATAATAATAATAATAATAATAATAGGTAAATAACGTAATGATATTATATTATTTCAAAATTGTAATTATTGTCACTGACCTTACAAAGTACCACAAGTGTATGTCCTGTTTTAAAACATTTAATGCAGTAGTGTTTTTGAACTGTAGTTGTGACATTGCTAATTAATTTTTTGCTGTCACACCTTTGTTGGTTACTGTGTGAAATGATCTTTGATAATCCCTAGGAAATGCTTGTATAGTCTCGGATTGGTGCTCTTAACTAAGCCCTTGTATCAGCACGTCATGCGATGGCTAGTCATAGCCTAAGGTTTGACTTCAAGCCAGATTTGTGATGGAAACTACGAATTCTGAATGGTTTATTTTATTTTGTGAGTGGTTAGTGTCTTCTTGGCTCTTATGTGGTGCATTGACTTGTTCGTACTGTACATTCACAACTAGTGGCAAGAAATATTCATGTCGGTCCTCAGAACTACCCAGTACCAGCTCACACTCTCTGTTTCTTTGTAATTCATGTGTAACAGGACACAATAGGCTACGTTAGAGAACAATTTTGCATTATGACCACCAGTAAAAATGTTGCTTATGAATCCTTTTCACACACAAAATCATATTTCTATTTTTGATGGAGTCTAAATTAGCTTTCTACTTTCTAAACATATTTTGTGCAGAGACCAGCAAAGCGACATGCATTTTATGTGTCTTCTTTTTTCTTGGCATATATGTCAGAGGTCAGTCCATTGTCTATGTAGCTTAGTCCATTTTACATCATAGATTTTAGATGCTTCTGAAGGATTCAGTCGACCGGATCTTATCTGCTACTTCCCACTTTGTTTTATATCTCACCTCAGGCGCTATTGTTTCCTCACTCTCATTTCAGCAGTCTACAAATATCATGTCGCAACTTAAATGACTTCCTTTTTAAAATGTCTAAAATATTTGCCATGCCAGTTTGGTATTGAATTACATACGAAAAGATTTTAAGATTCATAAAATTTCCTAATTGCTGACTTGTGGAAATACACGTATTTCTGAGATTACCAATTAGTGATGAGATTACCTTCCATTTGTGGAGAGACACATCGTCCTGAGCTAAATAGTGATGAGGCTTACTTCCGTTTGTGTAGGACACATGGTCCTGAAATAACCACTTAGTTATGTGGCTTCCTTCCAGCTTTAGAGCATCGAGTGTCACATGGCCCTGAGCTGACCACTTTGTGCCACTCCTCCATGGTCTTCATATTTATAGGCGTGATCGGAGTGAAAATAACAAACTGATTAATATGATCGTCTGCTGTCTATGACGTATGTAAGCAGAAATATGAATTGCAAAATTCTATTCAGGCTAGAATACACTGACGGACTCCCCTCTTTTAGGTACTCATAGAATTTCACCGGATATTCAAACTGTCCTTCCCATTTAACACAGATATACCCATTTTTTATTTTTTGGAGTTATAAGTTTTTCTTCACAATGCATTTATAGGAGTCACTTAAACTCGAAATCCAGAAGCGTTCAGCCATTCAAACACTATTTTGTGAAAATAAGTTTTTATAGATATCGGACATAGGCTTTAGGGGAGAAAATTTGAACATACAATAAACTGATTTGAATGTTAGGATGTGTAAAATATCCTTTGCATTCCATTTTTGTAACAGAATATTCATCAGTCTGCATCTGGTGGCAGGGTCCGGAGTTGAGGTTCATTGACTCCAGTTAGTTCGGTCTCGGGCCATGTCTGCATGTAGTCTTCCAACTTTCAGGCCGTTGTGCACTTTATCAGTCTATTATGTCTGGTTCGTCCCTAGCGCCTCTTTTCACCGACTTTCTGTGTAATACTCTGACTTTCCCAATGTATCGTCCTCTACACGCAACACTTGCCCAAACCAGCGCACTCGTCTTTCCCCAATTTTCTTCTGGATCGCTGCAATGCCAAAACATTTTCTAATAACATCATTTGAAATGTGATCTAGTCTAGTTATGCCAGCCTTCCACCTAAGCAACTTCGTATCCATGATGCCTATTTTGCGTTCTACCTCTAGAGCTGGGCAGCATTCGTTGCCGTAGAAAACGACAGGATGGATATCAATAGGACAGATATCAGTTCGGTAGAACTTAGTTTAGAGATGGCCCTTCGTCCAAAGTTCGAAAGGGGGCCTGTTGTCATTCTCCACTTCAGTCAGGCTTTGTATATCCTTAAGTTGACTTTATCAGTAAGTCGGCCATAATCATGGATTGTGGAGCCAATATACTTAAATATCTCTACTCGTGCTATATCTTCAACGTCAACATGCATGGTTCCAAATTCTCGACGATGTAATGCAATGTATTCTGTCTTGTTCTTGTTGAGGCGCGGGGCTTATTGCACTAGTCGATTGTTCCAGTCTTCTGTTTGACGCTGCAGGTCTAGCTTATTCTCTTCAGCCAAATGATATCATTTGCTTAGAGAAGTGTTCATGGTATTGGACTGCGCAGGTTTGTGGTAATTGTGTCCATCACATGACTGAGCTGCAGTGGTGATAAGCCGGGGCCTTGATGGACTCCTACAGTTATGCGGAAGTCATCAGACGCTCCTGCGGCAGCTTGAAGACAACTCATTTGTTCTTTGTAGAGCAATTATACCCTCTCAGCAAGGTGCTCTGGAATGCCATGTACTCGTAGGGCTGACTGATTAGGTCATGAAGTACCCGATGGAAGGGCTTCTAAGGGTCCAGAAATTTGTGATGAAGCCTCTTATTCTTTTAACAGTGTTTCTCAAGTAACAGTCGGGCAGCATGGGTTTCCCCTATTGCGCCACAATTTTACACAAATCCAGCTTGGCTTGTTGTATGTTTGTCTAAATCGCTAATCCTTGAGTCGAAGATTTGTTCTAAGTCTCTCATTGCGAGGCTCAGAAGTATGTTCGGTCCGTAATTAGAAAAATCGCCAGGGCTTCCCTTATTTCTGAATTGATACTCCGTCGCTAGTCTGTTTGTTTTTTACCTTCTTTGATAATATGGTTGAAAAGCTTGCTTTAGCCACACTGCTGCATCCCCCCATTGAGAGAAACAAAACTCTGCTGGAAGATAATCGGGACAGATGGCTTTCCCTGATTTCATTTCCTTCAGCATAGCCTGGACTTTAGTGACGTCATTTTCCTACGTTGGACCTTCAACAGCGGAGGTGATTAGGATTGGTAGATACGGAAATTCCATGATTGAAATTCAGTCAAAAGAGTTCCGCCAGTGTACTCGCGCTTCCCGCCTGTCCAGTAGCAAATCGTCTGTTTCCTCATTGATGCCGTAAAAACTTTGGACTTCTGACGTTTTGCGATGGCTCGATTGGACTAGCCGTTAAAAATTCCGCCCAAATTCGCGCATGTCAAGTTTCACATATAGACCTGCCTACTGGTTTGATTTTGTTACGGCAAAGACCTCCTTCATTTTACGAGTGGCTGCCTTGTAGGCATTCTAACCAGCAAGAAACTCGTGGTACAGCCGCTTCTTCAACCGTACTGCATATTTAACATCTTCATTCCTTAGCCATATGACATGTTTAATCCTTCGTTGTCGCCCTGACTTAATTGTTCCAGGAATAGAGCGAAAGGCGTCTTTCAGTTTAGTCCGGCTCACTTCAACTATGGTGATTTGTGACTCTGTAACTTTTGCAACGACGTTAGTCTCCTTCTTCAGGGGCAACCATTTGATCCCAATTTGTCTATTTCCTGTGAAGTATTGGGCTCTTGGTGACTTTATCCGCAGCTTAGATGACTGGTCGTTGTTGCATCGCAAGGATTTAATAAGGGACAACTGTTATCTCTAGAACATCTTCGAGATTTCACCCTCTCACAAGGATGTAGTCAATGCGAACTGGATGGGAGCCACTGTAGTACTGAGTAGATGAATATCACTCTTTTTGAACCGTGTGTTTGCGGTGATCAGTTTCTGCATAATCGCGAATTTGTTGGGCATCGTCGTTCTTTTCTCCATATCCATGAACGCCATGGACTGTTCTTCTTTCCTCGGTCCGACACGTCCATTCAGATCAGCGGCAGCGATAAGATAGTCAGCGGTCTTCTTGTCAGGTTGTGCCCAGAACGCATATTTGGTTTCCATGCGCACGTCAGTTTGTGGAGCGTTGCGCTGAATAATTGGAATTTCCTTCTCTCCCTAATGCGGACGAGTTACATCAAGCGATTGTCATACTTTTGCACCTCGGAGAATGAACCGTCAAATTTAGCTGATATGACAATGTCAACACCATGAGCTGTTCTTCGGTTTCTGTTGTACACCAGTTAGTAACCACACCTCTTTTCACATGATTTTTCTCCATTCCGTCTTTTTTCCGCACCTCTCAGATGCCTACAAGCCTTCTCTCAAGTGCAGTGGCTTATTTGCTACTTCACCCAAGCATAATTCAATGATGGGATACAAAATGGGGGTACTAGCATGGTTAGCCGTCACAGCCCGTGCGACGGTAACCCTAGCATACTTTTCATGCTGATTGGGCACTGCCAATGCGCGTCCCTTCCAGGGGCTGCACTAAGCTTTGCTCTGATACCATGAGACATATTTCTGTAATGATGTAACGGCATTATTTTACGGCCGGCTTGTCTTGAAGCATTTAAGTGCTCATGACGGAAGGTAGTAACGCAGCTGCGGACATGGAGAACAGATGCCTTTTGCAGCCACTCCTCTAGAGAAGAAACGCTACCCTCTTTTCTGCATTAACTTCCAGAAATTTAGTGTACCTCTTCCGCCATCTGGTCCCTAGTGAACGTCTCCATCTCCGCCAAAGTTGCCATTAAAGACTTTGTACATGTTTGGTACGCGAGAGCTTTTATATTTTGCTCAAGTTCATCGGCAGGCCAGCGGCGAACCCCTATCCGTCACCTGGGAAGCGCCCCGTGTTACAGCAATATAGCTGGTTGGTGTAGAATATTTATCAATGCTAAATGAAACATTATTTTACTGAAAACTAATTGTGAACCTGATAAATTACTTGTCACAGGAATCAAGTATTCACATAAAGAAGAAGGGTTACAGACTTTTGCACCTTTGCTTGGTGTGATATGCCACAGAACGCATTGCATACCATCCAGGGTCGTATTTCCTGCCCCCTGTTGTCTAGTGGCGTCAACATCAATATCTTGTTTGATGATCAAGAGGTTTAGTCTGTCATATCTGGAATCAATGTCCCCCTCTCATTTGTCCACTTATTTTCTCCAAACAGTGCAGTAACGACACATAGTCGAGCCTCCCATTACTTTGCTTGTGAGCCAGTCATGCATTCGACTGGGCCATGTGAATTCAGTTCATACAGCATGAATTGGAATGTACCAGTCCATGTTACGATATATTTTAGCCTGCGTGATCGATTTTCCCATGTCGCAGTTGTAAGCGGATTTCACCTTTAACCAAGAAATTTGCATTTCCCGCCCTTCTTCCGTAGAATATGTAGAACTACTCTGTGGTGGGGAGACAGGCTCAGAATTGGATGCTATCCAACTATGTTATGAATCCACTAAAAATAATCACGTCGCCAGTGATCTTTTGAAATAAATAGAATAATATTCCTTCTTTTACATAGCAGCAATATCCACTACGGTGCAATTCAACGTCTTGTCATCTCGAATTTTGGCTCAAGCCTTGATTTTCATGCTCCTTCTATCCGTATTGTTAAAGTAATACTTGTATGAATATTCAAGGGCATGATAGGTTGCGTTTGGTTTCAAAATTAGGATATTAGGACATTGTAATAAAACGCTACCACCAATGCCATATTCTGTGTTGCCTTCATAATGTCTTTAACAGCAGTGTCTTGAGGAGAAAAGACAGTATCAATGCTAGCGAGAGAGCCGTCATATACTTGTTATATTTCAGCTTTGCCAGGATTTCATCAGGATTAGTGGCTACCGTGTTAAATACAGGAATTAAGATGTAGCCTGATGTAATACATGATAGTAAGTATGATCGTCCTTGTATAAACCTACCGTCCTATATATAGGTTGGCTATGTTTGATTGCACATCAAAGATACATATTTCGGAAAAGCGACACAGTGACATAATAAAATGCCATAGGGATATAACAATGTACAAATACAATATGTATATTTGTGTGACAAAATAACATTCATAAAAGATTAGCCGTGTTTCAACAGATCTTGCTGAATGTCGGCAAACGTTCTCAACTTTATGAATATCTACAGCACAGACATTCTCTCAAACAACCTCAAGAACAAGCTCCTTTACAAAAACTATTACTTCCCTGCAACAAAGCGCAGAGTGCTTCAACAAGATCAAAACTCCAAAGCATATGCCGTTCTTTATGTAGGAGAACAGACTACGGATTTCGATAGAATAATATGTGCTGGATTAAAGTGCTTGTATGAGTATTTACCCTTTTAGGCTGGACCACTTCTCATGCTTTCTTCAATTGAGGTTGTCTATTAACTCGTACATTTCTAAACCGTGACAAGTTTCTTGCGCCTGATATCGTGATTAAGAAAAGACGCAACATATTCTCGTAACAAGTGAGAGCTTTTGTAATTTAATCTCAGATGATGTTTACTCTCAGGAATGTAATGTTTATGAGTAACGAGCTCTCTGCACTGGATATCAGTGATTGGAATGTCCAGTAGCAAATCCCCTGTGTGAGAGTTGTAGTGGATTTGGCTGTTGAACTATTGGTCACATGGTTTTCATTTGTCACTGTAGATCGAGACCCGAGGTGAACTATAGAGATCATCAACCTCCGGACGACGGATCATCTAGTTTTAGGTGTAGTGTGTGCAGTGAAGTCCTGGCTAGGAAGTTGGACCTCTTGCGACATCTGAAGAGACACAAGGAAGATCGTCCCTTCAAGTGCGATCACTGCGGAAAGGTGTTATGTAGCCGAAGCAGCTTGTCGAAGCACCTCAGGATCCACCCGCTCCAAGTGTGCGGATTTTCTGATAATTGCTTTACAAAGAGGAAAATGCTCACTGGCGACACGCGATTGCATAAAGGTGGGATTATAAACGAATGCTCAGTATCTCATAAAAATTTAAGGAAAAGACCGGACGTTATGCGGTCTCACACGGGCGAGAACCGAAACTGCTGCAACGTCTGTGGAAAATCCTTCAGCTGGAAAAAACTAGCAGGTCAAATGGTTATTCACACAGGCAACAAGCCTCACGTATGCACTGAATGTTGCAAATCATATGTCAAGAAAAGCAGTTTATCTTATCACAAGCTGACTCATGCAGGCGAGAAGCCATACAGCTGCAACGTCTGTGGCAAATCATTCATACACAGAGGTAAACTAACCGATCATATGCGGACCCATACAGGCCAGAAGCCTAACAGGTGCCATGTCTGTGGCAAATCATTCACAACGAATTGCTCTCTAACCGGTCATATGCGGATTCATACAGGCGAGAAGCCATACAGCTGCAATGTCTGTAGAAAATCATTTATACAGAGCGGTA
Source organism: Anabrus simplex (assembly GCF_040414725.1). NCBI lineage: Eukaryota > Metazoa > Arthropoda > Insecta > Orthoptera > Tettigoniidae > Anabrus > Anabrus simplex. Next base: position 47,333,282 of record NC_090279.1, on the reverse strand, counting down.
AACTAACGGAACATATGCGGACCCATACAGGCGAGAAGCCATACAGCTGCAATGTCTGTGGCAAATCATTCATACACAGAGGTAAACTAACCGAACATATGCGAACCCATAAAGGCGAGAAGCCTTACAGGTGCAATACCTGTAGCAAATCATTCATTAAGAAAGGCATTCTAACCGCTCATATCCGGACCCATACAGGTGAGAAGCCATACAGTTGCAATGTCTGTAGAAAATCATTCATACAGAGAGGTAAACTAACCGAACATATACGGACCCATACAGGCGAAAAGCATTACAGGTGCAATGCCTGTGGGAAATCAATCACAACGAAAGGCAGTCTGACCGATCATATGCGTACCCATACGGGCGAAAAGCCCTACAGGTGCAACGTCTGTGGCAAATCATTCATCCAGAGAGGTAACCTAACCGAACATATGCGGACCCATACAGGCGAGAAGCCATACAGTTGCAATGTCTGTGGCAAATCATTCACAACGAAAAGCGATCTGACCGGTCATATGCGGACCCATACAGGCGAGAGGCCATACAGATGCAATGTCTGTGGCAAATCATTCATACAGAGATATAAACTTACCGAACATAAGCGGACCCATACAGGCGAGAAGCCATACAGTTGCAATGTCTGTGGCAAATCATTCACAACGAAAGGCAATCTGACCGGTCATATGCGGACCCATACAGGCGATAGGCCATACAGGTGCAATGTCTGTGGCAAATCATTCATACAGAGATGTAAACTTACCGAACATATGCGGAGACATACAGGCGAGTCATAAAGAGAGGCAAACTAACCGAACATATGCGGACCCATATTGGCGTGAAGCCATACATTTGCAATGTCTGTGGCGAATCATTCATAAAGAGAAGCTAACTAACCGAAGATGTGCTTACCCATACAGTCGAGTCATAAAGAGAGGCAAACTAACCGATCAAATTCGGACCCATACTAGCAAGAAGCCTTACAGTTGCAATGTCTGTGGCAAATCATTCACAACGAAAGGCAGTCTGACCGATCAAATGCTTACCGATACAGGCGAGAAGCCATACAGCTGCAATGTCTGTGGCAAATCATTCATACAGAGATGTAACCTAACCGAACATATGCGGACCCCTACAGGCAAGAAGCCTTTCAAGTGCAATGTCTGTGGCAAATATTTCACAACGGAAGGCAAACTGACCGATCATATGCGGAACTATACAGGCGAGAAGCCATACAGCTGCAATGTCTGTGGCAAATCATTCATACAGAGAGGTAAACTTACCGAACATATGCGGAGACATACAGGCGAGTCATAAAGAGAGGCAAACTAACCCAACATATGCGGACCCATACTGGCGAGAAGCCATACAGTTGCAATGTCTGTGGCGAATCATTCATAAAGAGAAGCTAACTAACCGAAGATGTGCTTACCCATACAGGCGAGTCAAAAAGAGAGGCAAACTAACCGATCATATGCGGACCCATACAAGCGAGAAGCCTTTCAGGTGCAATGTCTGTGGCAAATCATTCACTAGGAAAGGCAGACTGACCGATCATATGCGGACCCATACAGGCGAGAAGCCAAACAGCTGCAATCGAAACCGACTTTCAACCTATTAGGTCGTGTTACGCACATTTAGTACGTATTGAAGATATGTTAAGTACAGAACAAAAATGGCCAACCAGACACCAGTGGGATCCGAACCCACAACCTCCCGTTTTCGCGTCGGTTGCTCTACCAATTGAGATATGGTGGCCTAGGCCATCTTTGTTCTGTTGGAAAGGATCTAAGCTACAGGTCTGGTACTACTACCATCTCACTGTAGAGTGCGTTTAAGTTGCCCGTTGAGGGCCAAGTCAATGAATATTGAATTTTCACGACCGCATTGTAATCGAAACAGACTTTCAACCTATTAGGTCGTGTTACGTACATTTAGTACGTATTGAAGAGATGTTAAGTACAGAACAAAAATTGCCAACCAGACACCGGTGGGATCCGAACCCACAACCTCCCAATTTCGCGTCGGTTGCTCTACCAATTGAGCTATGGTGGCCTAGGCCATCTTTGTTCTGTAGCTTAGATCCTTTCCAACAGAACAAAGATGGCCTAGGCCACCATAGCTCAATTGGTAGAGCAACCGACGCGAAATCGGGAGGTTGTGGGTTCGGATCCCACTGGTGTCTGGTTGGCCATTTTTGTTCTGTACTTAACATCTCTTCAATACGTACTAAATGTACGTAACACGACCTAATAGGTTGAAAGTCGGTTTCGATTACAATGCGGTCGTGAAAATTCAATATTCATAAACAGCTGCAATGTCTGTGGCAAATCATCCACACAGAAAGGCTTTCTAACCTGTCATATGGGGACCCATACAGGCGGGAAGCCATACAGCTACAATGTCTGTGGCAAATCATTCATAGAGGCAAACTTACCGAACATGTGTGGAGACATACATGCGAGTCATAAAGAGAGGCAAACTAACCGAACATATGCGGACCCATACTGGCGAGAAGCCATACTGCCGCAATGTCTGTGGCGAATCATACATAAAGAGAGGCAATCTTAACGAACATATGCGTAAACATACAGGCGAGTCATAAAGAGAGGCAAATTAACCGATCATATGCGGACCCATACAAGCGAGAAGCCATATAGGTGCAATGTCTGTGGCAAATCATTCACAAGGAAAGGCAGTCTGACCGATCATACGCGGACCCATACAGGCGAGAAGCCAAACAGGTGGAATGTCTGTGGCTAATCATTCACAAAGAAAGGCAGTCTGACCTAACTGTTCTTATGCGGACACACACAGAAGAGAAGCCATACTGTTGCAAAGTTTATTCCACTGAAGCACAACTTGTAGGATTCCAGCAAGATATAGCAGATATCCTGGATTCAGGTGGTCAATTGGACTGTATCGCGACTGACCTGTCTAAGGCATTTGATAGGGTAGATCGTGGGAGACTACTGGCAAAAATGAGTGCAATTGGACTAGATAAAAGAGTGACTGAATGGGTGGCTCGGTTTTTAGAAAATAGGGCTCAGAGAATTATAGTAGGTGAAGCTTTATCTGGCCCTGTAAAAATTAAGAGGGGAATTCCTCAATGCAGTATTATTGGACCTTTATGTTTTCTTATATATATCAATGATATGTGTAAAGAAGTGGAATCAGAGATAATGCTTTTCGCAGATGATGTTATTCTGTACAGAGTAATAAATAAGTTACAAGATTGTGAGCAACTGCAAAATGATCTCGATAATGTTGTTGAGTTGTTGCATTTTCAGTTTAAAGCTCGCAAATGAGCTGTTTTAATTCAGTAATGGCTACTATACCCCACCCATATCCAATCCCTCCTTCAACGACAACGTCCCTTCCTCCCCAACATCAATAACCGAACCACCGCCGTCTCAATCTATATATGTAGGATTGAGACGGCAGTGAACCGTACTGCCGAACCTTACCCCCACCACTACCACGTGAAAGGGTTTGACAGCGGCAGAGGTCCTACCCTTCCGAGGGCCCGGCTCAGACTGAATACTTTTGCTCTCCACTCGCGTGGGCGCGCTGTTGTACTTCACGTCACTCATCCTAAGCCCACGTGACGAATACGGCAGCTCCTATTGGTAGAAACATCTCCCGATTGCTATTGGTCGATTTGAGTTTGACAACTTGGACCACGTGGGACGACCACGTTTTTGACGTTTGTGACATTTTGCTTTACTTTGATATGTTTGCGTATATCTGTTATCTTCGTTTGCGTGTTTGAAGAAAAAGAACAAGATATTTGAGGTAAGCATCCTTACTGTTCTTGTTTTACTAATCTCCTGAGGCCAGAACATGAAAACATACCACACCAAGGCAAATGAATTTCGGATAATTTGAAACATAAGTGCGGCCAGTATCCAGTATTCGGGAGATAGGTTCGAACCCCACTATCGGCAGCCCGGAAAATTGTTTTCTGTGGTTTCCCATTTTCACACCAGGCAAATGCTGGGGCTGTACCTTAATTAAGGCCACGGCTGCTTCCTTCCCATTCCTAGGCCTTTCCTGTCCCATCATCGTCATAAGACCTATCTGTGTCGGTGCAACGTAAAGCAACTAGCCTTATCATAGTTGTCCCCCTGTGGGTAGGGGCAGTAGAATAACAGCCACAGCATTCTCTGCCTGCTGTAAGAGACGACTAAAAGGGGTCCCATGTGGGCTCTGTACTTGGGAGCTTGGGTAGGCGACCACGGAGCCCTTAACTGAATTTTGGCACTACTTTCGCTTACTTGTGCCAGGCTCCCCACTTTCATCTATCCTATCTGATCTACCTCGATCACGACCTGTTCTTTTCTGCCCCCGATTGTATTATGTATGGAGGCCTAGGGAGTCTTATTTTCCTCAAAGGGCATGGTCCTTCTTAGCTGATACCATAACTTTTCCCAGTGTCAGCCCCCTTCCATTTCTTCTCTCCGATTACTAATATATATAGGGGATGGTTGCCTAGTTGTACTTTCTCTTAAAGCAATGAACTAGATTTTAGGCCCTTTTAATCAACAGGCATCATCATCTTAAGCAAGGAGATTTGTGGTGAGGGCAAGATATTTGGTGGCCATGACATATACTAGGAACTGTCCCATCATTCGCCTTACTGCAGGCGAAAGGAAAAACCAATCTCAGGACAGCCAGTGGTAGGGGAACAGCCCGTTTCTGTGTCCCAAATGCAGAGGTGTAGAAACACGGTGGAACCATAGCCACCCCTCCTCTGCTTGGTTGGCCGGTTGGAGTGCATGCTGTCAGACCACAGATCAGCCTACTCTGCAACCATCAACATAGATTTCTGCCTTCGATATACAGTAGGTACAAATGGCACTGTCTGAAGTGAGTTTCCACTGTCTTCAACTGGCATTTCGTCTAGGTCACAGCAAAGTCCCGTGCACGCCGTAATGTTGTGGAAGTAGCAGCATATTGTTCATAATACTGTACGAAAGTAGCAAGCATTTCCTTGGACATAGCTCTTAATAGGTGGAGCTATGTTGTGACTTGGCATGGGAATGTTTTGTGCTGGATCAGCTGCCATATTATTGTATGTAGATCCTGATGCTACATATTTCTGTAAATTTATTAGAACTACTCTCCTGCGGATGGACTGAAAGGAAGCATTATTTGTACCTCCTGCATGTTGTAAGAGCGAGCAATCACAGAATCTGTAAGCTCTCTCTTGTCTTTTAAACCCTCAAATATATTCATGATTCCATCCTTTTCCATGTAGCAGAATTTTTTTATATATCCTACTGTCACATAAAATAGAACATTTTTTATTGTAAATAGTGTAGATCAATGAATACAAGGGATGCATACAATTTTGTAGCTTGACATTGTTTATCATCTAAATGCAGATGACTGATTGAATGATATGTTGTGTTTTGGTGCAGTATGTAGGAACAGAGTATGTGCTATCATGTCTTGGTTTCTTCAAACACTACTCTGCCAGAGATTTGTCATCCTCTAGTAGATGCAAAAGAAGTACAAATCTCAATATTTTTCAGTGTGTGGCCCAAGGTGCCTCTTTTGACAGACTGAAAGATTTATCATATTGTAAGTTCCTTGGGAAAATACAAATGGTGTTGCTGAAAACTTTTGCAATGTCAGTGCAACGTTAAACTGCGATAAGAGAGAAAAGTATTATGTTGTACCTTGTCAGTTCCAGTCTTTCTTTCATAAATGAATGATCTTGTATTTGTGTTGTATTGAATAGTTTTCTGGCTGATGAATATTAATTGATGATTAACACTGCTGAATACAATTTCTTCACAATTTTATACCTGTAACACTGTGGATAGTAGGTAGAATATAGCTCCATAAATCAAAAGATCATGTTTCATTTCAATTTACCTTTGAATCCTAAAAAATCCCTCCTTAGCATATGAGTTTCCTTTCATCATTTTGGTTCCTGCATATGGTTTTCTTTCTTACATTATATTTATATTTTATTTCCTGCATAAGTGGCATATCTTGATACTGTTGACTGTTACAGTTGGCTTAAGTAGTGTTAAAGAGGACTGATGTACGAGGGGATGTTAGTGTCTATTTCTGTCATAGGTCTTAATCTGAGATAAGGATTGCCAATCCTGCTCACCTTCAGGTCACTTCCTTCCTCCCTTTGTGAGTTAGCTTCCTTTTTCCTCAGCAGAAACAAACAAAAGCAGCACAGGCAAGGCCAGTCACTCCGATCCTTCAAGGCTTTTTGAATGAGTAAAAATAAAATATAGCTCCATAATTGAAATAATTATAATAAGCAGCACAAGCTGGTAAGCTTCTTTTCTCCAGCAAAAAAAATTATTAATAATAATAAAACACAGCCCAGCCTCCAGGTGTATTGTTGTTCAGAATGCAGTATTTCAGAAAAAGGTAACTGAAAGAAGGAAAGAAAGAAAAGGAAATGAAAGAAAATAGACGAGAAAGAAAAAAAGAAAAAATATATTTAATATAATATTTAAGAGTGGAGGGGGACGAGAACCTGGGGACCTTCCGCGCGCTAAACGATTTAAATCACCCGCCCGGTAATTTAGTTCAGCCCTGTTTACACTAGAGGCGCTGGTGTGCAATTCCTGGCGATCTTTGCGCAGCCGTTGCGTTCAGAAGTGAAAAATAACGTTGAGAGTCATCTCTTACTCATTCTCTTTGACCACGTGTAAAGCCCACTAGAGCAGGACTGCATTGATAGTTGATAGTTAGAAATATAACGGGACATTGCACCCAGTGCTGTTTTCAAGAAGTGTCGTGTACTCTGGAGTTCTCACTGGTAATTAATCCTTTCCTAAATTCAGCCCGTTCTACTGACTGATACAAATCAAATCCGTTCTTTAAGTGTTTGTTTTAAGTGATTACACTGAATTAAAATATCAGGTTTTATCTCTAGGTGTGAGGTATGTGTTACATAAGACGCGTATTAGCCATTTGTACAGCCTATTCCGTTAATTTATTGTGCTACAGATTTTCTTCATTGAGAAATTGTGATTTCTATCATTTACACTGTGTCCACAATCTCTATTGTCGGTAAGGTTCAAGTTCTATAATTTACTTTTGCGAAAATTATAGATCTCAATTGGGAACAGTAAGAAGTTAATACTAATCTTTCTCAGTTTCAGCATTCTACATATTTTTAACATTTAATATTTTTAATTTTCTTAAATTTTATTTCCACTTAAGCATTAAAACTGTATACACATATAACTGGCATTCTTTTTGAAAACTCCTGGCCTTTGTGTTACAAGTGCCGGCAAATCTGTTCCTCGTGTGTTGTAGCAATATAACGTAACTTACCCCGGTACCTTACCTATCAAAATTGTTTTGGAGTGAAGAATTTTTCTGAAGTTCTACGCATATTAGTTTCAGAAAGAAATTACAATATGTAGTGCATAATTTTAATTATTGAGTTGCTGTGTTATTTACGTATGTTTGCAATTTAATAGTGACGCTGTGAATGTTGAGTTTTTCTTTACATTGTAGGCTGCAACATATGGTAGTAGGGTTCGAAATTTTGAGAAGTTTCCGTTTAGGATATCATATGTAGAATTCTTGTTATGGTTATCAGTGTTGTTATGGAGATTGTTCTGCATAGTGTCAGTCATAGAAAACTTGAGGTCCAATAGGTATGATCACAATATTAACAGTCATGTAAAATTTTGAGTCTTTTTGGTATGTTCATAATATTGACGGTCATGTAAAATTTCAAGCATAATGCTTAGTCTGTTGACAGATAACCTAAGTAGCAATGACTGCAATAAGGTAATATATTTCTGTGGGCTATGTTTCAGTGTAATATCATTGGAAGTAATCAAGAACCCCAGTAGCTTCTAACTACTTCAGTTGCAGTGTGAACTGGATCTGCAAGTAAAAATCAAAGAGGAACCAGCCTGGCTTGAAAGAACAACAAATGCATCACTTGTGAGTCTCATGGCAAATAAATTTATAGAGATCAGAATTTAACCCTTAGTAGCTGAGTTAGTTTGGCAGGGGCATAATTTACTATGTGCTTCCCCAATATTAACCCCAGCAGTCTCCATTTGCTACATGGGCATCTAGGAAAAGTATGTCTCTCTTTTGTTTCTTTGTCTGGGAGTATGTGATAATGTGCTACGCAAGGCAGCCAACTCTTAGGAAGTACAAACAACAGTATTTATATACATCTATAGGTACAACTAGTGACAGAAACCTTATTCATGGGGCAAGGAAAGGGGTTCTGGTGGCACATGCTCCCAGATTATGGTTGCCAAGTGGACAATTGGCCTCTAGCATTTACTAGGGAGATGGCAGTGCATGCTATGTTTGATAGTGGCAAAAAGCTGAATTAAAGTTGTGGACTTGATAGTGAAGGAACCTTGGTTAGGTCCAGCTACCAATGAAGTTGTGACAGGCAGCGTTTCAAGATCTAGGCATCAGGACATTTCATGAGCTAAGTACCCATCAAATGACTGTTTATTGTTTATTGATTACCTCTGGCATTTATTGAAATGGATTTCTGTAGGTTGTATGGTTATGTTTTTATTCTCCATGGTTTGGTAATGGTATCGTTGTGGGATTGACATCATCTCCTATCATACATTATCCAAATTTAGTGCTAGTAGCTGCTGAACGGAAGGACAATTGTGGGTGCTGGATTTAATTCGGTTATGACCAGTAGGTCTTTGAATCTCATAGTGAACATATTTTGCCTCCAAAAGAAATTCCAGGTAAGATTTGCATCATTTAAACTTCTTTACAATGTTACTAATGTTGGGTGATCTCATAGTAAAACTCTGCCTTGGCGGAGAAGCTGTGAAATAATTTTGGAGAAGAAGCGACTTATTGTCATCATCTTTCCTTGCTCTGTCTGTTGCTACTGTAAACACAGTAAATTGTAATCTTCTGAATGTGTGGCTTACAGTTCAGTCTCTCTTCATCTGATAGCTTACATGGTGATGTGATAACATTCTACTTTCATGTTGGCGAGTGTAATTTGGGTCCATTCTAGAGGTATTTGATGAAGCTGAATATCCCAGCACACGTCTGTAGTTATACTGGCATAAAAGTCAATTCCTGCACATCATTCTTGCACCTCAGAGTCTTTGAAAACCTTGAAAGTTGGAAGAGGGATATTCAATGAGTAATTGTGGGTCGTCAGCAAAAATCTACTCCCAACACTGTGAACTGCTAATTTATAGATGTGATATTGTCCAGGAGTTACTTAAAGGTGAAATTCTGCAGCTTATGCACACTGTTCTCTGAATAAATGTGTGCTAGTTGAGTTCTAAATTACAGATACTACAGAAGAGAACGGTGTCTGAACATATCTGAGATGCGAGTGCACTGCTATTCAAGATCTATACTCTTGACACTTCTTGTTATGTTCTATTCTTGGGTATATAGAAAAAAACAATAGCTGTCATCAACAACAACGGAATTCAAAAACTACAATGTGATCCTACAAATAAATTTCCAAACAAAATAAAACAAGCTATCCAGCAAACAGACTTCATTCTCACTGAACAAGAAAAAGAAAGCCTCACCATCAAAAAATCCCAAACTCCCCACAGTAAGAGCCATCCCCAAAATACACAAAAGCTCATGTCCCATTAGACCAATAGTAAATTATGATGTGCTAAGTTACAATTTAAGCTAACAACTGAAAAAATCCTAAAAGAGAAAGTCTCACATAAAGAAGACAGATAAATTAAAACCAGCCTAGAACTAATCAACCCCTTTCCGCCCGAACGCGCCCGACTGTTCACTTTGCCTTACGGTCCTTATTGCCCGAAAACACTCTGCTGCATTATCTGCATACGTGTGCAATCTATGCAATAGTTTTGTATTTTTTGGTGGTGAATTGTTTATTAGGCATTGATGAACATGCAGTACAATATACAAGGCTTAGGAGGTAAAAGAAGAGTGAGAATTTGTCTTGAAGTTGTCTAGGCAACGGTCTTGAACTTCCGCGAGTGCTGGTCAGCTGTTTAGTTCGTAAACATGACGGGATTGAATACTGCGGATATTGAGACTGAGCTGAATAACGGCATAAGAAATGACACAGAATTGTTGAGCAGGGGTGGAGGTAAATTTTTAGTGAGTAAATAACATATCAACAAAGATAATTTTACTGATAACTGTGGTATAAATGAAAACGGATATCTAGAAATCGGACCTGATGATGATGCGGCTGCAATTCAGATAACACAAGCATTTTGTTTCATTATTCAATGATTATACGGATGATGTTGAACCTATCAATAATTTCAAAAGAGTATTATGAGAAATAGGTTATATTTTTACATATGTTAGGCGGAGACAATCTATTCATTGACATTACCGATTGCGTATATATGAATGCAGCAATCAAACAGACGCATTTCAGTAAAATAGAAACAGAATGGGAAGACACTTGTTAGAGGAAATGAAAGTTGATATACAAGGTCACCAATACACTTCCAGAATCTAATCTTTATTGGCTTAGGGGGATTTAGACAACATGAGAATGTGACAAATACAGCCTACCTCAGTGTTGAGTATCTCCAGCACGGGTGGGGGTTTGAACCGACAAACTTATGACTCAATGAATAGAGAAATGGACATGATGGTATGTTAAATGTTGTAAATGATGGCATATTTTCTAATATTATTGAAAATGTGAATACATTGTGATCAATATTTTTTATAATATTTAACCTTAAGTGCGGCCTGTATCCAGTAATCGGGAGATAGTGGGTTCGGGCCCCACTGTCGCCAGCCCTGAAGATGGTTTTGCGTGGTTTCCCATTTTCAGACCAGGCAAATGCTGGAGCTGTACCATAATTAAGGCCACTTCCACTTCCTAGACCTTTCCTATCCCATTGTCGCCATAAGAGATATCTCTGTCTGTGCGACGTTAAGCAAATAGAAAAAACAACAAGCATCATCATATATTAAAGTGACAACGTTACCCGAGTCATTTAAAGCAACAATCGGTTCATTATTCAGGTCTGCCTTCGCGAAGGCACTTTTAGAATCAACCAAATCGGAGATTTTATTACATTCCTGCCAACAAATAACTCTCTCTGAATCCACATAAAATTCAGGGGCAAGATTCACAAGTATTACTATTAACCTTTAGTCATTGATTGCGTTTTTTGAAAGAGGTTGGGCAATTATTCTTAATGTGCTGCCTCGACCTACACAAATAAGAACAAGGACCAGTACTACGCTTTATTGACGGGCGAGCATTCCGAAGGTGGTCACGTAATCCACAATTATACCATTTTTAAGATTTCCACTATTCCTAGATTGAGGCGAGGCCGGGTTAAAAGGAGGAGGGTGGCAGATGGGTCTGGCCGCGTCCCCGTGCTTGACATATTCAGCACAGGTACAAGCAGCCTCTAATTCCACAAAATTAGTCGGGCTCTTCCTGAGGAAGAGGTAGGATCTGTTGTAGGGCGGAAAACCTTTCAGAATATGTGCCACCATTTCTTCTTCAGGCACCGAAATTAGAAATACCATGCAATATAACCTCGAGTTTAAGATATAGTTGAGTCCTAAAACAATATTGAGGAAACAAATTTTGCAGTGCTAAAGAAGGGATAAATTTTTATAGTACAAGCTCATGAAATTCCGTAATCTTTATATTCTTCGAAATAGCTTCAGAAATTTCACGTTTCAAGATTCCCTCACAATGGCGGAACAAGGCATTTAGAAATATTCAGTTCACCAGTTGGAACAAGTTAAAGATGAGTTAAAAAAACACTTACAGTGTAGTATCTTGCCGTAGTCGTCAGTACGCTTCAGCATAATATCCTTACTTACGTATGGTAAAGGTAACCCTTAGAGTGCACTCAAAAATTCCAGGCGAGGTACATTAAATGATAATAAAATTTAAAAGGAAATTGCAAAGTTCAGGAGGGCGTAAGCCCTATCAAACCAACTTCACCCTGGGTCCACGATAATCACTCTATCCATCCCGTCAAGCGAGAAGCACGCCGTCATTCCATCACAGCAGAACCTTAATGGCGACAACCCAGAAGCCTGAAGTCAGACCACAGTCGCAATGTTTACGTGCGCATACTCGCTCGGTGGAGGGGGAGAGTGGCGAGATGATTCATACCGACGACACTAGAATGCAGAAGAATACTGGAAAAGGCACTGTCTGGCCATACACCACAGATAGGCACATTAATAACTTTAAAGCCGGTGGAAGTTAATGTTTATAAATATTGAAAACCATAGTATCTGTGACCATGAATCACTTGATGAATAACGCAGCGGCGAACCACAATAAAGAGTGGAATTTCAATGGCCATGTAGCCAGCACTAAAGTATTCACAGAGAGGATATACATTATTACTCCGGTAATAAGAGGATAAATAAAATAGCTAGTCATTGTTGAAATAGGGATCAGCAGAAAGGAAAAAGGAAGCGAAGAATAGTATTGGGTAATATTTTGGAGATAGTATTTATTATTAATACTATTATTTATTTATTTTCCTAAAATTCTACATTTACAAATACACGGGAGTGCCTCCATACCCGTATGTATGTGTGCATATTCTCTGCTGAATATTCAGAAATGCATAGGTAATTTTAAATGTACATATTTACAAATGTTCCGCTTTTTCTACGCTAAGTTGTCTACTGCTACCCTACAGTGTGTCCCTTTTCTTTTTCCTATCTCTTATCAGTTGTCTAAAAAGGAGTGGCGAAAGGACTTGGGTTAAGACGCAGCAGGTCGCTATGCAAGTTAGGTTCCAAAAAGTGTAAGAAAATAAAATATATAAATGCAATGTAAATTTTATTCTAATATCAGATGTATATTATTGTTTGAAATAACTCCACATGTTGTATATGAGTTGATAATGTTTTTAAATACAGAGGATAATATGAGTAAAATTTCCACGAACCTACTACTCTGGCTTAGCAGGGGGAGAAGTGGTACTCCCACGTGGCGCGTCCCAGGTGGCGGATAGGGGGTCTTAAGCGGCTTGCTGGCGGACTTGAGGGAAATAAAATACCTCTCGCGCACCAAGCACACAACCCCCCTGTGGGAGGGGGACGCAGACGAAGAATACACCCACGGTATTCCCTGCCTGTCGTAAGGGGCGACCAAGTAACCACGAAACTACTTGTGATTATTACCACCATGCGAAGAACATCATGGTTCGATTTTACTTGCGCGTAGTACCACTATATTAGGTATCAAATATGTTTGTGATTAGTATCATAGGAGCACTGTGCGGTCGGCTTTTGCAGTACCTGTGATTAGTACCACCATATGAGCGGGACCATGAGATGATAGCTACCATGGTCCTGCCTTGTCTGTGATTAGTACCCACTCTATGAGGAACACCGCGGGATAGTGCAGGTCCCTGTGGCTAGTACTCTTATGTGATTAACACCATAGGTTTGCGTTGCCTGTAAATGGCGCCGCAAGGTGAGAAAACTCATAGGTCTGTATTACATGTCGAATTTCATAACCTGTGTGTAGTACCATAATATGTGGAATACCGTGAGTCTCTGCTACATTTGATTAGTACCGCAACATGACAAATACCATGTTCTACCTTCCTAGAGGTAAGTAGCGTTATGCGGGGCCGATAACTTGGATTTTCGACCCTCTTTAGACTGCAAGCATCATCCATTCAGTGTTATGCTATAGCAACAGTCCCTTGGTCAGTAATCCTATTGGGCCGGTGACCTTCGACGTTAGGCCCCTTAAAACAACAAGCATCATCAGTAATGCTATTGTTTTACATCAGTTTCTGTGAATGCAAGGCATTGTGCGTCGCATCCACCGATTGTTTTAAATCCATGTCCATCCATTCATTCTTCGTCCTCACGTATTCTGGTCAGTGGAGAATTTTGGACTTTTAATTTGTCATACCATTTCGTCTCATTTCGTACCATTAGGAGCCGATGATCTCGATGTTAGGCCCCATTAAACAACAAGCATCATCATCATCATGAGTTAAATTTTGTAAATAATGTAAATTTATTAATGATGAGCTGTGTGTTTAATAGAAGAAAAGTAAGTGTAAATTTTATAATACTGTATTTTAGGAAATTGTCTTCCTGTCTGTTCATTGACAATTTAATGCTTGATAGTAAGGTATTTTTGTGTACCATTTGCCACCAAGGTAGACACCTCCATTGCATTTGAAGTGATTTTGATTTGATTGTTCCTTTCCACTCTTATATTTTTAAAATGGAGATAAATTAATTATACTATCCTTGTGCCACTGTGAAATTTATTTCCTCAGCTGTTTCTTGTTTAGGCCTATATATTTAATTCCCTTACTTCTTTATTCTACTTTACTTATTTGTTACTGTGCCATTTCACCGTTCTCTATTTGCATCAGTAGGAACAAAAATGGCGTTCAAACCATTACAAGGTCAATGTGAAAGCAACTAACAGCGGTACGAGCCGAAATGATAATCCTTTCAACCGGTAGTCACCGAAAGAACCATTCCTAGAAGGCTGTGAGTAAAGAATGACAGAAGCGGATTATTTAAAGTAATTATTAGAAAAAAGAGACTTCCATTAGAACATTCGACACAATTCAGCACTACGGCAAGTAAGACGGAGTCTAGCAAAGAAATAAGCCAACTTATCTGTTTTTAAGATCAGCTATTGACGGAGAATAAAATCCGCGGCAGCCCACTCAACGTCAACTGCATAGATTGAAATAACTGCGCGAAATATAAAGACCAGCAAAAAGGAATCATCAAGTCTAGTACAACTAATACGTCACGGCTGGACTTGGAAGCTTTATATTTGTCTGATACTGCACATCGTAGAGAGCAGAATCCAACCAGCTGTCAAGTGCAATTCTAATAAGCACGGAAAAATTGCATTCGCTCGGCAAGCGAGAGAGTTTACAAATAGTAGCACATTTAGAACTGTTATAGCGAAACTAGACGGCCCAGAGCACATTCATTCTGATATCATAGGCAGTACGAAACGAAGATAAATTACAACATGACAACATTAACTAATACATTGTATTATTCTGTTCTTAACGTACCAGAGACCACTATGATGTTCTAAAAGACCAAGGCAGAGACTACTCCGACTATGGTGGCGCTTTACGAGGTTGATGACCCGAGAGGATTGGAAATCAGCTGAGAAGACGAGATGGACCCGATTACCTAAAGCAGAACCATGGAGCGAGGCCTACCATTCCCGATGATCAACAGCGAGATGGCAAACAGGGCCCAATAAGCAAAGTTAAGTCCCCTATGAGTCGTTTTTCGTAAGTAGAAACCTTTGTTTTTTGGCTATGTGTGATATGATTTGTGACATTGTGCGTGCGTATATAATATTGAAGTGTAATTACATGGATGTAGGTATTCATCTGAAGTTACTGTTAATCCCATATATAGGCGTGAAATACCAGTGAAAACCGTTCGCAAATTTATCAATGTGGTGTGAGAGAAAGTAATAGTTATTTTAATTCGTTATCAGTGAAGTGTTGGAGTATAATATGAATGTCAATATACATGTATGATGGCTTTATCGGAATAGCAAGCTTGGAGATCGTATTTAGGGAATGTTTACGACGAAGTATAGTAGTACAGCTTAGTATTTTGAGACACTTTTCTTTGATACTATGACGGTAAGGAAATGTTTTTTTATATGTGTAGGTTATGGCACATATGCAGCGTATTTAATGAGATGAGTGCTTGAGATGCATTGATATGGATATTACGTGATATTTGAAGTGATAAATGGTGAATGAAGTGATAATATAAGCGGATGTTAAGTTGTGATGGTGATATTTATTTTTATTTGAAAGGTTGGTCATAGTAGTCTTCTAAGAGATGATAGTACGTGCAAATTATGCATGCTAAGATATATAATGAAATGTACTGCTTTCAATTGCTGTTTTTATTCCCAGATACACAAAGTAGGTTAGGATACGATCTCAATGCCATCAACACAGAGTTGTTTGAGTATGTAGGATTATCAGATGAGCCAAGAGGCTAATAACGTTAATATTTAGGCCGTCACTGAGTTATTTATGACCACTTTCAAGTACTCTCACACATGGTAACCTAATTCCTGATTTTATGGGAGCAGTTTGACACATCACTGGCAACTTAGTCATTGATATATGGATTTTTAGATGAAGGTAGAGTCTTCTAATATGCCAATTTTTCCACTTATGGTATAATTTATTAGAAAGTTAATTAAATACACTTGGCAATGCTACATTGAGCCAGATACGCACTTAAATTGAACTTTAACCATGGATTAAGATAATAATTAAGTGAATGAGCCACATAAGCCTTATGATAGAATTAATTTGAAATCAATTACGACTTAGAGTGGACCTGAATTTGCTTATATGGAGATCAGATCTTATGAAACATGAAACATCCAAGCGAACTTTTAAACATATGAGTTAACTAAAGTCCTCAGAAGATAGACATTGCTTTCCCATACGATTTTCTACTGTGTATGGACACAGATGTTAAGTTTGGCAAAGTGACATTCGTTTCACCGGTCATATGTGAATTAAAGGTTAAATAATGGAATTTTAAGTAACTTTGAGGAGCAATCCAGCTCAATGAGAAGAGATTCCAGATCTTAATGAATTATTTATTTGGCTATTTTCACTGCGTTCTACATTCCATTTTAAAACTATAATCTGAAATGATCTATATAGTTGGGAATATAATTTTCTTTTCATTTTTAACCAATTGGATGCATCTAATTCTTTCAACTCTATTTAATATGTTTCATTTGATTTATATATTTTAATTTTTCAATTGTTTTCTGCAAACATTACTTAACTATGACTTAGTATTTCAACAGGCCAGGGTTAATGAATCGATGATTAAGGCCTAGATTTCAACTACTTCTTACGGGTTTTTCCAAACCTATTTTTATTTATTTCAACGTAATTGCAACTGATGGAGATGTTTATAGCATTATGAAGCTGTCTACGTTGTACGAGGCATTTTTTTAACGATATCTTAGATGACATTTACTTGATATTTAGACTGAATAGTCAATAAAAGCTGAGTAGTGAAACTATATAATTCTTTTAATGCCTACTTAGTATAAGAATTAGATGTAAGACTGTAAGGACTCATTTTCTGATTGATATTTCGTTAGCAACACGTACGAATCACTTGAAATATCGTAGTAACCTGAAATTTGCGATTAATTTTGGCGACATGCGAGTATGGTATCCGACTGATAGCGTGTTGGAGACGTCCTTCTGCGTAGGTTGAGATATACCATAGGCCGTCGGCGTACTTTCTCAAGTGGAACCCACAACCCAGCAACATTAATCAGATAGAATCATTTATCAGGAGCTAGTCTGGATCTCATGTATCCTCACCTGGACGCGGGAGCGGTGCATTACTTACAGCCTTCTGAAGATATTAAGGAGGAAATATACATAGAAGAACATACTGATGTTCAGCTGTTGCCGTACATCAAAGAAGAAACAAAGTACGTACACTACGAATCCTATACAATATGGAATATATTGTACCTATTCACAGTTGTGTTCAGTAGTGGTTGGTTTATGTCCAAAAGCTGGCCATTTTCATCAGTTTAATCGTTTCTTTACAAAGTTTCATTTAAGCGCTAATATTTTAAAATTCTGTTGGTAATATTTATCTAAAATATTTAGGAATTTTAAGATCATATTTTTGTTCCGTGATGTAGTTATACTGAATATATATATATATACAAACATAATCTCTGGTAAAGCTAGATATTTTTGAAGTGTATTTCTTTACAATACCTTTAAGCAACCATGTAAAATGTGTTCTTTCCTTCACTGTCAATGCATGATTTGTTCATCACATTCTTATTATCTGAAATGCCGTCTGCAACTATTACCTCCAGATAGTCTCAATAATTTTGTACGTTCGTACTCTGCCAGGAACCATGTGTGGCCTGGAACATAATTTTATTTAATGGAAGTCAGCGCAGTGGGGGGACGCTAGCATGCGATGTAGCGCAACAGAACGGTTCGAGCATGCATACAGCAAGCAAGATACGTCACGCAGCGCGTGATGCAGCTATAACACCCCCTGATATTGTCGAACATACTACAAGAAATTGTACTAACTTTGGAACCCACTGATATATCAATTAATGAGATACGCCATCGTATAGCCCATTATATATAGGCAAACATACTGCAATTTCATTAATGTCGTCCTACGGTCTTAAAGAGAAATTCAGGTATAAAAAACTTGATTTTTCCACGAGAGGAGGAAGCTGAGCTCGGCAGATTGGTATAAAAGAACGGGGTTTTGCTAGGTCAAGTCAGTTCAATTCTCAAATCGCTGCGGTCGTGTAGTCATGCTGTCTCACATGAACGGGTTCGCGAGGTTCGAACTTAAAACATCACATCGTACCAACTCTACGGTAAAGTTTTCGCCAAGACTTATAAAACAATAACTCGTGTTGGAACTTAGAAACTTTTCTAGTGATATGATACTAACATAATAATTTCAAAGTGTTGTCAAAGATTTATGATATTTAATCACTGTACAGACTTAGTACTTTCCACTGCAAATCGAACAAATTTAATTGATTTAAACTTCTATTCATATTCAAATGAAACTGACTTTAAACATTCAAGAGAAATAAGCGTATGAATATTAAGACGATTTTCAAGTGAAATAATTAAACATTTAATCTGTCAAACGAATCTATTTCATAAAGTTACCTTAAGTACGTGTGTAATAATTACTGGTTGAAGTTTTAATACGGTTAAACCTTCATCACAAGTGAACAGTATTTGACATTGTATGACATTGCCGTCATAGGAACTTGTAAATATCCGCGAATTAAGTATTTCGTTATGGTGGATAAGACTGATTTTCGTGTGTAAATATGTTATAACTGTGCTTCAACATAAACAGTGAATCCAATCTAATGAGCAATAACAATCATCTACCAGTGATTAAATATTAGAGGAAATTCACGTAGTAAAATACAGTGCCAATTTTACGACTTACAAGCATAGAACACTCACAAGTTAATCTTGTCAGTTGAACGTTTTCGTGCTTATAAATTTTATAAGTGACATCTGAAACCCTGACATCGCCTATTTTGTCATATAAAGCTGCTGTCATTTTGACTACGTGGGAGTTGGAACGTGGTGACTTCATAGAATTTAAACGTGGTTACTACGCGGGACATGGAACGCGGTTTGAGGTTCGATTCGGAACGTGGTTACTACGCGGGAATCAGACGTGGTACCGTGGGGATAGCATCACAACACCAGCTGTCGAGGACTTCATATGATGTTCGTTGAACCGCATTTGTCTACATTTTCAGTTTGATATTTGGATGTTTCTGGTGACATGAGTGCCACTGTAAACAAACTTGAGATTTAAACAGACTATATTACAAGTTGAACTGTAGAATCAGTGATTTCATTCATAATTCAACAAACTATTTCGCTCATTGGATTTCACATTAAATTTTATAAATATTGAGTGACAGTTCTAAAATAGACTATAGCACCGAACTTTAGAAGAAGATAAATCTTGCCAAATTTTGAAGTGTTAAAATATTGAAAGTGGTGTAGGGAAATTCATTTTACACGTGTAAGGGTGTTACATTCATTTTCAGTTTTTGTCATTTGAACCAATACTTGAAGAACTTTATGAACTTTATTAGGAAAGAACATATTGATTTTCAACGAAAGATAATCGTTTCATGTTAAAAGATGGACAATCATAAATATTTATTTTGTTTCAATTAGCCAGGCGACATGAACTTGCTCAGACAATATTTTAATTTGGTTTAATGCTACGAGTCAGAAATAATAGGGAACTTATTCATCAAATTCTCCAGGTGAATAAATTAAGTTTTAAAATATATCCATTATTTCGCTCTGCATCTAAATCTCTCTGTATCTGCTCCCTAAGGACCGTTCCCCCTTCAGAAGATTCTTATGCACATATCCTTAATTTTTCCTGGTACAGTACTAACAGTGACACACAGAAATAGCCATTTTTGTAGATTATAAACTAAATATACAAATTTGAAGCTGCTAAGTTTTATGTACATTGTAAACAGTACAGTAATTTTAAACCAACATAATTAGGTTCATTAATCAATATAATGATGCCTGAGTTCATTAGTGTGATAACTCAAAAATGCCATTTTCAAGTATTTATTTGGATAGATTATTTTCTAATGATCTTTTCTGTTCTCTTGTGTGTTAATTAAGATTCCTCCATTTGTAGATCCCAAGACAGATAAGTTGTAGTAGAAATGAAACGTTGAGGTCCGTTGTGCTACATCTTAGGTATCATAGTTTTCAAATAAAACGTCCACATTTTTGTAAGCAAAGGAAATTTTTGGCATATAATTTATGTTTTTTCCAGTGTTGTGGTCACACTAGCTGATTGTTGCCAATTCCCACTTTTCATTTTAGTGCTCATTGTCAGTCAAGTGCTTGTAGCATGTTCATTGCAAACACATTTACACAATTAGTATAAACTAATAAAATGGACAGCTACAACTTAACTATTAATTTGTGCAGGTTGCCTAAAAAATTCAGAATACTTCAAGTAAGTGAATTTATTATCTCCTAAAAGTAGGTAAAGAATAATGCAATGATATAATATTATTTCAAAATTGTAATTTTTATCACTGAGGTTAAAAAGTAGCACAAGTGTACATCCTGTTTTCAAACATTTAATGCAGTAGTTTGTTTGAACTGTAGGTGTGCCTTTGGTCTATATGCTAATTAATTTTGTGCTGTCACACCTTTGTTCGTTACTGTGCGCAACGATCTTTGATAATACCTGGGAGATGATGGTATAATCTCGGATTGGTAAACTTAACTGAGCCACTGTATCGGCAGCTCATACAGTGGCTAGTCATAGCCTATGATTTGACTTCAGACCAGATTAGTGATGGAAACTATGAATTCTGAAAGGTTTATTTTATTCTGTGGGTGGTTAGAGTCTTCTTGACTGTTATATGACGCATTGATTTCTTCTTACTGTACATTTGCAACCAGTAGCAAAAAAATATTCATTTCAGTCCTCAGAACTACCCAGTACCAGCTTACATGCTTTCATTAGTCAGAGTAGAACCATGCACACAACTGAAGACCGCCCAAATACAACTCTTTGAGGAGGAAATTCTGCTGTTTCTTTGTAATTTTTGTGTGACTGGACACAATAGGCTGTTAGAGAGCAATCATATATTATGGCCACCAATAAAAATGTTCCTTATGAATACTTTTCACATGCAAATGCACATTTCTGTTTTTGGATGGAGTTTAAATAGCTTTTTTCTTCCTAAACATATCTTGTGCAGATGCAGTCTCGAACCAGCAAAGCGACAAGCATTTTGTGTGTATGCTTTTTCCTTGGTATATAAGGCTCTGAATGATTCAGTAGACCGGATCTTATCTACTGCATACCACTTTGTTTTATATCTCACCTCATGTGCTATGTTATCCTGACTCATTTCAGCATTCTACAAATATCAAGCAGCAACTTTAATGACTTCTTGCCTTGTCAGTTTGGTACTGAATTACATATGAACAGGTTTTAAGGTTCATAAAATTTCCTAATTCCTGACATGTGGAAAGGCACATGTTTACGAGCTTACCAATTACTGATGAGATTTCCTTCCATTTTTGGAACAACACATCACCCTGAAATAAATAATTAGTGATGAGGCTAACTTAAGTTTGTGTAGACACATAGTCCTGAACTAAACATGTAGTGATGCGGCGTCCCTTCACTTGTAGATGTCGAGTGTCACAAGGCCCTGAGCCGACCTCTTTTTGTCTCTCCTCCATAGTCTTCATATTTATAGATGTGATTACGGTGAAAATAAATTATAATGATCGTCTGCTATCTATGTCGGATGTCAGAAGAAATATGAATTGCAAAATTCCAATCAGGCTAGAATACACTGAAGGTCTTACGTCTTGTTGTTACTCGTACAATTTCACCGGATATTCAAACTGTCACTCCCGATAAAAACAGATACTCCTGATTTTTTTATTTTGTCGAGTTATATATTAATCTTTATAATGCGTTTATAGGAGTCACTTAAACACGTAATCCAGAGGTGTTCTGCCATTCAAACACTATTTTGTTGAAATAAGGCATAGATATTAGACATAGGCTTTAAGGGAGAAAATTTGAACATAGTAAGTTATATGTTAGGATGTGCAAAATATCCATTGTATCCCATTTCTATAACAGATTATTCATCAACCTGCTTCTTGTTATTCTGCTCTTTTAATATTAGTCCTGCCTGGTGTTGTGATTCATTGTCTCCAGATAGTTCATTCAAGGGCCATGTTTCTATGTAGTCTCACAGCTTTCAGGTCATTTGTTCTATGCTGTCTTGTTTGTCCCCGGTATTCATGTTCGCTTCATTACAAAATCCATAATTTTACACAAAAATTTTAAAATTGTGTTAGTAGTTAACAGGAAGGTAAATGAAGACTGTTATACTGTAGGATTGCAAACTTTATCATTTAAGGGCTGTCCAAGAATTTTTTGTTAACAAAAATGGCACTTTTTTGAGACTATCTAGCAACTACAAAAATGCATTTATTTTAATGTTTCTTTCGCCGAACTATCATCGTTAGTGTTCTTGATGTCTCCTACTAAATGTATTAGTTTATCACCATTTCACAAAGAATTATAACACCTTTTTTCAAAAATTCAAAATTTCCAAAATAATTTTTCATTTCTTCGTTCTCAGATTTTGAACGGGGATATATTTTTTTCTCAGTTCTAGTACAAGATATTCCTAAATTAATTATCATCAATTTGAGACCTTTTCGAGGTAGATATCCGATTTAGAACTCGACTCATTGTTGTTCGAACCTGAAAAGAAAACATAGTTTTTAGTTTTTAGTAAATTTAAAGGGTTGTATTATGATTAGACCTCTTTCTTTTTACCTGAAAGTATTAGAATTCTCCCGCTGCATAGGTGCGACCTTCCCCTTCAAGTTTCTTGTCCTATTTCAGTTTTCTTCTTCCCGTGAGGTACCTTCTTCGCTGTCTTTGTTCAAAAGTGCTCTGAGGCTGACTTATGCGTTCACATGCCTCATCAGCTTGTGACACTCCTGATGCTGAGTACATATCAGGCACAAACTTAATTCTTCCTAAAACCTCTATTTGAACCTTGTTTCCACAATTCAAGTGTAAAACTGCATCCATGACACCCAGTTTGAGAGTGGATAGCCCCACATATGTATCTTTTCTACACCTCTTCCATACCGTACCGTTGCATGACTCATTGGTATTTTGAGTCAAACCATGAAAACATTTGAATAACATTTTTGGATTACAGAGCCTTTCATACACAGGCTTCATTGCATGTGCCAACGGCCGTAGCCGTTTTGAAGCACCATATCCTGTGAGATCTCCGAAGTTATGCAACATTGGGCGTGGTCAGGAGTTGGATGGGGTGTCACACGCTGTTGGTGGGGGTAAGAGAATGGAGGAGCAGAAAGGAACTGGCCACCCTTCTGCATGTAAATTCCAGCTCAGGAACACCTCTGCGGAGGTTCGAACTTGCCTTTAGGCAGAATAACACTTACCTTACCATTGCATTAGGACTTCCAGTGGTATTCCTGCTTTATGCTTATAATTTTCAAGTAGTTTGCCAGCTGTGGCTCGTTGGTATAAACACCAGCTGTCTGTTCCTATAGGGCACCTGTGGTGGGGAGGCACTTTATGGGCAGTCAAATGATACAATGTTGCCCATAGAGCATTTGTCATATCTTTTATGAAACTGTAGTTGGAACGCAAAGCAATTCCAAAATAATTCTGACACTTGTCTCTCAGTGTTCCAGTTGATTTGCCTCTACCACACATGGTTTGTTATGTTGTACAATTTTTCTAAGAGCTGTTCCTAAATGCTTTTTATAGTGGCCCACACATTCCAGTTTATTGACTTCTTTACCATTGTATGGATTGGAATCACACACTACCTTGTAACTTTTGGAATCCCCATCCCCATAGAAATCTACATACTCCAGACCTCTACTCTCACCTGAGCGAGAAAATATTTTTACTGTTCCATATTAGGCGAAGACTCACTGTAATTTTTGGCAAAGACTGTGGCATGATCCAGCTTTCCAACCTAAATAGAATGGGGAATGCATATAATCATTTCAATGCTTCTTACATCCAATACAGTTTCTGGACATTATCTCAACAACGAATATACATCCAAAGGCACACAGGCAAACAGGCAACATGGCAATATTTTCACTAAAAACACGCAGTTATTGAAACCATGAAAGCTCTCAATACCAAATAGTATTACTGCTGCATACAAAGAATACGCATGTGGAGCCATCTATGGAGAGCTATTCTGTAACAACGAGCGCCAAACTTGAATTAAATCGAAAGGAACAATGAAATTCTCCGTGCAGCGAAGCCACGCCCATCTTAGACCGAGATACGGGTGCACTGTTCCCTTTATATCAATTTTCTGAGCATATTTATGCACGAAAGATGTAAGGACTATACATTTTCTTAAAGTAGAAGAATAAATCTTTCATCAGGAAACAAAAATGAAAAAGTGAAAATTCTGTCTAAATACGCCATTTCAAACGTTTTTGAATACCTTAAACACGTAATCCAGAGTGCTCTGTCATTCAAACACTATTTGATGGAAATAAGAACATAGATATTAGACATAGGCTTTAAGAGAGAAAATTTGAACATAGTAAGTTAAATGTTAGGATGTGCAAAATATCCATTGTATCCCATTTCTATAACAGATCATTCACCAACCTGCTTCTTGTTATTCTGCTCTTTTAAAATTAGTCCTGCCTGGTGTGAGTCTCCAGTTAGTTCGGTCACGGGCCATGTTTCTATGTAGTCTCGTAGCTTTCAGGTCATTCGTCTTATGCTGTCTTGTTTGTCCCTTGCGCCTCTTTTCACCTACTTTCTGTGTATACGCTAAATTTCTCAATATATCATCCTCTGCATGCAAATATACCCAAACCAGCGCACACGCCTTTCCTACATTTTCTTCTTTATCGGTGCAATGCTGGAACGTTTTCTAATAACATCATTTGAAATGTGATCTAATCTAGTTATGTCAGCCGTTCACCTAAGCGTCTTCGTATCCATGATGCTTAGTTGGCGTTTACCTCCTCTTTAGCTGGCCAGCAATCGTAGCCATAGAAAACGACAGGACGGATAACAGTTCAGTAGATATTAGATTTCAGGTGGTCCTTCATCCGACGGTCGCAGGGGAGCCCGATGTCATTCTCAACTTCAGCCAGGGTTTGTTTATCCCTAAGTTGACTTCATCAGTAAGTCGGCCATCGTCAGAGATTTTGGAACCAAGATACTTAAATTTCTCTTCTCGTACTATATTTTTACCGTCATCATGCATGCTTCCAACTTCTCAGCGATGTAATGTCATATATTCTCTATCCTTTTTGTTGAGGAGCGGGACGTATTGCGCTAGTGGATTGATCCAATCTTCCGTTTGGCGCTTATTCTCTGCACCATTTGCATACAGATGTGTCCATGGTATTGGAATGTGTAGGTCTTATGTATTGTGTCCGTCAAAAGAATGAACAGCAGTGGTGATACGGAAGGGCCTTGGTGGAATTGTACAGTTTCGCGGACGTCATCAGACGCTCTTGCGACAGCTTCAGCATAACTCCTCGGTTCTACATAGATCAATTATTCCCTCTCAACCAGGTGCTCTGTAATGCTATGCTCTTGTAGCTCTGACTGATTAGGTTATGATGTACCGGATGGAAGTCCTTATCAGGGTCCAGAAAGTCATGATGAAGCCTCTTATTCTTTTCGAAATACCTCTCACGTAACAGCCTTGCAGCGTGTGTTGCTCCTGTTGCGCCACAATTTTACACAAAACCAGCTTGGCTTGTTGTGTGTTCGTTTAAATCGCTAATTCTTTTGTCGATGATTTGTTTGAAATGTGTCACTGCGTGGCTGAGAAGTATGATCGGACGGTAATTAGAAAAATCGGCAGGACTTCTCTTATTTTTGAATGGATACTCCGTCGTCAGTTTGTTGGTTCTTGACCTTCTTTGATGATCTGGTTGAAAAGCTTGCTTTAGCCACACTGCTGCATCCACCCATTGAGAGAAACAAAACACTGCCGGAAGATAATCAGGACAGACGGCTTTCCCTGGTGTCATTTCTTTCAACATAGCCTGGACTTGGGTGACGCCAATTTCCTATATTGGACCTTCAACAGCGGCGGTGATTGGGATTGGTAGGTACGGAAATTCCAAGATTGAAATTTTGTCAAAGTAGTTAAGACTCGCGCTTCCCGCCAGTCGAGTAGAAAACCGTCTGTTTCCTAATTGATGATGTAGAACGTTCCGTGTTTCGATGCCCCGATTTGACTAGCCGTTAAATATTCCGCTCGTTTTAGCGCATGTCAATTTCATATATAGACCTGCTTACCGCTTTGCTTTTGTTACAGCGACAACCTCCTTCACTTTACTACTGGCTGCTTTGTAGGCATTCCAACGAGCAAGAAACTCGTTTTACAGCTGTTTCTTCAACCGTATTGCATACATAACATCGTCATTCCGAAACCACGTGTCATTGTTAATCCTTCATTGTCGTCGCCCTGACTTAGTTGTTCCAGGAATGGAGCGTGTGGCGCCTTTCAGTTTAGTCCAGCTCGCTTCTAATATGGTGAATTGTGGCACTGTAACGTTTGCAACAATGTTGGCCTCCTTCTTCAGGCGTCACCGTTTGATCCAATTTGGTCCATTTCCTGCGAAGTATTGAGCTCTTGGTGGCTATCCGCATCTTACAGATAACTGGTCGATGTTGCATCGCAACGGTTTCGTAAGGAACAACTGTTGTCTCTAGAACATCTTTGAGATTCCTTCGTCCGACAAGGATGTAGTCAATGTGCGTTGGATGGGAGCGATTGTAGTACGTGACTAGGTGAATATCACGCTCTTTGTATCGTGTGTTCGCGATGATCAGTTTCTGCATAATCGGGAAACTGTTGGCAATCATCTTTCTTCTGAACATATCCATGAAGGCCATGGACTGTGTGTGCTTCTTTTCTCCGTCCGACACGTGCATTCAGAGAAACCGGCCACAATAAGATAGTAAGCAGTGTTCTAGTCAGGTAGTGCTCAGAAGGGATTTTTGGTTTCCTTGCCAAAACCATTAGTTGTTCTTCGGCTTCCATTGTACATCAGTTAGTAATCGCACCCCGCTTCGCATGACTTTTCTCCCCTCAATCTTTTTTTTGCACCTCACAGATGCCTATATGCCTTATCTCATGTGCTGTGGCTAATTTGCTAATTCATTCAGACATAGTTCAGTGATGGGATACAGAATGGTGGTACTCGCTTGCCTAGCCGTCACTGCCCGCGCGACGGTAACCCTTGCATACGTTTCATGCTGACTGGGCCCTGCCAAAGCGCGTACCTTCCAGAGGACGCCCGAACCTTGGTTCCGATTCCATGAGACATATTTCTGTAAACATGTGACAGTATTATTTTACGGCCGGCGTGTCTTGAAGCATTTTAGAGCTCATGACAGCAGGTAGTTACGCCGTTCCGGACATGGGGAACAGACACCTTGTGCAGCCCCTCCTCTAGAGTTGAAACGCTATGCTCCTTTCTGCAATAACTTCCAGAAAGGTAGAGTAACTCTTCTGCCAACTGCTCCGTACCGAACGTCTCCATCTCCTCCAAAATCGCCATTAGAGACTTTATGAGTGTTTCGTCCGCGAGAGCTATCATATTTTGCTCAATTCGGCCGGCAGGCAAGTAGGCAACCCGTGTCCATCTCCTGGGACGTGCCACATGTTCCAGCAATATAGCTGATTCGTGGAGAATATTTATTAATGCAAAATGAAATACCATTTTACTGAAAAACTAATTGTTAACCTTATGAATCACTTGTCACAAAAATGCATTATCACGTAAAGAAGAATGGCCTTTCTTTTGCACCCTTTACTTGGCGTGATATGCCACTGAACGTATGACATAAAATCCGGTGTCATATTGTTTGTGCCATGTTGCCTAGTGGTATCAACATCAATATCCTGTGCGATAATCATGAGGTCTAGCATGTCGTATCTGGATGCATTGTCCCCCTTTTATTTGTCCACTTATTTTCTCCTAAGAGTGCAGTAACAAGACGTGGTCGAGCATCCCATTACTTTGCTTGTGACGAAGTTATGCATTCGACTGGGCCATGAGAATTCAGTGCATCCACCATGAGTTGAGAAGTACCAGTTCTTTTTACGATATGCTTTGGCATGCGTGATCGACTTTTCCCATGTGCATGTTGTAAACGGATCTGACCTTTAACCAAGAAATTTTTATTTCTCGCTCTTCTTTCATAGAATATGCGGTGGGAAGACAGGCTTAGACTTAGATGCTATTCAACTATGTCATCAAGACACTAAAATATTCACGTTGTCCGCGATCTTTTAAAATAAAAAGAATCCCATTCCTTCCTTTACATAGGAGCAATATCCACTATGTTGCAATTCAACGTCTTGTCTTCACGAGTTTTGGCTCAAGCCTTGATTTTCATGTTCCTTCTAGCCGTAGTGTTAAAGGAACACTTGTAAGAATATTCAGACACGATTGCTTGAATTTGGTGTCAAATTCAGGATATCAGAACATAGTAATGAAACACTACCAAAGCCATATTCATTGTTGACTGCATAATGTCTATGACAACAGTATCTGGAGGAGAAAAGAAAGCGTCAGTGTTAGGGAAAGAGCTGTCATGTGCTTGTTATATTTCATATTTCACAGCATTTCATCAGGATGAGTGGTTTCCATTTTGTATATGGCCTCTGTTAATGACATGGTAGTACGTATGAACTTCTTTGTGTAAACCTACCGTCCTATATGTGGGTTGGCTCTGTTTGATTGCACATCAGTGCTACGTAATTAGAAATGACCAGACTCTGATGTATAGACTGCTACCTTGATGTGATAACAATGTACAAATTCAATAAGTATGTTTTGCGTGACAGTAAGTGACATTCATAGAAGATTAGTCCTGCTTCAGCAGATCTTGCTGACTGTCGGCAAAAACATTTCTCAATTTTATTAATATCTACAACAGAGAGATTCTCCCAAACACCCTCAACAACAAGGGCTTTTATAAAAATTATTACTTGACTGCCACAAAGTGCAGAGCACTTCAACATCAAAACTTCTAAGCTAATGCCGTCATTATGTAGGAGAACGGACATACACGGATTTCAGTTTATAAATGTGTGCCGGATTAAAGAGCTTGTTATCCTCTTTTTAGAGTATACCTCTTCTTATCATTGATTTTTTTAAGTGAGGTTGTCTATGAATTTGTACATTCCCACATCGTCACAAGTTACTTGCGCGTAATATCGTAATTCGAGAGAAAAGACGCAACACATCTTCGTAACAAGTGAGAGAAATGTGATGTTCATCTGTAATGATATTCTCTGCGTGGGATACTAGTGAGTGGCATTTCCTTTGTATAAGAGTTCTGGTTGAGTTGGCTGTTAAACTATTCGTCACATGGTTTTAATTTGTCTATATGGATCAAGAGCCGAGATGAGCTATGCAGATCATCAACCTCCGGATGGTGGAGCAACCTGTATTAGGTGCATATTTTGTGGCAAGACATTCAGCAATAGATGCCAACTTTCACGACATATTCAGGCTCACATAGCCCAAAGGTCAAATGTTTGCATTGTATGTGGTAAGTCGTTCATCACGAAATCCTTCCTAGACTCTCACATGCAGACACACATAGGCGGGAAGCAAGTCTATTGCAATATATGCTACAAGTCATTCGGTAGAAAATCCCACTTAGCACTTCACCTAAAGACTCACATGCACGACAAACCAAACTGCTGCCATCTCTGTTGCAAATCCTTCACCCGAAGAGAAAGCGTAGTCGCTCACTTGTGATCTCACACGGGTGACGAGCCATACCGTGTGATATCTGTTACAAATCCTTCAGCAGTAATTCTCGCCTAGGTTATCACATTCGGATTCACACGGCTGAGAAGCTAAACTATTGCACTATGTGTGGGAAGCAATTCATCCATAAAAGTGGACTTATGGTATATATGTGGACTCATACTGGCGGGAGGCCATATTTAGGTAATATTTGTGGCAAATCCTTTAGCCAGGAAGTTGGGCTAACATATCACATACTGACTCATACGGGAGACAAGACTCTGCAATGTAATGCGTGTGGCAAGTTATTCAAGAATGCAATGTGTTTGGTAAATCCTTCGTACAAAAAAGTACAGCTAACACGTCACATGGTGAGTCATACGGGTAAAAAGCCACACTGGTACAAGGTCTGCGGCGAATCCTTCAGCACGAAATCCTGCGTTGCTCGTCATATTCGGATTCACACGGGCGAGAAGCCATTCTGGTGCAATATCTGTGGTAAGCTCTGCACGCAACGAGGTGGACTCTCGCAACATATGCGGAATCACAGGAACGAGAGGCCATACTACTGTAATGTCTGCGGCAAATACTTCAGCGAGCAAGTCGATCTAAAATATCATCTGCTGGCTCACATGGGCAATAAGTCACATTCCTGTAATGTGTGTGGGAAATTATTCACCACGAAATCCCGAGTAAGGGGTCACATGAGATCCTACACGTGCGAGAAGCCATTTTGTTGCTCTGTCGTAAGGCGTTCGGCAGTATATCACACTTGGCACGTCACATACAGACACACACCAGCGAGTCACCGAACAAATGCAGTATATGTGGCACGCCATTCATCACTAAATCCTGCCTGGTTTGACATATGCGCACTGACACTGGAGAGATGTCGCACGTTTGCAATATCTGTAGCAAGTCATTCCGTTTGCAATCCGCCTTGTCACTTCTCATGCGGACTCATACTGGCGAGGTGTCGTTCGTTTGCAATTTCTGTGGCAAATCATTGAACAGAAAATCCCAACTGGTACGTCACATACTAACTCACACGAGAGAATAGCTACACCAAAGCAGTATCTGTAATAAGCACTTCAACGGAAGAATCTCTCTTCCAAAACGATCACTGGCGAGAAGCCATACCGTGAAATATCTGTCGCATATCTTCAGCCAGAAAATCAATTTAGCAGTTCACATCCGAACACACACTGGTGTAAAAGCACACGTGTTCTCAGTAATATGATAAAATGTTTAGAGATTCATGTAACTTAACGCTGCACATCTGAATCACACTCATGAGATGACCTGTGCCGTGTTTTGTGGCAAATCTTCGCTCGCAGCTCCACGCTGTCGGTGCACGAGCGTCACCTCTCGCCGGGATGAAGCCGCACGTGATTTAATACTGTGGTTTTGTTTCAAGTCACACTAACTACTGAGCGAATAGGACCATCTCAAATTCTGGAGATGTAGCCAGGTACATGCGGTCGCACACAGTAGAGAAGTAATAAGTTCTTCAGCCACAACGGTGCCTCCTCGACACACCTCATGGTGTATACCGGAGAGCGGTCCATCCCTTTGTTTTCATCCTGGCTTTTTATCATAATGCTTCGCTTTGTCCCATGTACTTTAATCTGGAATGCTGATTTCTCGAAGTCCTTTACTTGTAGATAATCCAATTATTCTTGCCTTTTAGCGAGGAGGAATACTTAAATATCTTTTTAGTTTGTCATTCATCAACCATTCTTTGAATATGGTCATCAAATTTCAATCGCCTTTTTCCAATTGTGTCCAATATTTTCTCAATATGTTGGTATAATTCCGAAGACCTCCTATTCATCCACACCCTACTATGCATACCTGGCCAAACATGTCCGTCAGGATATTTCCTTTTAGTTTTTCGATAATTTTAGATAGTGATCTTCCTCCAGTCTGATCAATGTTTCTGACATGTGTGATGCTTGAGACCTAATTACGTGTTATAATATATTAATTTAGCGTTCGAGGATATTAATTTTGTACCTTTGCCATGTGATACTATGGCCTACTTCTCCTATAGAAAACTTTTTCTGTTTTCTTCATGATTTAATGTGGATTACTGGAGAATTTCCCCAAGTATTAGAAATTATTTACGTGAGGAATTTCGCCAAACTGAGTTACCCGGTTTTGTTTGTCCGAGTAGATACTTCCGTGTATCGGGTTTTCTGTTATGAGATTTGGATTCATTTTAGATGCAGTTTCATGAAGTTTTTCTAAGGACTAAATTTGTTGCCTATTGTTGGATAAATCAACTAGACAATATGTGATGGCCAAACATTTGATGTGGACTTTATCATTACCAGCTTGCTAGGAAATGCCTTGAGGACACCTCTTATGCTAAATACCATAGTTATACTGCTGAGATAGATTAAAATCTAACTCTACCCTGTCTTCAACATACTAGCGTGATAGAATCAATTATTGTTGTTATAAGTATGAAATCATTATTGTAAATATTAATTGATTTATTTATGTAGCCATACGCCAAAAAAATAATTTTTATTACCATTATTGACGTTTATAAATTACAAGTTGACCAAAACTTTTCAATTTGTATACATAACTGATTGTACGTCTGTGCTCATGAAATCTCGCAAATTAACTTACTTAAAATTCCTCTAAATTTCACTGCTCTAATGCAAACACGTGCTTCATTAAGTCTGAAAGAATTCGATGAGAAATGCACTAAATATAACGTCCCATGCCGAATAACAATTTGACGAAATTTTCTAACGCACGCAAGCATCGTACTTTTCGCCTCGTGTCCTCTCAACACAGAAATTAATAAAATGTCATAATGTTCCATATTGAACTGTATCACAAATTAAATTGAAACAAGAAATTAAGTGGTTCAACCTATTCAATGCAAGTAAATAAGAAATGTAGTGTTACATACTTATTTGGTTGAAAACAGTGCCGGACATCGCGTGTGTTGTGCCACTCTTCAGGGACTTGCGCTTTGACACAAATAAGTGACTGTTCTCCGAGTTCATCTGGATTTTATGATTTAAAATTGGACAGTCCTAACCCCTACTGTCTTATAATGCTTCATGAAACGCTTTTGTGAAAGACATATCCTTTAATTTTTTGTTTCCCTGTTCATTGTTTTTATATTTTGAATTGGCTGATGATGACCCAGATTGGTGGTCGAAATCGGTACCTCTTTTAACCAAACAAGAATGTAACACTACATTTCTTATTTACTTGCATTGAATAGGTTGAACCACTTAATTTCTTGCTTCAATTTAATTTCAGAAATTAATAGCTGAAGCTGTGATAAACTTCTCCTAATAATACAAGGTCATATCAGCTCTACACATAGCAAAGTCACCGGACGACATTGTAGAAGCTCAATTTATGCTCTTCGTCGTCCTCTGTATGTATGGATATACTGGTTTATTTTACGCACTTTTGCATAATAATATTTTGCAATTTCATTATTTTATTTCTATTAGTGACTGAATTCCAAGAATATGAAAAAGAACACAAAATATATACCCTCGCAATTTTCTCCGCACGCTAATAATATGCATTCAAAAAACTCACCGAGACTAGAATTTTCGCCGTTCAAAAATCAAGGGCATAGTGGTTGAAGATCCTCAGTGCTATCCTACATCCAGATCCTCCCCCGTAATGACATTGAAACTCCCACAGTAGAGCTCAATTAATAAGCCATCAGATACTGTGTTTAGATTTGTGGAGCCTTCCGGTATCAATATGAGAATTTTGTGTTTGTTTATTTGAGCAGTCAGAATACAATATGGGGCTACCCAGGTACCGACAAAATAGAAGAGGCTGGCGTAGAATGGGCAGATTCGTGCGATCTAATTATACTGCATAACAAACTTCCAGCATCATTCAACAGTGCGAGGTGGAACATGGATATAATCCAGATATTAACTTACAGTATCCGCGTAAGCAAACATATCTCAGTTATCAGCGAAATAAGTGGGGCAAAAATCCCTCATCGTTCTTCATTACAGACTGTTATGCCCTCCAGCGTTCAACCGTCTACCCTCTGTGAATTTACTAAACGCCCCCATAATCCTCTATTTGCAACCAGTTCTGTGGCTTCGTCTTAGATTCATACGTCTTACCTTTAAATCTTTAGAATGTGAGTTCCTCTTCGAAGAAGATATCATTTTAATGAAGGCTGATTAGGAGAAATGTACCATTTCACTGGACGAGAACATTCTGAACGTACAGTTTTTTACTGAACCATACACTGACTGACAGTGACAATGCAACGCCAAGGAGGAGTGGTTCGAAAGGGATGAAAGTTGGGGAAAAAACAGAGACGGCACGGATGAATAATTGATGTTTATTTCAAACCGATATGCAGGTTACACAATGCGCACGGCATCGACTCAGTAGGATGTAGGACCACCGCGAGCGGTGATGCACGCAGAAACACGTCGAGGTACAGAGTCAATAAGAGTGCGGATGGTGTCCTGAGGGATGGTTCTCCATTCTCTGTCAACCATTTGCCACAGTTGGTCGTCCGTACGAGGCTGGGGCAGAGTTTGCAAACGGCGTCCAATGAGACCCCACACGTGTTCGATTGGTGAGAGATCCGGAGAGTACGCTGGCCACGGAAGCATCTGTACACCTCGTAGAGCCTGTTGGGAGATGCGAGCAGTGTGTGGGCGGGCATTATCCTGCTGAAACAGAGCATTGGGCAGCCCCTGAAGGTACGGGAGTGCCACCGGCCGCAGCACATGCTGCACGTAGCGGTGGGCATTTAACGTGCCTTGAATACGCACTAGAAGTGACGTGGAATCATACGCAATAGCGCCCCAAACCATGATGCCGCGTTGTCTAGCGGTAGGGCGCTCCACAGTTACTGCCGGATTTGACCTTTCTCCACGCCGACGCCACATTCGTCTGCGGTGACTATCACTGACAGAACAGAAGCGTGACTCATCGGAGAACACGACGTTCCGCCATTCCCTCATCCAAGTCGCTCTAGCCCGGCACCATGCCAGGCGTGCACGTCTATGCTGTGGAGTCAATGGTAGTCTTCTGAGCGGACGCCGGGAGTGCAGGCCTCCTTCAACCAATCGACGGGAAATTGTTCTGGTCGATATTGGAACAGCCAGGGTGTCTTGCACATGCTGAAAAATGGCGGTTGACGTGGCGTGCGGGGCTGCCACCGCTAGGCGGCGGATGCGCTGATCCTTGCGTGCTGACGTCACTCGGGCTGCGCCTGGACCCCTCGCACGTGCCACATGTCCCTGCGCCAACCATCTTCGCCACAGGCGCTGCACCGTGGACACATCCCTATGGGTATCGGCTGCGATTTGACGAAGCGACAAACCTGCCCTTCTCAGCCCGATCACCATACCCCTCGTAAAGTCGTCTGTCTGCTGGAAATGCCTCCGTTGAGGGCGGCCTGGCATTCTTAGCTATACACGTGT
This sequence comes from Anabrus simplex, assembly GCF_040414725.1. NCBI lineage: Eukaryota > Metazoa > Arthropoda > Insecta > Orthoptera > Tettigoniidae > Anabrus > Anabrus simplex. The sequence goes on along the minus strand of NC_090279.1, from coordinate 47,297,941 downwards.
CCTGTGGCACACGACAACACGATCTATAATGACTGTCGGCTGAGAAATCACGGTACGAAGTGGGCCATTCGCCAACGCCGTGTCCCATTTATCGTTCGCTACGTGCGCAGCACAGCGGCGCATTTCACATCATGAGCATACCTCAGTGACGTCAGTCTACCCTGCAATTGGCATAAAGTTCTGACCACTCCTTCTTGGTGTTGCATTTGCTCTGTCAGTCAGTGTATGATTATTTTGCAAATATCGTGAAGCATTGTTCTCGTATCTCAATTCCCTGAGGCTGCACACTATATACAGAAACTAGGGGAATATTGTGAAACTATCGTGATCTCCTTGACAACGATCCTTTGAGCTCCGAAACCGTCCAAGCTGGGGAAATTCCCTTAAAAGCGATATCTAATAACAGGATGAATGGAGGAGACTGATATAAAGAAGAGCAGCCACAATGCCCGGAGGTTTCTTAAGCATCTGAGTTGTAAACCTAACAGCTAGAGAGGGTCATGCGAATGTAACATCTAAAAATATTGTCCGCCACCTCGTTGAGAATGGTAAACCTCACCATCACACTTCAAAATTTTACGGTCAGAAGAATTAGAGTTTAGTCACCTTATGCGGCTTTTCACCGAGCTCGATAGCTGCAGTCGCTTAAGTGCGGTCAGTATCCAATATTCGGGAGATAGTAGGTTCGGGCCCCACTATCGGCAGCCCTGAAAATTGTTTTCCGTGGTTACCCAATTTCACACCAGGCGAATGCTGGGGCTATACCTTCATTAAGGCCACGGCCGCTTCCTTCCCACTCCTAGCCCTTTCCTGTCCCATTGTCGCCATAAGACCTATCTCTATCGCTGCAACGTAAAGCAACTAGCAAAAAAAAATATGCGGCTTTTCTAGCGGTGAGCCGGGAGGGATAGACGATATCAGATTAAAGCAGATTAACCTCGAACATACTACGCTGTCGTGATAACTCCAACATGGCGCGTCCCAGGTGGCAGATAGGGGGAGTCCTACCCGATTTTCCGGCCGACTTGAGCGAAATAAAATTTATCTCGCGGACCAAACAATCAAACCTCTATGGGTGGGGGACGAGTCCAAGGGATGCTGAATGTTCGACCAAATTACCTGTGTTTATTTCCATCATCCTTGTGATTAGACCCACTATGAAGGAAACCTATGGGAATGCGTTCCGAGGAATAACACATATCTGGGTTTTAGTTATCATTAGTACCCACTATTTGAGGAACACAACGGGATAGTACGGGTCCCTGAGATATGTAGAACTATGTGACGAACACCATGGATTTGCGTTCTGGGGAACACCACGGGTCTGGTTTATTTATTTATTTACTCGTGTCAGAATGATACTTAATCATACAGTAAAAGTCAAATAATTTCAAAGTACGAAAATTCCAAAAATTAACAAACATAGGAAATTGAACAAATTTACTGTACATCTAGATGGTGTTTTCCAAAACTGAGCCACACCTAGGGCATTGTAATCAGCAAGCATTAAATCATGCTCTGAGCATGAAAATGGGCTGAAAGGACATTGATACATATGGTTCACTGTTTATTTTCTTCACCGCAGTCGCACTTGCTGTCCTCTGATGTGAAGCCCCATAACTTAAGTGATTACTTCGCCCTGCTGACACCAGTTCTTAATCGGTTAAGGGACCTCCAAACACTCCAGTCTTCATTACACCCAGCCGGAAGATATTCACGTGGCCTCATCCATTATTGGTGCTTAGATTTCCATAAGGAATGTCTTGCCTTTTCTGGTGGTCCTCAAGGGATTTGATGTCTGGAGGGAACTTTTCCTAGATTTCAGCCTAGATTGAGATTGTTGATGACCAAACACCGGGTGAGCTTCAACATTCTCAATCCTTAGTCGTTCTTGATCAGCAGCGATTTCTCGACGATTACTTGGAGGTGCAACGCCAGCAAGTCAGTGTATCTTCTCAACAGGGGTAGGTTTCAGGCATCCTGTGATTACTCTACAAGCTTCATTCAGGGCAGGTCCACAGTCTTAGCGTGTGTTGATCTATACCACACAGCGGATGCGTATTACGCAGCAGTGTAACACAGAACCAATGCAGTGGTTCTAAGAACTTGTGGCTTTGCATCCCAGTTTGTACCTCTCAGCTTCCTCAGGATGTTGTTTCTGGCATTGACTTTGTGATTGATGTTGAAACAGTGCTTTCTGAAAGTAAGTGAGCGGTCTAGCGTTACGCCTAGGTACTTTGGGGTGAAAGAATGTTTCAGGAGGGTTCCATTCCAAGAGACGTGTAATTTCCTTGATGCCTCTCTGTTCTTGAGGTGGAAAGCACAACGCAGAGATTTTGACGGATTCGGCTTTAGGTGGTTAGCCTTCTATTATGTGAATAATTTCTTCCGAGCGCTGTCAAGAGTTAGTTCTACCTCTTCAAAAGTTGCACACTGGCAGGCTAGTAAAGGTCGTCTGTATATATGAAACTTCTTGTTTTGTTAGGGAGTGGTTGGTCATTGGTATAACTAATAAATAGCAATGGAGCCAGTACACTTCCTTGGGGCAATCCATTTTTCTGTGATCTATATCTGATTCTTTGTCCTTGAAAATAAAAAACTGCGGTTCTGCAACAAGGTTGACATCAATCTGGTAAGTTTTCAATCTTTCGTGAGTGTAAAGATCTTCTGAAGCAGTATACGGTGGTTCACTCTTATCATATGCAGCACTGAGGTCAATGAAATCTACCCCTGTAATTTGTCGATTTTCAAAACCTTCCTCAATGTACTGCGTGAGGTTTGAACTTGTGCAACAGCATTCATGCCTAGTCTAAAACCTTCCCGTTGTGGAATGAGTTTTTTGTTGATAGTCTGGATGAGTCTGTTGAGTATCATTCTTTCGAAAATCTTATATCGGTGGCACAGAGGAGATATTGGTCTGTAGTTCCTGGTGTCTCTGTTGTCCTTTCCAGGCTTTAGACCAGCAATTACACGTGCTTTGCTCCACAATATTGGACATCTGTAAGCAGTTATTATAAAATTGTAGCAACAATTCTTTCGTGTTTCTTCCAAAATTCTTTATTTTCTCAACTCGCAAATCATCCAAACCCGCAGCTTTACCTGATTTGCACTTGATAATTGCATTTTCCAACTCAGTGAAATTGAAATGTTGCATGAGCTCAGATATTTCTTCATCCCTACCCGCAGGTACCTTCAACATAACTCTCCGGGTTTTGGCTTCTTGTTTTATTTTGCCATTCATGAGAAGTTGGTGGGCAATCTGATTGGCTGTAACAAAAGAATGTGTGTTACTCATGGTTGGATCTCTGGGCAACTTCATTAGGAGTCTCCAGGCCTTTTGGCTGCTCAGCGTCATAACCACCAACTCTCTCTTTTCGATGAGGCTCTTAGAGAAGTTAGGGCGTGTGCTGCTGTAATAGTTTCCTCACCTATTAGATTCTGTTTGAATAGCTTGTAGTAGTCACTTAGTTGCGAGACTGCATCCAGATTAAGACCTTCGATGTAACTAGTGCGACATCCACGGGGAATAGATTTACGAGAACTTTCCTTAACAGCCTAAGTGACCTGTTCATATGATTGGTTTGATGTTTTGGACAGTATCATCCAGTAAAGCAGGGAATTTTGACCAATCTCCCTTTTTTGAAGTTGTATCTGCGACGAAAGGGAACATACTGAGGTCGGATAGCGGCGTAAAACTGACAGGATTGGTCTGTGTTGAGACTTAGGTACTGGGTTGCATACTCCCTTGCTGCATTGTTCTCCTAAGTTATTAGTGACGAAAATCAAATCTGGATGATATCCTCTTCTCCAATGACCACTGTTAAAATAAAGTGGCTGTTTGCCGTCATGAATAAGAGAGAGTTCCGTAGCATCTGCCCATTGTTGTATTAGCTCGCCGTTGTCATAACTGTGTTCATATCCCCATTCGGAACTGTGACAGAATCTACGGGTCTGGTGTTTACCTGTGATTAGTACTCACTATGTTAGGAACACCACGGGATAGTACGAGTCCCTGTGATTAGTACCTACTATGTTAGGAACGCCATTCTTGCATTGCGTATGATTGGGGCCCTTATGTGGCAAACACCATAAGTCTGCATTACCTGTTCGTAGTGAAGAACACCGTGAGTATACTTTAGTACCGCTATATGATAAAGAACATGGTTCTGCTCTACTAGGGATACATACCATTATGAGGGGCCGTTGGCTTGTATTTTCAACAAAAATATCATCTATTCAGGGATGTGCTTTGGAGCAGCACCTTGGTCAGTACATACCATTGTTTTAAGTTCATAATCATTGTTCGTCGTCGTGTTTTTTTAATTGTAGTCGGAGTATTGATTTGAAATTATTTGTAAATTGTAATACTGTGAGCTGCTGATAATTTTACCTTCGAATTCATCCATTCATTATTCATAATCAAGAATTTAATTGTGGCCGGTGGATGAATTTTTGGACTTGAAAATTTTTTCGTACCATTAGGGGCCGATAACCTAGATTCTACGCCACTATAAACAATAATAATAATAATAACCATCACTTCACGAAGAGATGGAATATACTTGACTAATTGTTACAAGAGTTCTAGGTCCATCATGAGGAAAGTAATCTATACAGCTCAGGAGATTTCTGGGCGTGGCTGTTGTATGTTGAGTGCCGTTTGAAGGATCTACACTTGGCCAAGTTGTCAACAGTCCCTCCTCTGTTACTCTGTTACACATAACGGACAGGCGAGGTAAGCTGAGCCCAGCTTGTAGGAACACGTCCATTCCACACGTCGGCCTCAAGCGTTGCCAGATCCTCACTTTCATGGCAGTTTCCATCTGCTACTTCTTCGGAGCTACACCAACAATGTGTTTTATGTTTCTTTTCAGATAAATTTCTTGCCACTTCGGGTTACTCTTCCATTTACTGGATACCACACCTTGTGTACACTACTGACGTTCATACAGAGCGGATTCCTGAGAATGCTGCGCTCAGTTTCCGGCGAAACATTGGCAGCTACTAACGCAATTCGAGCGCAGCATACAGTGAAGACACCGGCCGCGAAAGACTATACCGACAATCTCAAAGGGTTCCGGAAGCTCTCGAGCATTAGGAGCGGGCACTAGTGAAGTGATGACCCACATCACCAACGACATCTTAAAATATCTTCCTTGCAACATATTTACCCAAACTATATATTCTCTTGGTCTCTTGCCTGTAGCTCCACACATCTTTTGCTAGTGTTCTCTGTCACTGGACCACCCAAAAGGTGCCTTAAATGATGAGATCCAAGTTCAATAGAAAGTACAGGCCCATTTCGACCAAGACAGGTTTAAGGTTATTGCTGACCTAAGATCAGGCGTCATGATTGCCTAGTATCATTGCCGCTGAGCTGGCTGTGGGTAGAGTTCCGGCCAAGGAATGTGGGAGTCATTAAATTAAGAAGACATCCTTCTGGTTCGGATTCCACATTAAACTAGAAACCCTTGGTCATGATCAAGGTATCTATGTTCAGGAAAGACAGCATGTTTCCTTTCTAAGAGACTGATTCGTCTTGGTGTTGCTTTATTTCCAGTTGTCTAGATACTTTTTAGTTACCTCTTAAATTGACTAAATTATATGATATTAGTCTGGATGAAAAAGACATACGAACCGTTGCCAACCTGTATTAAAAACAGTACTCATCTGTTAATGTTGATAACACCAACAAGCATGCTATTAAAATAAAGCAAGGGATGAGGCAAGCCTCTGTTATAACTCAACTTCTCTTCAATGTCTACTGTGAAAGGGTGTTTTTCTTAAGCACTGCAAGGAAAACAGGATATCATCATTGTTAATGGAATCGTAATAAATAATCTGCATAATGCATATGATACTTTTCTGTTTGCAATAAGTGCTGATGATCCACAGATATTAGCAAACTGATTGGTTAAACAACGTTCTGCGTTTAAACACAAAAAATACTAACTTAGTGACCGTAAGAAAATATGTCATTCAACCTATAAAAGTGACAGTACCTGGCACATGTAGAGTAATGTAGGTACTGCACTGCTCCTCAGGACAAACTGATCCATTACCTTAGGTTTATAGCGACAACGAGAGCCGCCACGTCGGTGGTGGTGCGCCTTCAAACTGAGGGTCGAGGCCAGCCATTTCTTCAGAACATACTATTGCACATGTCCTGTGAGTGTGAATTCCTATCTCTAGTCTTTCAAGGTGATCTTGATTTCATGGATATGGGTGTATTTCAATCATTCACAAAACTTACCAGCACCAATAAGTAAATGAGAAGCGATAAGAATATGTCACAACACAAAACAGTAGAAAATATAATTTCTATAAATAAGTCATTCTGAAAAGGAAATTAATATTTAAAAAGGGTACTTAAATGTTTATGATGGAAGTTGATTAGGTCCTGACTTGCAATGTCTCACGATTGGTCCATTTAGCACCCTTTAGGGTGTGGTGGGATCTCCCCTTTTAGTTCCACATTCCGGAAAGGAATAGCCCTTGCAAGGTGCATCATGATGAAATTAGAGATTCTTCTTGCAAACTGCACAATGATTCCTTTGTTCCTTGTCTTGCAGGCTTCTCGTAATAGTAAGCTTTCTGACACGCGCATAGACATCCACCTACACACACAGACACACACATTGAAACTAAAATGGCATATTAATATGTGCTCCAACCATGCCTATTTAAATGTCAGTTGACACATAACTTGCGGGTTCAGATTATTTATGCATACCACACGTGTTCCGGAATTAATATTATAGTGGTTATGTCTTGGAGAAGACGAAATAAAGTGTTCCCTTTGTAAGACATCATGGCTAATAAACGTCGCCTGGCGTAGAATATCTTGTAGAATTGTAGTGGGAAAGCGAAGTGAAGTTGTGCTCTAAAGTAGAGCAGTACGAAAGCAGTAGAGTAAGAGCTGAGTAAGTTGAGCGTCGATTACACACTGCCTTTATCAGTTCTCGGCCTAGATGGCGTGAATAGTTGGAAACCAAACATAAATTTTCTTCATTTCTTCTTAAATTATTATAGTTCGAAACTGGTCTTGTGAAGAGTTCGGAAAACTTTCCGGACGGTGTTAGCCTTGAAAATGTTAACTATAGGAAAATAGGCGCCATCATTGGTGTCCACTTCACATTTGGCCGTTGGGACGCCTGTTTTGTGTCATTATGATATGCTGTAATGATCAGTTAAGAAGAGAATGTTAGTAAAACCAAAAGTTACTTCCGGAACATTCGTCAGTATAGTAATGCACTTGCATTTGCTTACGTTCAAGTCGATATCATAAATGTAAGAAAAGATTATATTAAGTGGTAAGTACGACTGACGAATATTGTACTGATTTGTGTATTCCTTAGTTCACCAGGGGCTACTCCACTGCAAACTTTTATAAACATGCGAGATTTCGCGTATGAGTCCCCTAGTTATACATTATTAACAATTAACTTTTCTGAGATGCTCAGCTATCTTTTAGCTGTTAATTTTAATACTGTAATTGGTTTTAGTGTAAAATAACGACAATCATTAAATTTACTATTTGTTAATTTATAATTCTCGCAAGTGTCATCGAAATGTGTTTGAACCAACCTAATCACTTCCCTTTCGAGATAAATTGACCCATGAGCGTTTCTCTATGCCCAGATACCTGTGATCCATGATTACCCTTTACAGCGTATACCCTGCAATTTACTAGTGTTATCTTACACTTCTCTGAATATTAGCTTCCAAATATTCCATTGGATGATTCTGGATGTCGGTTTATCTTCAAACTAGTGTATACCTTGTTTCTTAATATGGATAGATCTGTGTTGATATAGGACAGTCGAAGTTCATAGAACTATTGTGATAAAACTATTTCTGGATTGCTGTCTCTCTCTATCTCTCAGTGAGATAATTTGTTTCTTGTATGGTGTGGTACTGAATGTTCTCTTTGTCAACAAATGTTAGTTGAAATAACTTGTTTTCGAGTGTTTTACTGTAACTGAAGTTCTGTTAGGATCAACTTGCGTAAGCTTGATCACCTCAAGAATCATGTCTTTCGCAGTTTTTCTGAGTAGGGTTCATTCGCGGGGTTACTTCGGACTGTGCTGCAAGAATATAAGTATAAACTTGGAGGCAAGGTCTATCGTAATTACAATGCCGAGAAGCTTGATAAGTCTCTTAAATGGATTCTTGGTGAAAGACATGCGGAGAAGCTGCGAAGAAGTAAGGGCTACCTCGATCCTAGAACCGAAGGGCATAGGTAGGCAGCCCACCTTGACTTTAAGGGAGGAAAGCATGCTCTGCATAGACTTTTGAAAGATGATGCATTTGCGATTCTATTTTACTCTTTACGTTTCCAAAGTAACCCCATGTATCGTCAAATTTCGGACCTGTATATGAAAACTTATGTCCAAAGGTGCATGTAAATCTGGGGAACTGTGAACACCGAATTTTTAAAATAAAAACTTACTTTTTAACGTAATGTTTGAAATTACATAATAAGATACTCTCACAACAATTACTGGAAGAGAAGGAATTCAAGCAATTGCTTCTTTGTGGTACTTAACAACTGGCCGTGTACGTATCGGCCTGCATTTGGGAGATGCTGGGCTCGAACCCATTGTCGACAGCCCTGAAGTGCATGTTTTCCATGGTTTCACATTTTCATTTTTTGTTATTTGTTCTACGTCGCACCGACACAGATAGGTCTTATTGCAACGATGAGGCAGGAAGGGGCTAGGAGTGGTACGGAAGCGGCCGTGGCCTTAATTAAGATACAGCCCCAGCATGTGCCTGGTGTGAAAATGGGAAACCACGGAAAACCATCTTCAGGGCGGCAAATGGTGCGGCTGTACCTTAATTAAGGCCACAGTTGCTTATTTCCTACTCCTGGCCATTTTCAAGCTCATCATAGCCATACGACCTATCTGTGTGGTTTGAAAGAGAAATGCCTGATATCGTAAAATCATAAAATCATCCTAAAAACAATATGACGTATGTTATGTTTAATTAACTTTCGTTAGTAGGGCTTGAATTTATGATTTCAACTGACCACTGCTCTTTGACTGATAACTTCGTTCAAACTTTTCACCTTATATTCTCTTTCAAAAACCAAGGGAACTAAATGTTATGTACGTAGTCAATGAAAATTTACAGGCTCATAAGTTCCATAGATTCATAGTTTACGAATATTTGTTGTTTCAGTTAAACTATTGTAATTAGGATACAACTAAATGTACCTGAGAATTATTGTAGTGTGATTATTTTATTAGTAAATATCATTCTTGCTTCATTATTACGTTATATTTTCATTGTAGGGGAAATATGTCCCTAGAAATTTAGTTCCCACTTGTATTCGACTGTTTCAGATAGCCTGTTGTAATTAGGATAATGTAAGTACAGTTTAGAATTGAAGAGTAGCTATGTTAATTAGATAATAAGTTGCTTGCTTTGGAAAGGCCAGAAATCTCATGACGTTAGAGATGTCTATAAACTTATCTACCAGGTTACATCCAGCAGGAATGGTGTTGACTTCATTGTGGGCGCAAGCCCACAATATTGAGTTGCTGAGGTTCAGTGCTATCCAGACAGCCTTATGTCAATTACAATCGACGTTGCATTCGCTCGAGCTTGTGTTTTTTCTGTCACAATCCGGCTGTGATGACCTACATAAGGAACAGAATTGGCAAGAGCTACGAGATCAAGTTTCAGCGTGTCCAGAATATGAGTTCCCACTTATCTGTGGTGATCTTAATGCACATGTTGGTCACAAAAATTATGGTTATAACTGCGATGATGTAATACCTGCGGTATCTGAAATTATGATGGAACTCATATATTGGTTTTCAAAAGCAAATATCTTGTTTTTAGTGGTAATACGTTCTTCAAAAGTGCATCAATCATCTCATTATCTATACTTGTGGTGACTGCAGCAACCAAATTCACCTTATCTCTGATCGGCACCGTGATCTCCGACTAAGAAGGGATGTGAATATCATGTAGTCTGTGTACCACCTCAGCATAAGCTGGTCACAGAGAATTTAATGCATTGTACAGGTGGAAGGATAAATACCCCCGAGGAGGTCAAGTGGTGGAAGCTAAAGTTGAGTACGAAATAACCTAGTTCCTACTGCATTGAAATCCAAACGTTCTTATGGATGATTAAAGTCCAAGAAGTGCTGTGGAAAAAGACAGAGAGATACTGTATATAAACTGGGTTTCAAATAGACTCCAGAACACAGGGAAAGAATTGTTTTTGCCGAACGTGTGGCTAAGAAATCTGTCGCACTCACTGTAATGACATGTGTACGAAGTGTATCAGAACTATACTGACAAAGAAATCAGGCATACTCTTCGTGTGATATTGAGAGTGATGATGCAGTTGGATTGCTAAGGATATGTACCTTTTTGAGGAAATAAAGTGACCTTGTTACTTCCGGCCGTGCATTTCAAATTGACGAGCTTGCTGTATGTGCTATGACAGAGAGTCAGCCGCTGTGCGTGAGAAGAGGGAAGGGGAGGGGAAGTGAAAAGTGGGAGGCAGAGGTAATGCTCGGTGCGAATGCACAAGTTTCTCGTTCATTTCGCATAGTCCCGAGCTTCGGTAGGCAGTGTACAGTTTGTTCTACACAAATTGACTACTATGTGAACCCCATAGAAAGAGAAGACATACTTGTACCAAGAATACAGGCAGCTTTCCAAGCCGTTCGCCACACACTACACATCCTGTACAGAGACCAAAGACACTTACCACTACACCATTGTGAACTATGCACCAAAGTAGGAGGGGGCCATATTGAACATCTACTGTAATCAAAACATCGGGCGTGTTGATTCCTTCGATCAGTATTTAATGAATTCACAATGTTGTGAGTGAAAGAATACAGATCGCGACGCGGCAGCTTTGCATCTTCTAGCATGTTAATTAATATAGAATATTACTGCGACAAACAGGTGAGAGGAGAAACAATCTGGTGCTTGCTTTGCCTTCCGTGAAACACGGCAGCAGCTCGTCAATTCGAATCGCGCACCGGGCAGTAAAAATTTAACCTACTTTTCTCAAAAATAATAATTTTCCCCGCCAGCCTGATTGAACCGTTGTTCTTAACATAACACGAAGAGCATCCTTGAATTTTTTCGGTATAGCTCTGATAAACACTGTACATCACTGAACTCAAACGAAGGAGAAATGAACTATTTTCCAGCTGACCAAACTTGACACATGTATTGAGCACTCTGTGTGCATTAGAGGCAAAAATGACCAGTGATTACAGGACAAACAAGAAATCTTCAGAAGTCAAAAACATTTGTAGGGATTTCCTACTTTGAATTCCCACATCACCGTATTGCAGATGCTAAGATCCATCTTATCCCTCACATCAAAAAATGTCGACAGTCCCATTAAGAGTATAAAGAACGAAAAAGCGCTAGAACCAGTTGATCTTCCAGAAACCTCTGGAATTTTTAGCCATTTTAAGAGCTCATTATCAACTGGCTGACAAGCGTGTTCAGTGCCAGAGTTGACTCTGGCTCTGTTCGCAGTCATTGGGCTACAAACACCCTTGTGCCTGTTTTAAGCAAAATAACGATCCAGCAGAATGTGCACATTACCGTCCAAATTGCCCATGAGAAGACCTTTGAGAGTATCCTTCATTATTGACTGCGTGAAATCGTCGGCATTATTGCTAACCAGTGCATCTTCATTAAGGGTGCTGGAACAACTCATGCAATTCTCACTGCCAGAATGCTAATTGAAAATCACTTAGAGCATCCGCAGGCAGTGTACTTTGTCTTCCTTGATCTTGAAATGACTTTCGACCGTGTTCCACACCGTGTGATCTAGTCTGCACTCGTAACCATTTTGTTCCAGAAATGCTTATAATTTGGATTAAGATGCTATACACGAACACGAGAGGTTGTGTATGTTGCGTTGCCAAACGTCTCGGAGAGCTTCTCAGTGAATGTTGATGTGTACGCCAATGTTCCACTCTGCCCCCATGGTCCTTTGTCCTCAGCATGGACACCACCACATGGGACCTGCAAAGGAGTGTTCCTACGACTCTAATTTATGCAGATGATGTTTCACTTTCTGATAAACCCAGAAACGAACTGCAGGATCAATGTGAAGATAAGTATACCCGTTTCTAAAAAACTTTGAATGAAAAAAGTAAGAGTATATACCTGGTATCATCCGAACCGTCCAATGGCTCCATTCAAGTTGATTCAGGTATCTAGGATTTTGCCTACACTCTGTTAGTGGGGTAGTTGTTGAAGTGCGAATTATGAAAAAGGCAGCATGGATGAGATGACGCGAAGTCAGAGGCATACTCTGTGACTGAAGGATGCCACTACATCTGAAGTCCGGAATATACTGCATGGTACTACGTCCTGTTGCTGTGTACGGTGTTGAATGTCGACAGACTGAGAAAGGTATGGAGTAGCAATTATACAACATGGAAATGTGTATACTCCATTAGTCGATGGGAATCGCAGTCCTGCATCACGTAAAAAAGACACCGTTCACCAGCAAATGAGCATCGCACCCGTCACTCGTGAGACATAGGATATGTTACTAATGGCATGGTCATGTCCTTTTGCAGTACCTGAGGCAGTTGATAGTTTCACCCAATCCTTTGAAATTACTTTGCAATGTTCACATGGACCTTCGATAAAAGGAGATATTGAAAATAAGAAACAAATATTGAAAACTAGAAATGCTGCTGCGATTGGTAACATTTCTGGGCATATACGAAAGTCAATTCGTTGAGATATAGAACCAAATCTGTAGTGCTTAATTGGTTAGTGTATGTATTAAGCAGCTATACCAGATGAAGGAGGGATTAACGTAGCAGCTAATAGTTACTCACTAGTCGTCTTGAGTGGTGTTGTATGCAAGCTCTTGGAATGCAATCTTTCTGAATATATCATACACATTTACGAAATTACCAACTGATTCGTTAGGTTTCAGAAACATTATTCCACTGAAGCTTATCTTGTACATTCCAGCAAGATATATTAGATTCAGGAGGTCAAAGGTATCACGATTGACATATCTTAGGATTTTGTTAGGGTAGAGCTTGACAAAATTTAGTGCAGGTGGGCAAAATGAAATAGTGGCTAAATGGGTGACTATAAAGACGTGGCCACATTTTTAGAGTAGACATGAAAAAATTGAAAATTGAACACATATGATGTTACCATTTTTAAGTTGATGACTTTAGTACTTGGTATGCATCCCCTTAGCTTTCGTGAGTGACTTAAATCGACTGGGCGTACCCTCAATCATTATTTTACACTGACTCCTTAAATCGTCATCATGAAATCAGATCTGAACGAGCTTCTCAATCAGGCCATTTTTTGTTTTATTTGTTTTTCGGATTTTTCTTTGCTATCGCCCAAAGATTTTCTGTGGGGTTCATGTCTGGTCTGTTTCTAGGCCTATCAAGCACATTCGTATTGTTTTCCCTTAAAAATCAAATTACTTCCTTCGCTTTATGGCAACGAGTCCCATAATGATTAAAAATATATCACTTTTGACAAACCACTCTTGAACCTGAGTTAGCAAACGGGTTCTTAATACTATACTGTTCACGTCTCATAGTTCCTTCTACTATATATATTCGTCCACCTCCGTACCAAGAAAGCGCACCCCAGACCATCGCTGAAGTTGGATGCTTCACTCTCTGCTTCACACAGTGTAGATGGAATTCTTCTCCTCCTTTCCTTCTAACATATTGACTTGGCCCTCCTTCGACCTGAATTCCGATTCGTCAATAAAACAAACCGGAAATAAATAAAATCAATAAGCGTAGCATTAAATGCAATAAGCTGTACAGTTTCAAATACAAATTTATACTTGTACTGTACTGTACGGTTACATCAATCAGATTGGGTAAACATGGAATAATCAAATATATTTACGAATTACAGGAATTGTCATGGACTTGCTGTTTCCAGTCATCAGATGCCCAATTCCGGAACCACTTTCCAGCCATAGCAAGGGCAATCCTCGGTTTTTATTGAGGTCGTCTTGCTCTCATTCCAGCATAAAACAGCTCTCGCCTCAGAGTCCTGGCTGGTACCAATGATCCATACTCTTCTAATTTTTTACGTAAATCCGAACTAGTAACATTCGATAATTGCTCCACTTCCGTACAATCGATTGTTTGCGTGGGTCGAAGCACGCTCGGTCTTGGTCGAAGGCAAATCCACGATAGTCGATAACACATTCTTTGATATGATCGGTATTTTTAACTATGTGATGTTTGTGTCGTTAATGGAATTGAATTTAAAGCCGGGATAACAGTTCTTCCGAGTGAATCGTAGGTGTCGACGGACTCTGCTCTGCAAATTCTTTGTTCCGCTCCATTCGCTTGTTGTGATTTAACATATATTCTTTGACCACGTGATTGTTGTTGTTTGTTGGCCTTTTAAGGTTATGATATACTTTAATGAAGTGTTCGAGTTCTTTTGTTATAACTTAGTGCCTCGCAGTTCACTGTATTCGTTGGACTAATTATACTCGTTCCATTGACTGGGTATATCGCTATTCGCGCAGCCCATTAAATTATAAAGATGAAGAAGAGTAATTACATTCGTTCCACGTGTGTATGTCCTTACCATGTGCATATTCTTCGTTCACGAGGTTGGCGTCGTGTTCATTTAATGGTTTAAGACTTTGTGTGCTTTGCCATGTTTTAATGAAGTGTTTGCCTGCCTTGAGTATTTATGTTATAAATTTATGTGACGTTCAGTGATCCAGGTTCCTTTCGATGTTTCAATGGATATATAGAGACATTTTCTCGAACATTTTCATACACTATATTCCTATTGTAGATTATCATGTATAAATCCAGCAAGATACAGTATTTCCAGACATTTAAAGAATCATATTATGTTGCTTTCCGTGCTTACTAAAATCAAGAAAGGGAGAAAAATTTGCCTTTGCACTGTATGTGGGTGTGATATTAATATTGCACACGGTGGAATTTTAGGTGATTGTGTGAAGTGCGGTAAACACCTATGTTACGTTAAATCGAAGGAAGATAACAAGAAAATCAACAACATTTTTGCCAAGTCTGGAAACGTTGACAGTGACGTAATTAGGGCCAAGTTTCTGTTTACTTCCTTTTTTGGTGGATTGCAATGTTCCTTTAAGTGCGGCTGATCATGCTGGTGCTTTATTTAAGATGTTTCCCACATCAGAAGTTGCAAAGAAATACAGTTGTGGTCGCACGAAAACGACATGCTTTTTAAATAAAATGGCAAAAATGCATCATCTGAAGTTAAGTGCCTTCAGAACGGACCATTTTCTTTGACAACGGATGGAAGATAGTATACGAATGCCAAGTTGAATCCTATTGTTGTTACATTCTCCGATAATCCGCAGGGAAAAGTAGTGAGCATTGTGCTATCCATACCAGCGACTCAACAGGGCGAAACATAAGTAAGCTGATGTAAACACAGCTGAACTCTCATAACATACCAACTGAAAACTGTGTGGCTTTCTGCTCCGACAATGCTCCTGTTATGATAGAACACAAAAATATGGGGTAAGGGGGAAGGTACACTTTTACAAGTATAATAATCTACAATATTTAACCTTTTATTTCTCTGTAACACTATGTTCTGTTCAAATGAAATTTAGCACACTCATAGTACTGTCCTTCTTCTTTAGTATTCCGTTTGAACATTTGTAATTGTCCCATGTTAATAAAAATTAATTTTCAAAATTTTGGACTAATTTCTACATTCATTATGCTTTTCCTTGATAATTTCTACAAATTTTCATATTACTGGAATATGATTGTTTTAGAATATTTACAATGCTTGTGTTAACAATGTGAACTAAGATCCTTAGGTTATCCTTTGAAATAATATTTATTCTCCCTTTTTGATTGGAGTAGTTTAATTTTTTAGCATTCTCTTGAAGTATTTTCTCCCCAAAAAATACCAAAAACAAAAGTTAGAGCAATGGTTCTAGTTCATTTGTTAAGAAGCAAAAACTACATATTCTGCCCGTTTAAGCCACGACTAACACATTAGAAACATAAGACACCCTCAGGGGTGCTCAGTAAGGGACTGACATGTTCCACAAAAAGATGGTGTGGATCAAGGAAATGGTTAGATATCAGTAAATAATGAACCGTCGAAATACACATTAATGGTGGATGATTTATTACAAAATAATTCCGTCCTTCTAAGAATTATGATTGTGTGAGATGATCACTAAAAGTTTTAATTTTACGTTAACTCTTGCTGTACATCCAAAAATTAAAGCAAATGAGATGGTACATGTTAATGAATTCTTATTAATTCTGACACACATTGTTTCATAAAGGTCATATTTTATCGAATATTATTTGAATGTTAAATTTGATTTTGTTAGAGAATTTTGCTCGTACGCATTTCAAATCATGCCGGAAATTCCGGAACAAGATTTTAAATGGTTAAGTTACATGACTGGTCAAAAAAATGAAATACAAAAAATTAATAATTAAAACATTAATTTCACTTGCTAATTATTTCTCCAATTTAAAGCGACCTATCAGTGATTATCTCTTCAGTGTAACCTCAGAATACACGTGACTTTACGTGATAAAAGTAAGCAAAAAAGGGGAAAAAAATTAAATTAAATTTTAACCATGTGTCATGACCTTAACACAACGCCGAAACTCAGAACAACGGTGGTAACACACACATCAAAAATTCATAACAAAAATAAGATCACTCAACCTGTGGAAATAACAAAATAAAATGCACGTAATAAGTCTCCCCTTACCCTCATCCACCAAGGAAAGAATTGGAACCAACTACAACTAAGGGTACTATTTTACAAATATACAAACACGTCCACACGTTATACGCGTATTTTATGGAAATGGAAGACTCCCGTAAATAATGGCTTGCACATAGAAATAATCCATCAGGTACAAATAGTCTGGGTAATGGTGACTGATAATATCGTCAATATCTACATCGAACTCAGGACGTTACCAAAATTTATCAAATGTCGAGGCATTGAGTAATATTACACAGCCACGATTTTGACATTATTGCGATGACGCTCATGCAGTATGACAAAAGGCTCTAACAATCTCATACGCTCAATTTTATTTTGTAGGAAGACATGTGGTTTACCTCGTGGTTCAATAATATTTTATGAAGACGCTATTGCCTATGGTTCTCTCACGAAAACAACTACTCGCAACTACTACATCAAAAATGACGATAAATTATTCCTAAATATCCATTCAACGTTGCACACAACATCACAGAAAATAGATTGCATGTGCTTCTGATCATAGAGACGCGAAGATTCGCCCCCAAATAGCACATAAAATCACCATAATCCATGCAACATTTCTCCACGTGGCACAACGTGAGAGGTACAATATCGAAAATAATTCGCCACATCCGTCAAAAATATCACGGGAAAATTCTCATAAATGACTGGAACCTCACGTAAATATAACAATCAGACAATATCCGCCCTTAAAAGTATGAAATCGGATCCAAAAGAAAGCAATCTGTATCGTTAGCGTAGCATTAATATGTCAGACGAGCCTGCTCCTTCATTAAAAACGTGGCAACCACTTTCGGTAAAATATAGGAGAAATAAATTCCGAAGAATAAAAATATCACGCGTACACAATCTTCAGTATTATAGTAATTGAATGGAAACGTAAAATTCCCTAAAGGTTAGCTGATGGCTGATATTTAAATCAGATACTTGTCCGATGACATGACTTATTGAAACCCGCGTGGTCGATGATGTTGACATACCGTCATCACGCACTTTAAAATCGAATAGTAGGATAAAATACAAATTCAACGTCGTATAACACAAGAAAATGACATGGTAAAGATACTAGAAATCTACTCAAACTACTGTTCAATCAATAATCCCTTCAAGAAGAAAGTTAACTACTTATTACAGCTACATAGAACAGATAATACCCAGTATGAATGTAATGTCGAATTAACTTGGATGTCTTGTTGACCCTGGTCTCCTTCTAGGCTGGATTCATGGCATTAGGACGCTGTCGGCATTGGTCCCGTCTTTTAGTACTGCATCCTGATGTGGGCGGTGTCTCCGGGGCACACGAATTTCTTACTGTAGGTCTTCATTGCCTTGACCGGTATCGAACTGGTACTGCTTGATGTTCACTGAAACTTTCACAAAAATGTTAGTACAAATTCCCCACTCGTGGATTCACAGTTGACATGTAATGATACGAACTTTCTTCCCAGACACTATTGACGTCTCTTATGATTGTAGATGGTCTGTTAAACTGCCAAGAAATGACACTGTTCTCCTCGTGGTGCAAGTAACAGCTGTCCAGGTCTATAAAAGACCTCCCTGCGTAGTGAGCTTCCGAGAAACACGCGTAGCCAGCAGATAAGCAACAGTAAGAAAATCCTAGTTCGGTTCGCCACCTATATTCTGAGCTCTGACGTCATACCTCGTGATTCGATTGACGTCCTGAATTCCTCGACGTTGTAATTAACATGTCCCCTAATATCTTGTTAACCTATTTGATCCAATTGTTCACAAATCGGAACATGATTTCTTATTCTTGTCAGGAAACAATAAGCTAAGATAAGGCTGTTCTATTGTTACTCGCGCCTAGTGTTGAATTCCGTTTGAGAGTTCCAACTCTGTTCCAGGTTTTATACAGTACCGACATCAGTCATTTTGTTGTTGTATATTCATGCTGCAGCCGAATGTCTTCAGACTTCGTTCTTACTTACGTTTGAAGTAAGTTATAATATTTGTTTAAAAAATCAGTGACAAATATGTTTTTTTATCTCTGGAGTTTACAATGTACCAAAGTAAATATTAAAGAACACGATACATGGGGGGATGGTAAAGGATTCATTTTTGTTGTTCCCAAATGGGAACAATGGGACCTTGCATATAGTGTATTTCCTGTATGACACAGTAACATTTCCACTGACAACCTAAACATTTATCAAATTTGAATATCTGTATTAGTACGATTAGTGAGAAATTCAAACGCATTATCAATGCTCATTTTCTCCGGATTTAATCAATAAAACTTCTATGACTTTTTCGTACATATAACCGGTTCGATGTAACATCCGCTTCACTTCACGTTTTTCATATAAGTTCGTTTCTCTCTTATTTCAGATGTCTTTCAAGAAATTCCTGAAACTTGAAGAGATTTTAGAAGAATTAGAAAATGACAATCTACAGGGTGAAGTAGATATTGTTATAATGCCCCCTGAAGGAGGAGATGGGAACTTGACAGATGATGAAGCTGGTGACGATGACGTAACATGCACCGATGAGCAAGATCTGCCTGCAGAAGTGTGTGGAGAGGTGGAACTACACCATGCTACTGAAGATGATACTGATGATGGCGGTGAATCGCATTCTAAGAGGGCTAGGTCTGAAAAAGATCCACGCATTTCCAGTAAAACGGCAAGTAGTAAAGGCAAGAGAGAGAGAATTACACCGCAATGGAAGAAGTCGGAAAAATATATAGCCAATCTACAAGAAACTCCTATTGACAGTTTGGAACAAAGTCATCCTCACCTTGTAGGACTGTAGCCGTTTTCCCTATTCCGTTATTTTTTCAATAATCGTATTTTGGACATGTTTGTAAGGGAAATGAAAAGATACGCATATAAAATATGACTAATTTTTACTGTGATAAACAGATGTGCAAAAAAAATTTTGAATAATATTTATGTCCGGATATCATTCTTTATCACGAGAAAAATTGTATTGGTCAAAGGCAGAAGATGTTTCTGTTCCATTTGTTTCAAGGCAAATGAGTCGTAACAAATTTGAGGCGATGAAAAGAAACATTCATGTTGCCAACAATGAAGACCTGACACCTGGAGACAAAATAGTAAAAGTGAGACCTCTCATTCAGGCAGTGAATGAATCTTTACAACAGTTCGGGATTTTTGAAAAAGAATTGAGTGTGGATGAACAAATGGTACCTTACTATGGGCGCCATAGTTGCAAAATGTTCCTGCGTGGTAAACCGATCAGATTCGGATTCAAACTTTGGATGTTATGTTCTTCTCCTGGATATCCATTCAATATTGATCCATATTGTGGTAGAGACATCAATAATCAGAAATCTGGTATTCCTTTGGGTACTAAAGTGGTGAAAAATATGTTGAGCTGTGTACTCAACCCGTCATGTCATATTGTGTTCATGGATAACTTTTTCACGTCATATGATCTCTTGGCTGAATTACGTCTTCTTGGATTCAGGGCTACGGGAACAGTGCGCGAGGTGAGACTCAAGAACTGCCCTCTCCAGAATATTACCTCAACAGACAAGTCCATTCGAGGAACATACGACTTTAGAACTGATGGAAGGGTCCTCGCAGCAAAGTGGAAAGACAATAAAGTTGTTTGTGTTGCAACAAATTTTGATAAAGTGCATCCTACTCAGCAGGTGAAACGGTATAACCAAAGTCAGAAAAAGCATACACAAGTTACCCAGCCTCTTTTAATAAAACCTTACAACAAGTATATGGGTGGAGTGGATTTACTTGACCGTTTTACTTCGCAGTATAGGCCGGTAATAACGTCAAAAAATGGTACTGGCTTATACTCATGAATTGCATCAGTATGCTGAGAATTGCTGCTTGGCGGATCCACACACTGCTCTCTCCAGAGTCAAAGCTGGACCACCTTGTTTTCACCAGAATGCTAGTCATTGGTATGTTTACATCCACTCCACCATCTCCTAGAACTGGACCTTCAGGATCACTTTCTTTTGTACAGAGAACCGGTGGAGCACACCATCTCGTACCAGCTTGTAGTGCACAGATTCCAGTCCTGTTGCACCTTCACTGCTCACCATTGTTCCACAGTGCAATATAAGAAGACTGGACTCAATAGAGCTATTGTGTGGGACCATTGTTCCCAAATGGGAACATCCATTTTTGAAGATATTAGTATATGTAATTTTCTTTTAAATGTGTTTTGCAGTCTAAAATGATGTCAATAAATAAATAAATAAAGATAAACTGTGAAAACAAATGTTTAATGGGGTTGGGTCCAAAAGGGTTAATTAATTAGTTAATTAATTCCACAATTAATTTAATTTCCAAATATTATTATTCTTGCCTTCCTGAAATGTGATATCAAAGCTTGTTGGAGAATGTTTATTAACACGTCGAATCTGAAGTTGTGATATTACGAAATATTTTGAATGTAGTACTTCTCGTGGATAGAGAGTTCAGCAGTATTAACATTTTTCCCGTCTTCTCTTGCGGTGACAACATTGTCTTTCACCCCACAACAGGTTATACAAAAAGGAAAAAGAAGTCATCCCTTTAGGTTCCGCCGCCGACACTCTGCGCGGAACACATGGCGTACAGTCCGGTCACATAAAATTCGCTGCCAATTACAATAGACCTAAAATGTCACAATACGCATACAAATTTTCATCAGGATAACTCAAAAATGTTTTAGTTATGAAGGAAAACAAAAGTAAATTTAAAGTTTCTGAGAATGATGTTTAAACTTACCAATGAGAGGAAAAGGCATCCAAACTCTCCTGCTGCATAAAGTGCTTAAGTGCCACCTTTCAGAGATGGCTGTGTTCTGCCTTGTCCGTGGGAAGACATTTTGGGATACCCGGAGCGTGTTACAAATGGAGTGGAATACTCCTGGTTAAGTATGGGGCGACTAAGGCTACACCTTTGTGTCTTTTTTCTTATATACCTGTGAGCTCCAACCTAAAGTTTGATTTATTTGTGTAAATAGAAAGTATTGTGAGTGTCGACCGTTTCAACATGTAAGTACTGGAAAATCATAATTATTACGGCAGATCTTTTAAGACCGCGGATGATTAGAAGTAAGAAATCTTACCGTGAATTTGGCCTATAATTTTATTGATCCTATCGACAACATTTATTTATTTAATTGAACTGTGTTCTTTTTGGCAACGTCAGTTGTGAACTTTCGTAAACAAAATGTTCTTGTATTGGTTATGTACTAAATTTCTAAATGTAAATATAATTAAATTATGTTGGAATTTGGAATCGCTAGTTATGCGTCTATGAGGTTGTGTTTTGTGTGAGTTCTTTAAATTTATTGTCTTATCGTTCGTGCTTGATTGTCATTGATTCATTCTTCGTGATTATTATTTTTTTAATTTTGATGTTTGTTTTCCTTCCTAATTTTCTTGCTTGTTTAAATTTGCCTTCTAACTGTGTTGCTATTGCGTTTGCTGCCTGACGATTTGTATCGGATCGTTTTTTGCGTTGTTCTCGACTTCAATTGAAACACCTCACGTATGCATCTGGCATTATCCAAAGCCCCCTCCATTCAAAATTATCCAAGCTTTTGGCGAACTGTTTAAAAGTTAAAAGTAATTTCGTACTATCATCCAAAACTGTAATTATAATTATTCTTACTATGCTTTTAATAACATCGAGTCTGCAAAAAATTTAAATTTGCTGGTCGACATTTAAGTTAATATATGCCGTTCTGTTGACGTTTTCTTGTCACATACTATCCATTGTTTGGGGCCTTTGCCTTCGTTTATTATTACATAATGTGTCATATTATCTTATCTGATGGACACATTTTTAATTTTGGTGGCTTTGACGACTTTTATGGGATGATGGCTTGGCGTCGGTAACGACTAGTTTCTGTTGTTTGCTTCCGTGTTCTGTTGTTAAGTGTGGAACGTTTATTTTATTTTTTCCCTTGTAATGCTTGACTTGGTTGGGAAAGCTTTCTGCTATATATTTATTGTCATTTAATATTCTTTCATTTAATTGTTTAATATTTATTCGCGGTTGGAGCCACAGTCGATTTTAGTATTGTGTCCTTGTGTTTTACTTGTAATTATTAATCTGGGAAGTGTAGCAAATATCAATTCTAAACACTGTTAGTAGTTGCGGGCTCGTATACTAATTATCAAGTATTTATGGTTCAAGTATTTAAAAATTATATTTGTTGCAACCTATTTTATTTAAAATATTCTAGCTCTTCAATATTTTAATTAAACATTGTTTACCAGATTATTAATGATAAAAGTTTTCAAGCCCTCCAAATATTTAATTCCTTAAAGAAGCCAATGCTGATATCAGCTTCATTTATGTCTACTTAAAATTCATTATGAAGTATTATTTCACAATTTAATTTTCTTTGCGTTATTGTTTTTCAAAAATATATTTAATTGTACATATATATACTATATAATGAAATTTAAAGCTTAATTTAACTTTAATCTCGCTTCTTATTTAGTAGTTAGTAATATTGACCTGGCAAACTTTCAAGCGTTAATTTTAAGATCCAGTCCTTTTATCCTCATGCTTTGGCCCTTCACGCGTTGTATTTTGTGCTACTGCCCTCATGGTGAGTAATTGTGATTTGTTTTCATTTTGCTATGTATGTATTTTCATTGTTAGGCCTCTTCTTCTTAATGGGGTTGCAAAAACAACAAAAATTATCATGCAGGCAGATGATGTTGACTACCCCTCTCTGCCTCTTTATTTTGCGAATATAACATCAACTTTATGACGCAAACACAACAGTCACCGTAACAGAATGAATAATCACTGATTCCAACACTGATCTATCTCTGTTCAGGATTAGAATAAAAATCTCTAATACATGCATCACATGGATTTCGAACCCTGATCTCTCTGATTACCGCAAGAATAAAAAACCACCACACTTCTTATTTCATGTGCTGTCTACATATGAATCAATACAGCCTTAATTTTATGACACAAACATATAACCACTATAAAAAGTCTCTATTACCCTTATGTATTCCTACACTGATCTCTCTCTTGAATGCCAGATTAAGAAAATGAAAATCTCTAACACATACAACAGAAAATTCTGCATTATGGATATAGATATGGACTCTGCTCTCTCTCTGATATTCTTACCGTAACAGTTGCTATACAACGTACTGTATTCTAAATTGATTAATTACTATACAATACACTTGGTGTATTAATATGCAACGTACTGTACTCTGAGATCACTATTTACTACAAATTACACTTTGTGCATTTACTATACAAAGTATTATATTCGGTATTCATTATTTACTATAGAATATACTTGATTTATATACTATACAACGTAATGTATTCTGAGATTACTGTTTACTATAACTTACAATTGGCGTATTTTCTATACAAAGTACTGTATTCGGTATTCATTATTTACTATACAATACACTTGGTGTATTTACTATACAACGTACTGTATTCTGAGCTCACTATTTACTATACACTTGGTGCATATCCTATACAACGTACTGTAGTCTATGTTCATTATTTACTATACAATATGCTTGGTTTATATACGATACAACGTACTGTATTCTGATATCACTGTTTTTTATTTATTACAAACTTCCCCCATGCGGAGGCTGCCACAAGGACAAAGTATGTCAACTGCACGGTATTTTGTTTTCTAAGTTACTGTTGACTTTGCTACTGAGCCAGGTAGAAAAATCACAAGGCTCAGGAATAAATGTGCAATATTGTTGTTCAAATGCTATATAGATGATTACGGAGTATGGTCACTGAACCTCGTATTGCGGCGATAGCGATGTCGTGAAGTCGTGTCCGACTGAGGCCGAGAGAATCCCATAGCTGTACAAGATATTTAGGGATTGTGCCTCGAGCTCCGATCATAAGTCCATGGACGGAAATATCGTCTAGGTGATATTTTTCTTTATAGTAGTTTACAGTTGGCTGGTAAACTGACTTCTTTTCGGCGTCCACCTCTTCGGCCTGGCCAACGTGCGACTCGAAGCGTATTGTGGGATCTAAGATTAGTCCTTGCTTGCTAGCAGGTTGAAAAGCTATCATGTCAATACGCCTGTTACTCCCGTCGGAAGCTAGGCCAGAGACCTCTTCATGCACCGTGAAACCATGATCCCTCAGCGAGGTCGCAATCATGTGTCGTATTGTATGATGGCGGGAATTTCTCAATACCTCCCCGTGAGGGCAGGCTCCCAGGACATGGGCAAGAGTTTCGTGCTCTCTGTGGCAACGCCGACAGAGGGTGTTGTCCTGGGACCTTCCCGGCACGGAGCGAACGGCGCACACATTCGCTGTCATCTTGATGGCCTCTCTCCATTCCGCACAGGATAAGCCTCGGTGATCTCTTATCCATTTGTTCCCTGGCGTGTATTCCTGGAAGAGTCCAACGCCCTTTCCTTTGTGCGGCAACTTCGTCCATGACTGAAATTCTCTGTCTCGTAGTATCTGTCGGACGTTCCTTACATTGGGAAGATGGCTATTTTTGGACATAACTCGATCATTCATTTCTATGCCTAGATCTTGCAAACAAATTGTACGTTCTTGTTCCAGCTTCCTAGTTGCATTAATGTAGCCGTTATTTGCAAGTGATAATTTATTACAGATGTTAATATGCTGTAGTTTGGCTTCCCAAGTGGCGCGAAATAAACCGAGGCCTTTATACTTCCTTTCGGTGTATATCATGTGATCCGGAACGTCTGCTGGTAGTTGTAATAATTCTTTAGTTCCACTCTTCAGTATTTTATCAGCATCTGATAGAAAAGTTTTAGGTATCTTGTTTAGGGGAGTAACTTGGAGTGGGTAAATAAGAGTAGGTGATACTGAACTATTTAAAATTGAAAATTTCTGGTCAGATTGCAGCAATGGTGAGTTAACAAGGGTGTCAATCTTGTTTCGTGTCTTGTCAAGTACGGCTTGTGGATCCAGTTTAAGTTCATTGATGAAATTCACACCTAAGTAACGAATGGCACTTCCGTTGCACTGTGATTTAATTTCACAGTCGTCATTAATGATGATATTCTCCTCCGTTAGATGACCTTTTCTGATAGAAAGACAAGCTGATTTTGAAGCGCTGATGTCCAGGCCGAGTTCCTTAAATCTTTCTATGGCGATCCTAGCTAGTTCGGCAGCAGATTCAGTGTTTTTCCCAAATATTACCGTATCGTCAGCGAAACACATTATAGTGAGGTTAGGCTCCTCGTTTGCAATCGAGTAACCGTAATTCCTTGCTAAAGAATCTTCAGATAGTTCTTCCACAATATGATTGGTAGCGATGTTAAATAATGCCGGTGACAAAGGGGAGCCTTGAAGCACACCGCGATTAATTTTGATGGGTTTTGTTCCCTGTTTTCGTGTCTGTATCTGTGTTACGTTTCCTTCTTGTAGAGCAATTAGCAGTCTCGTCAATTTTTCTGGCACTCCGACCGACTCCAGTGTGCTCTGGAGGTGCGCATGTCCGACGTTATCAAAAGCTTTGCGAACGTCGAGAAATATAATGCATGCATCGTTCTTTTCTTGCCTAGTGTGCTGTAAAGCGGCTTCCAAAATTGAGGTATTTATGTAAGTACCGGGTGTATTGGTGAAACCCCTCTGATTATCATGAAACACAACGTAGTTCCGAAGCTGTTTATCAAGAACTTTCTCGATAACCCGTCTAATAACTGAGCATATAGTAATTGGACGCCAGTTACTGGGATCATTTACATCACCTCCTTTATGAACCAGAATTGTACGGGCTTTCTTGAAAGTCGATGGTACTAACCCTGTTGTTAGCATTCTAGTGGCGATGATTGCGATTATCTCTGAAATCGTGCTGTTTTTAATAGCTCGGACGATTACGTGGTCAGGACCGCTTGCGGTGTCTATCTTGATTTTCTGTGTTGCCTGAATAATGTCTTCTTTAGATATGACCGGGTTGTATAGGTCGTTAGTCTCCATGAGTTCACTCTCAGTGCCTTTTTGAGGGTATTCTGGTCTTTTGTGGTTGTTCGGCCTAGAAAATATGTCCGAAAAGTATGTGTGCAGTACATCTTCTTTCAGGCTGCAAATTGGTTGTTCGTTTGTAAATACATTGCGTATGGCTTTTCGCCGCTGATTGTAATAGTAGAACTGAGTGGATTCATACATGTACTTCCTTCTTCTGTTTTCTCTTCCCCTTTTCGTTGATCTTTCAGGGTTTGAAGAGGTCCTATATGAACATTGGGCAGAATTAAGTTGGCCTTTTCTTCTCAGTTCATAATATTTCTGGGCGGGGTGTTTCGGCCCGGGAAGAATATGTGGTACTGAAGCTAAGAATTGGACAAAGTCATTAACGGCCTCGTCGAAGTGGTCGTCAGTTAGGTTTTCAGAAAACTTTGATTTCCATTTGATCAGATTGCGGTTGTACTCATCCATATTCGGAGCTGGAGTAGTAGCGGTATTGGTTGTGGTTTCATTGGACTGACGATCCTCTGGGGAATTTGGTAAAAAGCTGATTTTACTCTGCTTCTTGACCAGGGTATCTCTGTGCACTGCAGGGTGAGCTCTGCTAACGTGTATACTTACGCCCCTATCGGATCGATAATATTTTCCACAGTGCGTGCATTGTACAGCGTGTGATTGTTGTTCGTTGGAAAGATTATTAGCCATATTATGAACATGTATATGTGACCATATAACTTACGACTGAAATATTCTTGTCGATGAGCTGTTATCCAGAAAAGAATATAAAACGAGCCACGTGATCTTCTAACATCACTGTCGTGTCGACTTGATTTTCTGAATGAGGCAACGGAATACTAGAATATATGCCAATTACATAACATGTATAAAAGTCAACCATACTAAACTCATCAACTATCAAAAATCTACACCCACGAAAGATTTAAAGACTATATAGGTACATTACGTCCATTATAATGGCACCGAGAAGTATACATTCCATGACTTATGCAACGCTGGTGAGTGCATGTAGAGTGTCTGTCTTCATGGTTTCCATGGCAGGGATGGCAAATAAAACAAGATGACTGACACTTAGGGCAAATATAGTATACACGTAAACCGAGTGTCTCAAGTTTCTCTCTAAGTAGCGTTATCTATGGACTGTCAACGAAACAAGATGGCTGACAATCAGAGCACAAAAGGCACAATATATTTGTATCAAAAACCAACACTAAATGATCCCAGATCTACCAGATAACATCAACATACACTCAACACATCCCACATCATCACAAACACTACCTGGAAGCCACAAATGAAGTACAGTTCCCTTCCTCAAACAGAGATACGACGGACGAAATCAACCACGGCCATCTGATCATTAATACATTTCACATTTAGTGCATTTACTATACAACGTACTGTATTCTGCGAACACTATTTACTATACAATACACTTAGTGCATTTACTATACAACGTACTGCATTCTGAGATCACTATTTAGTATACAATACACTTGGTGCATTTACTATACAACGTACTGTATTCTATGTTCATTATTTACTATACAATATGCTTGGTTTATATACTATACAACGTACTCTATTCTGAGATCATTATTTATTATTCAATACACTTGGTGTATTTATTATACAACGTACTGTATCATCAGATCATTATTTACTACACAATACACTTAGTGCATTTACTATACAACGTACTGTATTCGGTATTCATTATTTACTATACAATATACTTGTTTTATATACTATACAACGTACTGTTTTCTGAGATCACTATTTACTATACAATACACTGTGCATTTACTATACAACGTACTGTAATCTCTGTTCATTATTTACTATACAATATTCTTGGTTTATATACTATACAACGTACTGTATTCTGAGATTCTTAGTTACTGTAGAGAACTCAATTTTCTGGGTTCAAACCCGGTTCAGTCCGGTCAGCCTCGTCCCGGTACATTTACTGCCACGTAAACGAACACCTTCGGGACAAAATTCTGGCGGTTCAGCGTCTTCGAAGACCGTGAATGTTCAGTGAAGGGTCTTGACCTACGAATTAATTTATTTTCGTTTAGTTTAGTTCTGCTGTCGTCTGTGTGATCCCTCACGAGCCCTCACTGCACAGCACGTAGCCTATCAACAGGCTTAATAGCAAAACAAGAGGTAATCGTAAGGGAACTAATTTTAATGGTTCCCCGCTAAATGGTGTTTTAGAAAATAACAGAACGGTCAACTAACATCAAGGGAGTCCTCATCCACATGTCATCTTAAATATGTCTGTCTATATCGGTCCCTCAATCCTGAGGATCGTGTTCTCTGAAGATATTTCTTTGTATCCGTCTCCATCCTCCACGGTCTTCTGCTGTATCGGTAGATTGTATGAACGATGTCTTTGTTGCATGTCCGGCGTATAGGTGCTCGCCCACACTCCCTCTTTCCAGGCACGTTTCCCAAGATTATGTGCTTTTCAAGGCTTCCTTCTCCACAACGCATAATATGACCAAAGATTTGGAGAATCCTCTGTTGACATTTTGCCGATAACCTGGTATTGATGTTCAGCTCCATGAGGATGTAGTTGTAGATTGGAAATGCTGTCCAAGGAATGCGAAGCATTCTTCTCCAGCACCACTTCTCGAAAGACTTGATCTTATTCAAATGTGAAGCTCGTAAGGTTCACGTTTCAGCACAATAGGGGAAGACAGAGAGTACCAGTGTCTGTACGAGTCTTATCTTCAGCTTTACAGAAATGTAGCGATCGTTCGAAATATGAGATAACTGGCAATCCTTCTCCTGATCTCTATTTCACAGCTGTTATTGCTAGTTATAATGACACCCAGGTAAAACATTTCAGAAACCATTTCCATTTCGCTGAAGGCACTGAGTTTGTTCAGCTTGCCAGGCCTACAAACTACCAATTTTTTTGTCTTTAGCACGTTGATATGCAAACTCAAACTGATGCTCTCAGTTCTGACCCGGTCTGAAAGCTCTGTCATTTCTGCCTCATCCATGGCAATCAATACAGTGTCATCTGCATATCGGAGATCCGATACCTTTTTGCCACCAATAGGAAAATATACAGCCGTGGCGAACGCCCCTTTGTGCCTTGAAGATTTCAGATATCTTGCCATTTATCCTGACAACTGCTGTGTTAAATATAATTGGGAATAATTATTTCCCACACCTTACATGTCACTGACATCTAATTACCCGCATTATGTTAACCAACCCATACTTTGCACATTACAAGTCTCAATGCATTTGGTTTTGTTCCCTTTTGCAAACTGTAATCAGATCAGTACTTCAGATACCCAA
This sequence comes from Anabrus simplex, assembly GCF_040414725.1. Classification (NCBI taxonomy): domain Eukaryota; kingdom Metazoa; phylum Arthropoda; class Insecta; order Orthoptera; family Tettigoniidae; genus Anabrus; species Anabrus simplex. The sequence goes on along the minus strand of NC_090279.1, from coordinate 47,267,908 downwards.
CTATATCCCGACCCTTTACCTTCTTTGTGTATTCCCTGGTTCCTTAACAATTTCAGCTTTAGTTCTTAGTATCTCTCATGTAAAGATCTTTATTATTATACGCTAATTTCCGTCCTTCGCTAGTTTTAGTCACCACCTGTACCAGGACACTACCCTTGATCATTCATGATCCCTGGAATATACTTCCAGGAACTTATTTCTCGCCTAATGTGTCAGTAAATACTTCAACACTTTCACTAACATTCTCATGACTTGCAAGTAACCAACCCATTATGCTTTCCTTAGATGACTCTTTTCGTAATTTAATTTTCCTAGAAAAATCCAGCAGTCTGTCCTTTCTTCACTCTAATTGATAAATAGATTTTCTGACCTGCACCTCTTTCCTAAACTACTTTATTATCTGTTATATTATAGTGGGCCATAGCAACTCTTTCTTTTCACCATGAAAGTCACATACCTGTTTTTAAACATCTCGAGAATCGCTTTAAATCTATCTCATAGGCCGTTTTCATGTTCATTTACCTTTTTCCACTGATCACAATTGCTTCATAAATACTTCATCGTGCCTCTCTTCTCTGCCGTTCGATTCTGCTTAGTAGTCTGGTCGGAGGACGACTTCAAATACAGAAGGCGCAGAAGTTCCCCTCGCCGTAGACCGGGATAGGCAATATGCATGTCATCCAACTGGTCGACTGAACTACTCTAGTGTTATGTACTGACCGGCTGTCCTCTCCTCCTCTCTCCCTCCACACCACTGATCAGCTCGGACGTACAGTACACTATACTTAACCTCGGCACTTGGTGGGGCAGAGTGGTTAGCTCTATGCCCGGCCGCCTTTACCCCAAGGAATTAACCGGGTGTAGACTGAGCGACCCTCAGGGCAATGTGCACTTCCGGAGAAGGAAATCTATTTTCTGAAATTTGTCGACTTCCTGACGAGGAATCGAACCGACATTCTTCCGTGTGATCCGACCACACCCTGCCCCTATTGTTGAGCTGCTCACCAGTTAACATATTACCTATTCAATTTGTTTCTGGACTATTGAGAGGACTGTTAATGTAATAGTACTTAATACTCTCCAGCCGAAATGTGTACTGTATTGCTTTTAATGACTAAGAATATGGAACATGTGCTACCTCCAAACTAAGGAAGATATGTCCGTCCCTCTACGAAAGAGGAATCTAGTTCGTTTTTCCCTGCTGAAATTGGCGTACATCAAGATTCAGCCATGATCCCAACTCCAGTCTTCAGAGCAGCTGGTGTCAGAACTGCCATGAACAGGTTTCATGGGGATAATGGCATAGGAAGTGACTAGGAGCGAAAGGAAGCGACAGTGGTCTTAATGTTTTAATATTTATCAGTCTTACTAATAAACGGTGTATAACTTTTATACAAGGTTTATACACCGTTCATATGCAATTTGTTACTAATAAACCGTGTATAAGCTTCCCGTGTATACGTCTGTTATAGTTATTCGCTGAATTACTTGTACAGACCAGGACGGACTGACGAAGAAGAAACGAGTGATCAGTTTATCTGCAGTAATATAATCGTGGTGAAACATCCGACTCATCCATTGAGCAAACATTGAAAGAACGGAAAATAACGTTGATGATCTCCAAGATATTGTGAAGACATAGTAGAAGACAAAACATTTTGTAATTATGGAGACTGGAAAATAAAACACTGTAGGAGGTGGAGTGAAACAAGATGACGGAAGTTTTAAAATTGAATGTACATTTACAAAGGCGCATGCTCGAATTCTCCTTAACACAGCCAGAAATGATGTAATGAAATATCCTAGAGGCGGCTTCATATCTTGCGAAATTCAAGTTCTCACAGCACTGCGGACATGAGCGAGGAAAGAGGTTTGTAATTATTATCAGTGACAATTATTACTATGGAACGTTTCTTCTTATATTGAAGATCCATTGTGCAGGCTTCTGCTTTTTTGCTATGAACTGAAAATCCCCACGCAAAAGCACGCACTCTCAAATTACACAAAACTTCACAACCACAATCCACTTGTCCTCAAGAGTTCATTTATCACTGATTTTTATTTCATCAGTATTGTACTGATAATAAAATGAACACTGGAGTGCATACGACTGTCTGGAGATTTAAATGCACACTGAATGTGAGATCCCTACTGGCATATCACCAGCCAGCACTGTCACGCGTGAAACCTAAACAAACGAGACGTTCTTCCTGTCACAAATTAAGAACTAAGCGAGATAAAAACTTGAGGTTTGTTTTAAAAGTAACTTCCGTATCCGGAGACCATTTTCCTTGCTTTCCCCCTCCCCTCAATGTAGAGTTAATAGTAAAGACATTTGCCAGCGACTGACGTTTTCGTGCTTGCGCACACTAATTTCTGAGCATGACTGTAAGGAATGACACGTACTGATATTTTATCATTCAAATTTAAAATCAAATTTATTTACGTTGAGCCGAAATGTTTCTTTACCACCTGTCAAATAATTGAAAACTTAATGAAGATGAAATGGGAGTTATGACATAATAGGTTCCATGCTATGAAGATTTTTTATCTGAAGTAACTTTCCATTATGTTAATATTTTCACACTCGATTCCTTTTTTAACATTATTTTTGTTAACGGCATTAGATGCGGCTTGAAATACTGTACATAACTGGATATTTACTTATGTCAACCGATAATATTCAGATTTATATACAGATCGGCCTAACCAGAAAAAATGTCCATGAACGTGTATTCAAGTGTTAAACAAGTGTGTAAGGATGTTTATTAGTAAAACTATGTGTCTAGAGCTGAACATAACAACTTGTGTGTGTATTACATTGGTAAGTAAATTATCTTGAGTGCTACGTAAGAATGAGAGAAATACATCTTCTTTTCCTTAGTACCTTATATTGCATAGCGCAATACTATAGTCTGCTCAAACAGGTGATGTGAAACACTTTGTCTGGTATACGCTGTGCTAACAGCTTTATTGCTGCCTTAAATACGTATGTCACCAAAGCATACATCCCTTGAATTTGAATCTTCTGGACTCTTCCTGGCTGTTGACAACAATAGGCAAAAACAGGCTGCATGTTTACTTCAGCGACCGCTCGGATACAGTGCTCCACAACAAGTTACGAGGAGCTCGCATTAACACTCACAGTTTATGGGTTTCGAAAGTAGGTTTATTTCACAAATAATACATAAAATATTAACAGAAAATTTACCAATTTCTATGTGGTTAGCAGCAAACGTAAATATTTCTAGTGTCACAATTTAATAACTTAAAAAAATAAACATTCTGAAGTTGAGGCTTCTTCGTGTGACGCTGACATAATTAATGCTGAAAACGAGAAATGATCTGCAGGTGATGAATTACGGACAAATCCTTCTAGCATTTGAGTTGAAATAGCTAACGTGTCCACCATCTGAAATAATGTTAAAATTTTCAATTAGCACTAAGCGGTTAGTTAGTGATGAGCAGAATTAATAAAGTTAGTCAGGTGTCATGTTTGAAGATCCATGTATTAAATCTGTACTAATATTATAAAGAATATTGTTTGTAAGGGATAGTCAAAAACTACTTACCGATTTTAAAAATTACTTCACCTTACCAGTGAGTAACCACGGACTGTATTTTATTTTCAAAACAATTCGATGGTAATGTAGCGTATTCATGAAGAGGAGAGTCATTAACTAACGTTTCAACAGTGAGGTTTAAAGTTTCAAATTAATTTGCAGTTCAAATGTTTCACAAAAATGTGTATTTGCCTATAGAGCACTTTAGTTTTATATTGGAATCTTATGCTTGTGAAGACCTGAAATATGACAGATGGACGAAGTTTGGCACTTCAGTAAGTCATCTCACAAGTTGCTGTTGTTTGAGTCATCAGTCCATAGAGTGGCTTGATGCCGCTCTCCATTCCACCCTATCATTTGCTAACCTTTTCACTTCTACATAACTACTGCATCATACTTCTGCACTAATCTGATTGCCATATTCATACCTTGGTCGACCCCTACCGTTCTTACACTTGTTTCCAAAACCAACTGAACAAGTCCTCCGTGTCTTAAGATGTGTCCTACTATTGTATCATTTCTTCTCGTCAAATTTAGCCAAATCGATCTCCGCTTACCAATTCAATTCAGTATCTCTTCATTCGTGATTGGATCTATCCATCGCACCTTCAGCATTCTTCTGTAACACCACATTTCAAAAGCTTCTATTCTCTTTCTTTCTGAGCTGGTAATAGTCCATGTTTCACTTCCATACAATGCCACGCTCCAGATGAAAGTCTTCAGAAACGTCTTTCTATTTCTTGTATCAATGTTTGAAGTGAGCAAATTCATTTTCGTAAGAAAGCTCCTCCTTGATTGTGCTAGTCTGCATTTTATTTCCTCCTTCTGCCATCGTTAGTTATTTTAAACCCAAGTAACAATATTCATCTACTTCCTTTAGGACTTCATTTTCTAATATAATATTTCCTGCATCACCTGCCTTCATTCGATTGCACTCCATTACTTTGGTTTAGGACTTAATTATTTTCATCGTGTACTCCTTACCCAGGACTTCGTCCATACCATTCAGCAGCTTCTCGAGATCTTCTGCAGTCTCTGATAAAATAACAATATCATCGGCAAATCTCAAGGTCTTGATTTCCTCTCCTTGGATTGTGATTTCCTCTCCAAATCCCTCGTTGATTTTCTTTACTGCCTATTATTTGTAAACTGTAAACAATGAAAAGGAGGGGGGACAACCTGCAGCTTTGTCTCACTCTTATGACTGGAGACTGATTTTAGATAATTCTTCGTTCTCGGTATCTGATCCCAATCACTTTCAGAATGTTAAATAGTTTGGTCCAATCAACATTATTGAATGCCTTTTCTAGATCTACGAACGCTATGTACGTGGGCTTCTCCTTCTTAATTCGATCCTCTAGGATCAGCCGTAAAGTCAGGATTGCTTCACGTGTTCCTACATTCCTTCTGAAGCCAAATTGATCTTCTCCTAACTCAGCTTCAACTTTTTTTCCATTCTTCTGTGAATAATACGTGTTAAAATTTTGCAGGCATGAGATACTTAACTAATGGTGCGGTAGTTTTCATACTTGTCAGCATGGGCTTTCTTGGGAATAGGTATAACGACATTCTACCGAAAATCGGATGGCGGTTCTCCTGTCTCATACATCTTACACACTAAATGGTATAACCTTGCCATGCTGGTTTCTCCTAAGGTAGTCAGTAATTCAGAGGGAATGTCATCAATTCCAGGAGCCTTGTTCCTATTTATTACTCACAGCTCTGTCAAACTCTGACCTCAAAATTGGGTGTCCCATTTCATCAGCATCAACAGCCTCTTCCTGTTCCCGAACCAAATCATCTACATATTTACCTTGATACAACTGTTGGATATGTTCTTGCCATCTTTCTGCTTTGTCTTCTATTCTTAGAAGTGGCTTTCCATCTGAGCTCTTAATATTCATACACCTAGATTTCCTTTCTATAAAGGTTTCCTTAATTTTCTTGTATGCAGCACCTACCGTCCCTAGGACCATACAACCTTCGACATCCTTGCACTTCTCCTTCAGCCATTCTTCCTCAGCTACCTTGCACTTTCTATCCACTTCATTATTTAATCGTTTGTATTCTTTTCTGCCTCCTTCATTTCTAGCATTTTCGTATTTTCGTCGTTCATCAATCAGGTCTAGGATCTCCTGAGTTATCCATTGATTCTTACTTGATCTTTTCTTCCTTCCAAACATTTCTTCAGCAGCCCTACTGACTTCTTTTTTCATGACTATCCACTCTTCCTCTATTGTGTTTCCTTCAGCCTTTTCATTTAATCCTTTTGCAAAATGTTCCTTGAAACAATCCCTCACATTCTTTTCTTTCAAAATGTCTAGATCCCATACCCTTGCATTCCTTCCTTTCTTCAATTTCTTCAACTTCAGATGGCATTTAATGACCAACAAGTTGTGGTCGGAGTCCACTTCTGCTCCTAGGAAAGTGTTGCAACCCAACACCGGGTTTCTGAATCACTGCCTAATCAATATGAAGTCTATTTGATACCTTCCAGTGTCTCCAGGTCTCGTCCACGTATACATCCGTCGTTTGTGGTGTTTGAACCAAGTATTAGCAAGGACTAAATTATGATCACTGCAGAATTCACCCAGCCGACTTCCTCTTTCGTTCCTTTGTCCCAATCCGAATTCTCCTACTATATTACTTTATCGTCCTTTGCATACCACTATATTCCAGTCTCCCATCACAATTATATTCTCGTCACCTTTACATATTGTATTAAATCTTCTATCTCTTTATATTGTACCGGTAACGGGGGTACAAAACTAAGTCCCCGTAATAGAAATCTTTAAAAAAACTTACGCGTTACGCTCCTGGCCGGCTACGAAAGACTGACTGGACGGCGAGCGTGTGACGTAGAGAGCGGGTGACGTCACAGCATGCCTCACTACAACACAGAGCCTAGACTGATGTGGAATGTTCTTCGAGTTCCTATGGGTAATAACATTCCCCACAATAATAATTAAACAAATTTAACAATATCATCGTGTAACACGATCCCTTATCTACGTTCCTGCAGAGTTTCACGTACATCTGGCATGAGGCGATGAAGTTATGGAACGAGATGTGAAGGCCCGGATCAGATATAAATACAGTACTGCTTTGCTCAGCAGAGCAGTGTGTGGCCTGAGTATGTGGCCAGAGTGTGTATGTGCACGCTAGGCAGTGGAGTTCATACAGTCGGTTCGCGAGGACCGTGATCTAGCGTGAAGCGGCTATCAATCTTCGAGTCCGTGGACTTTAACCCAATCGCGTCGAATATGGACTTGTACGGATTTCTTTATACTGTGAGTGATAAACTTTTACTCCGACGGGACGTGATATAAATTGTGCTTGGTCTGAACATTATCAAGTGACTGTTTATTCTACACGAGTGTCTAAGACTTGCGAATGTTTTCGGGTGCTCGTAATTTGAAGTTTAATGTTATGGACAGGACTTAGGACAGTTTGCTCCTTACAGAGTACTAAATACTTCAAGTTTATGAGACTGTGTTTTAATCCAGATTTACTCGATTGCAAGTATGACTACGTCACTAATTTACCATTTCATGAACTTTAGGTCATGAACTGTAAAATGTGCATGTGTGAACTGTGCATTTCAATTCTATTAAACAGCACATTTCAATTCTACGAACATTAAGTTGTGCGTTTCGATTTTACGAACAGTCGAACCGAGGACTGTCAATACATGATTAATTTCGTCTTTTAATTTCATCGTATTATCAATACGTGAATGAGTTCGAATTCACGAGTGAAACATCTTTATTTTCGTATTCAATTAAATTTCGTTGAACAGTGTTTCAAACTAAGAACTAAGTCGTGCGGGATTACTTTACATTATGCCAAGTGCCACAAACTTCAAGTGACTCTGTTAAAATTCGACGATAAGTTTCGAGTGGACTTTTATTTTTATGAGTATTAAACTTACATGCTCATTCGAGTCTAGTGGCCTTCTTTTCATTTAACACGGCACAAAATTTAGTGACATTTCACCGTGTGATAAACTCTCAAAGATACCTTTTTTTCGTGTTTGAACCTTGTTAAAACCATTGATAAACTTTCCTCTCATCTGTGCAGAAGCAGTCTTTGCATTAACTCGCCCGAAGGCTTAACGATATTCATTCACGTTCATCATTCACGAGGACTACCTCAACGCCCTTCATCAGCACCGTATGGATCTTCAAGACGTCGGATGGATCTTCTAGAACTTCCATCGGGGGAGGAATGGTGGTTCACTGGTATGGGAAAAGGAGGAGCTGCCGGAATCCAAGGACATCGCCAGCCCTAGGACGAGGAACATTTTCTACTGTATCTGCTGTACAGAGGTGACATGACTTTGAATTTATTAATAAACTCAGAGGAAAAATTTTAAGATTTATTTCTAAGCAAACCCTCTCCCTCTGTACGCACTTCAACGAATGGTACACGCCCTGCGTCTCATGTCTACCGAAGTACCACATTTACTGTTACAATATTGTGATCTTTCCTACCTTTAAAGACACCATCCAAAATTATTCGTCCACTGATGTCCTCCCACGCCATCTCTCCACTGACAGCTCGGAACATACCACTTAGACGAGCAGCTCGTCTCCTTTCTCCCAAGTCTTCCCAGCACTAACTTTGCAACATTTTTGTAACGCTACTCTTTTGTCGGAAATCGCCCAGATCAAATCGAGGTGCTTTTCTTTGGATTTTTTCCAGTTCCTGAATCAAGTATTCTACTCTAGTTGGGGTCTCACCAGAGACAAGTATGCTCTCTCCTCTACATCTTTACTACAGCCCCTAAATACTCTCATAACCATGTGTAGAGACCTGTACCCTTTATATACAATTCCATTTATGTGATTACCCCAATGAAGATCTTTCCTTATATTAATACCTAGGTATTTACAATGATCCCCAAAGGGAACTTTCACCCCATCTACGCAGTAATTAAAACTGAGAGGACTTTTCCTATTTGTGAAACTCACAACCTGTCTTTTATCCCAGTTTATCATCATACACTCCCTACTGTCCACCTCACAACATTATCGAGGTCATTTTGCAGTTGCTCACAGTCTTGTAACTTGTTTATTACTCTGTACAGAATAACATCATATTCGAAAAGCCTTATCTCTGATTCAACTTCTTTACACATATCATTGATATATACAAGAAAACATAAAAGTCCAATAATACTGCCTTGAGGAATTCCCCTCCTAATTTTTACAGGGACAGATAAAATTTCACCTACTCTAATTCTCTGAGTTCTATTTTCTAGAAACAGAGCCACCCATTCAGTCACTCTTTTGTCAAGTCCAATTGCACTCATTTTTGCCAATAGTCTCCCATGATCTACCCTATTAAATGCCAAAATTCAATCAAACCACTTATTAATTTTGCAAACATGTCTAATATAATAAGAAAAAATACTTTCCCAAAGCTTACATACAATGCATGTCAAACTGACTGGCCTGTAATTTTCTGCTTTATGTCTATCACCCTTTCGATTATATACAGGGGCTAATACAGCAACTCTCCATTCATTTAGTAAAGTTCCTTCATGCAAACAATAATCATATAAGTACTTCAGATATGGTACTATAGCCCAACGCATTGTCTTTAGTATATCCCCCGAAACCTTATCAATTCCAGCTGCTTTTCTAGTTTTCAACTTTTGTATCTTACTGTAAATGTCACTGCTGTCATAGGTAATTTTAATACTTCTTTAGTATTAGTCACCTTCTCTATCTGGACATTATCCTTGTAACCAACAATCCTTACATACTGTTGACTGAATACTTCTGCCTTTTAAAGATCCTCGCATACACACTCCCCTTGTTCATTAATGATTCCTGGAATGTCTTTCTTGGAACTGGTTTCTGCCTTAAAGTACCTATACATATTCTTCCATTTTTCACTAAAATTAGTATGGCCTCCAATTATGCTTGCCATCATGTTATCCTTAGCTGACTTCTTTGCTAGATTCAATTTCCTAGTAAGTTCCTTCAATTTCTCCTCACTTCCACAGCCATTTCTTACTCTATTTCTTTCCAACCTGCACCTCCTCCTTAGTCTCTTTACTCTGTTATAATATAGGGGATCTTTACCATTCCTTACCACCTTTAAAGGTACAAACCTATTTTCACATTCCTCAACAATTGCTTTAAACCCATCCCATTGAATCGTAATAAATCGTAATAAATAAATAAATAAATAAATAAATTGATATATAAATAAATAAATAAATAAATAAATAAATAAATAAAATAAATAAATAAATAAATAAATAAATAAATAAGTAATAAATAAATAATAAATAAATAAATCTAATAAATAATCCGCAATATGCATATGATACTTTTCTGTTTGCAGTAAGTGATGAAAATCCACAGATATTGGCAAATCGATTGGTCAAAAAAAGTTCTGGGTTTAAACACGAAAAATACTAACTTAGTGACCGTAAGAAAACATGCCATTCAACCCATAAAGTTGACAGTACCTGACACATCACTGGAGCATGTGCAGTGCTTTAGGTCTCTCACCAGCGTACTTGATCACAGCATGAGCAGTCCTGTTGAAACTAGTTCCCAAGGACTGCATTCAAGATAATGATTTAAATCCCGTGTCACTTCATTTTCTCTGTTCGTGTTTACTTCAGTGTTGTGTATGTCCTGTCTTATTTTATGGTGGTTTTGCTATTTGCTTTACGTCGCACCGACACAGATAGGTGTTATGGCGACGATGGGATAGGAAAGGCCTGTGTGTGGGAAGGAATCGGCAGTGGCCTTCGTAAGGTACAGCCCCAGCATTTGCCCCATGTAACAATGGGAATCTACAGAAAACCATATTCAGGGCTGCCGACAGTGGAGTTCGAACCCACTACCTCCCGGATGCAAGCTCACAGCGCGCGCCCATAACCGCATTACTAACTCACCCGGTTTACTTTATGTTGCTGACGCCTGCACACCATCCTTCGAGATGTGGGGCTACAGTACTCCAAGCTGGAGGTCACGTACAATATCAGAAAGTAGAGTACTTTGGTCATGTCATTGGAAATTGTGAGGTAATGTGGTGGTTTATACGTTTAGGGAATAATAATTTCAAACCAAATCCATCAAAGAACCAGACATATGCTTTTCGCGTGGGGAATACTGAAAGTTGCAGGTGAAGTGATTGGGAAATGTACTGGAACACTGTGATACGCCTAAGTATCTGAGGTCAAGCTTTGCACTTATCACTGTGGCAACACCGAGGCAAAAGTCCTCTCACAGTGCTTTGACATGATCAGATTGGGCCGCTCATCCAGAAACAGTGCCACAGCTGTATGGTATAAATCTGTACATGCCAAGAAGTTCTACGTTGCACTCGTAGAAGCTTACTGACTGATCGCAGGGTATCTAAAACCAACCAACTAAAACTAATAGCTCCACCTGACACTCGACGTGAAGTAGCCGCGAATGTGGAGACGTACAGTTCGCCCTCTCCATAGACATCAACTTGTCTACTTGCAGATCCAAATGAAACCATACTTGAACCAGGAAGCGCAAATTCCCAGATAGCTTGGAACTTGAGAAACTTGAACAGAAGGTTCTCTGTTACTACGAAGAGTCCTGGACGACATGGAAGTCTTTAAACAGAATTGGGAGGTCCAAGGACAACGTAAAGAAAAACATCCCTCTGATACTAGTGCTAGTATCTGGTACTAGGCAGCACCACTCTAATATGTATCATTTTTCTTTTTACTGTATTATGGGACTGGCTCAAATGAATAAGTGACCTCCTGCAGTTTATCTTATAGATGACATTTAAGGAAAGAGGAGTAGGGCAAAAAGGAGAAAATCTTGCGTACATAATCTACGAGAATGTTGTGGGCTTCGTTCCACCACACTTTTCCGACTTGCTGGGAACAAGTCAGATCGCCGTGATGACAGCGGACATGCGATGAGGAAATTGTAGAAGAAGAAGAATTATTGCTAGTTTTCTATCGTGATTATATATGTACAACATAGAATGCGATAAGCCTCTTGTATATTTAAATACAGTTTTAACAGTAAATATGGGCTAAATGTCACCGCTGACTGTTTCGAAAGATTCGATGCGCCACAGCGCACTTCCGTCTAGGAATGCAAGAGAAACAGTGTTTCTTGATGGCGTCGTGGTAAATGAACCATGCTTCATAGCTAAGTCCAATTTACTAAAGAAAATGTTCGACGTTCTGACAACGAGAAAATATGAACTTCATGAAATGTTAACTAGCAAATGAACAGTACTTAGTAATCTACGTATGTGAAATAACTTGAATAATTATAAAATACTGTGCGTGCAGTTACAACACTTCATCGTCATCCTGGTGAGGAGAAAGGAAGAGGGTCAGTTTTGAGATCGTACCAACTGCGCGCGACTTATGTTACATAATTGTGTATTCTCTTTACAAGTTTCTGCTTCTTGTCGATAATTTAATATAAGTCAATTGCAGCCATGACATGGGTGTTATATTCTACCGCTTTTCCCACAACATTGGGGTAGTGGGTTCAAGATGTGTCTCACATGTGGATTTGACTCTGTTTTACGATCTGATGTTCATCCCGACGCCAAGCCTACGTGATGGGATGTAATCACTATTGCGTGTTGGTAGTGTTGCATAAATATGAAGAGGAGAGTGTTGGGACACACAGTCCTCGAGCCAGAAGCAGTTACAATCGTGACCCTGCCGGTATTGGAAGCCGGGACCCTCCGAATTGAAGGCCTGAACGCTGACCATTCAGCCTAGGAGTCGGACGGATCTCTTATATTTATTATGTTGCTCCTTGTTGCAGAAATAAGAAACACGTTTCAGTAAATTCAATCGTGCGGTACTTCTACGTCTGTATGCGCACCACCCAGCCTCTTCACGTTGTCTATCATATCAAACAACCAAATTTTGGCGTCTTTGACTTATCGTATGTTGGAAAGGATTGTCAGTTTCTCTTTACGTATGAACCCGGACCAACTACAATATTATCAGACCGGAATGCATATATAGATACGTGACAAAATGGCTGTCACATTGGGCCACGTGCAGACGGCGTGTTTACATTCATTTCGGTTTATACCGCTCACGTGTGTGGTTGGTTGAGGTTATCTTGCTACTGGAATTCGCGATTTTTATTTTCCACCGAATCGGTCTTGAAAGCCCCAGAATAACGGCCGAGAGGATTCGTCGTGCTGACCACACGACATCTCGCAATCTGCAGGCCTTTGGGCTGAGCAGCAGTCGCTTGGTAGACCAAGGCCCTTCATGGGCTGTAGTGCCATGGGGTTTGGTTTTGGTTTGTTTTCCACCGAATATTTGTATGTGTTAAATAGTGATTCAATGTCCTTTTATCGGTTATCTAGATATTTTTATGTGTTGTGGTGTTTTTCGTATTTATACGTTATTTCGTTAAGTGCTGTGAATGTGACAATTTTACAGATTTTACCTCCTTCATCTGTGAAGTTCAGGAGAAATTCGTTGAACCATTCAATGGAATAGTGAAGGAAGATTATGCATTGTTTTTGAAGGTGGATGATGAGTCATGTATTAAGGTTGCAACATTGAGATTTAAAGTTTCAAGTTCATTTGCAGTTCAAATGTTTCACAAAAATGTGTGTTTGCCTACAGAGCATTTTAGTGCTTGTGAAGACCAGAAATATGACAGATGGACGAAGTTTTACACTTTGCTAAGTCATTTCACAAGTTATTCTGATGATTCATTTTATGAACCTTTTGCAAAAATGCACTTGAGTTAGACCTGTCAGTTTAATGCAGAGATAAATTGGTAAAATAAAATTTGTCCCAGAACAGTTAGAGCTCTCCGTAATTAATCAAATAAGATACTCTCCAGAACTAATAATTTGGGCAGTGACGTTCTCTTATTATACCAAACTTTGATAAGGCAGTTGATGTTTTAAGTGATGTGGTCAGTGTTGGTGTTGGTACAGAGCCAGTCTGTAAATTATAACTACTCAGGCCAATTTTTCAGATCATAAAGAGCTGTTTCGTTCGGAGAAGAAATTGTTACTAAAAATGGCTTCAAATTTATCTAGGAAGGCTCTGTATCCAACAACAATAGGGACAGAATGTATCATTAGCAGTAAAGTCTTTGATCGTAAGAATGTTGCTGATTTGTATTTGCTTAAAACTCAAGGTGTGGATGTTTCTAATGGCACAATCCAGTTCCTAAAATTAATTCAAAAGTGGTGGTCAGTCTGTAATATACAGCATCCTATGAAAGATACATATACTAGGAATGAAGATGCTAGTCCAATTACTGGTCCTGGTAACATGAACCTTTCATTCCTTACATGTTTAAAACATATATGCACTTAGGCACATGTCATAAGCAGAAGGAAGATTGACAAGTGAAACGTACACTACTTTGATAAACATACTTACCACAATGTGTTTTCAATCATTAGCACTGGTCTTATGTGTTTACTACAAAATTGTAGACAGACAGTTCAGAGAGAAGATTTGGTCTCTACAGGAGATTGAGTGGTTGCACTTCTAAGGCCTCTGTGGAATGAATTCTTGAGTCTGAAAGAAAGATCAAACTGTTAGGTGTATTGAAGATGAGGTCTGCAAAACTTTGTGAATTTACTTTGAAAGACTTTGCTCATAATGTTTATATCAATAGCCATGATACAGTTATTGATAATTTAGATGGGTTAGAGCTTGCATTAGAAGAAGTAGTTCATATCAGAGTTCCCCTTGAAACACAATGGATTTTAGTCTGCATTGCCAGCTACACCAGTTTGCAAGTGATTAAAATATCATTTAAAAAGTGTGATATCTGCATTAAAATGTTGCAGGCTGAAAAGAAATTGCTTGTGGATAGTGACAGGGAAATGGTGATGTATTCCAAAGTAGTGCAGAGAGGTGGTTTGAAGTGTCCATCATTGATGGTCATGTCCTGTGTGGCGGCCGTACCTTATGTGCTGCAGCACATTGCCTATTGGAAAAGTATTATCTACAATCAAATACAGTGCATTGGAAAAGGCGTCAGCAAAAGAATAAGAAACTATTCAACTCCCCTCACAACCAGGTAACTACTGGTGCGCTGCACGCCGAGTGCTGTGTGGTCACAGCTCAGCGAGAGCTAAGCTTTTAGCCAGAAACCAGGAACTCTGCCTTTTGCGCATGCGTGCCCAACTTTTTCGATACAAAGAGAATGTGTTCCGACAGGCTGTGGAAACAACAGCCAAGACATCACTTCACAGAAATTCTTCGTTCGACCACAGAGATGCAGCACTAGCACTAGTCACACTTGCATTACGACCGATATGAGAACGTGGCAGCTGGCACCCTCTTTACTCAGCGGTAGTATTTAAGAGGGGATCGCTCAAAGCAAACGGGAACACAAAATGCTGTAGAGCTGTTCACGCCAGGTCTTTTAATACTAAAGAGGATAGAATACCACCAACTTTCCTATTCCATAGCCACATTTGTAAATCGATGAACCTTAAAAATTGTATTTTTATGTTGTCAAAATAAGGACATGATATTGTGATTTTCTTTAATAAAAAAACTCTAGTTTATAAATGTCAATATAACATGTAATTTTGCATTACGACGTTGCTGGTTTTATTTCAATGACGTTGGTAGCATTAAGAAGTTACGTTTTTGCGCGCTCACACCAAGTGTTTGAATTGGTGAATATTTTGCCATTGCAGGTGTTATTGTGTGTTTAATTATATAGGTTTATAGTTTTTTATGAGGAATGTGTATATGTGTTGGGGTTGTTTGCGTGTTTGTTCAGTGTGGAAAACTCAGTGGAGAGCCCCTGAAAACCACATACCACCGAGCGAATTCCCCATGCGGTTAGAGGCGCGCAGATGTGAGCTCGCATCCGGGATATAGTGGGTTCGTATCCCACTGTCGGCAGCCCTGAAGTTGGTTTCACGTGGTTTCCCATTTTCACACCAGGCAAATGCTGGGGCTGTACTTTAATTAAGGCCACGGCCGCTTCCTTCCCATTCCTAGACCTTTCCTGTACCATCGCAGCCATAAGACGTAAGGCAAATTGCAAAAAAAAAAGAAAACCACACACCGGTATGATTCTAAATATTTGTATTTTTTGGAGTGGGGATGGGTTACAGCCGCCACTGTGCAAACTGTTCTGAATTTTCTATGTGTTAATTGGTTACAGTTACAAACCAGAATTTCCTAAGTTACAGAATCAAAGAGAGGCAGTGCTATTGTTCGGATTTCTGCTAATTGAGAGCAGTTTTTGTAACCTTGATAAGTGTCATTGCAGCATGAATTTGAAGACGATGATTGAAATGTGCATTAAGGTGTTAGCAAATTGTTTATCAATAATTATGATTTTCTTATCAATACACTGTAATTGTGTGTTTCAAGTATCACTAGGCTGGTGAATGTATATTTGTTGGGAATGTTATTTCATTGTCCTCTGTAATTTGTGTTTCTCTTATAATATGATGTGCGTTGATGTGATTTAACAACGAATCTTGGTTTAATTTTGTCACTTTCAAAAGTGGTGCTACTGCAGTTGTTAATGAACGGGGACAACACTTTATATCAAAACCACCGTCTAGACAAACAGCGTACGACGTACGAAATAGTTTTGAAGAACATGGATCTGTTATGGATGCACCGGGATCTGACCGCCCAAGAACAGTCACAATTGAGGAAAATGAATTGCGTGTAAGTTTAGCTGTGACCCAAAGTCCGCGAAATCAACCATACGATTAGCAACTGAGCTGGTTTTATCACGAAGGTCAGTGCAAAGAATGTTACACAAACAGAAGTTTAAAATTCACATACCACGTTTACGACATGGGTTACTGGAAGACAATTAATATCGTCTTAAGTTTTGTGAATTGATGCTTGGCGAACAAAAAGATGATCCTAACCTATTCAATAGCATTCTGTAGTCTGATGACGCCAATTTTAAGTTAACCGAATAAGTTAACGGACATAAATACACGTACTGGTATACTGGGAATAAACATATTTTCTTAGAAGAACAAGTAAATCAACCTGGTGTGAGTGTCTGGAGGCAATGTCGACATTTGGCGTATTTCGACCATATTTTGTGTAGGAACAGTTACAAGGGATAAGTATTTGGACATGCTTCAGAATTATCTGTTACCAGGACTTACAGCGTGTGCTGAAAACTTTCAAGAAAATTACCTTCAACATGGTTGGGCACCACCACATTATTCCACTGCCGTCCGCGATTATTTAAATGAAACTTTCCATGGAAAAATGATTGGTCGAAGGATGACATGCCTCCACGTTCACCAGATATCACGTGCATGCATTTTTTCCTACGTGATGTCGTCAAGGACTCTGTTTATTTTAAAAATCCTCAGACCATTGCTGAAATAAAAGACTATATACACGACGCATTTCATGATTTCGACAGTGATAGCACACTATGCCATACAGTATGTCAATGTTCCAAAGACTTGAAAGGTGTATTCATGCAGACGGAAAACAGTTAGCATTGTTTGTATTTGTAATGGAACAGAAATTCAATCTTTTGTTTAAATCAGTGTCCAGTGACTTTTGCGAACTATTCAGAATTGAATGAGGAATGGTACTTTGTGTGAGTCTAAAACACACTTAGTAGTGGTGTTTAATAACATTTACAATATCATTTTAGTGGGGCTTGATTTCTGGATAACATTGCCATTGGTTGGTTATCGAGGAGGTCTGGATTTAAATTCTGAGCAATGAAAAGTGGTTTCCTCAAGAAAGAAGAATTTTCACAGCTTATGGAACAAGATGTGTTATGTTTTCTGCAATTAACTTGCGAGATCTTAATTGTTTTGCGACACAGAGATTATGTGATTTTGTGCTAATCTTAGTTCATTTTGTATTTTAGAGATGTCATGAGTAGAATTTTTCTTCTGTTTCTTTTATACACTGACTGACAGAGCAAATGCGACACCAAGAAGGAGTGGTCAGAACTTTATGCCAATTGCAGGGTAGACTGACGTCACTGAGGTATGCTCATGATGTGAAATGCGCCGCTGTGCTGCGCACGTAGCGAACGATAAATGGGACACGGCGTTGGCGAATGGCCCACTTCGTACCGTGATTTCTCAGCCGACAGTCATTGTAGAACGTGTTGTCGTGTGCCACAGGACACGTGTATAGCTAAGAATGCCAGGCCGCCGTCAACGGAGGCATTTCCAGCAGACAGACGACTATACGAGGGGTATGGTGATCGGGCTGAGAAGGGCAGGTTGGTCGCTTCGTCAAATCGCAGCCGATACCCATAGGGATGTGTCCACGGTGCAGCGCCTGTGGCGAAGATGGTTGGCGCAGGGACATGTGGCACGTGCGTGGGGTCCAGGCGCAGCCCGAGTGACGTCAGCACGCGAGGATCGGCGCATCTGCCGCCAAGCGGTGGCAGCCCCGCACGCCACGTCAACCGCCATTCTTCAGCATGTGCAAGACACCCTGGCTGTTCCAATATCGACCAGAACAATTTCCCGTCGATTGGTTGAAGGAGGCCTGCACTCCCGGCGTCCGCTCAGAAGACTACCATTGACTCCACAGCATAGACGTGCACGCCTGGCATGGTGCCGGGCTAGAGCGACTTGGATGAGGGAATGGCGGAACGTCGTGTTCTCCGATGAGTCACGCTTCTGTTCTGTCAGTGATAGTCACCGCAGACGAGTGTGGCGTCGGCGTGGAGAAAGGTCAAATCCGGCCGTAACTGTGGAGCGCCCTACCGCTAGACAACGCGGCATCATGGTTTGGGGCGCTATTGCGTATGATTCCACGTCACCTCTAGTGCGTATTCAAAGCACGTTAAATGCCCACCGCTACGTGCAGCATGTGCTGCGGCCGGTGGCACTCCCGTACCTTCAGGGGCTGCCCAATGCTCTGTTTCAGCAGGATAATGCCCGCCCACACACTGCTCGCATCTCCCAACAGGCTCTACGAGGTGTACAGATGCTTCCGTGGCCAGCGTACTCTCCGGATCTCTCACCAATCGAACACGTGTGGGATCTCATTGGACGCCGTTTGCAAACTCTGCCCCAGCCTCGTACGGACGACCAACTGTGGCAAATGGTTGCCAGAGAATGGAGAACCATCCCTCAGGACACCATCCGCACTCTTATTGACTCTGTACCTCGACGTGTTTCTGCGTGTATCGCCGCTCGCGGTGGTCCTACATCCTACTGAGTCGATGCCGTGCGCATTGTGTAACCTGCATATCGGTTTGAAATAAACATCAATTATTCTTCCGTGCCGTCTCTGTTTTCTCCCCGACTTTCATCCCTTTCGAACCACTCCTCCTTGGTGTTGCATTGTCACTGTCAGTCAGTGTATGTTGCAAATTAATAGTAATAAGCTTGAACTGAAGGAGCGTTATTGTCTAAATCACAAAATGTATGAGGCATTCTCCTTTCTCAGTCCTAGCCAAACCCTCTTTGCTTTTTCAGATCAACATCTGTGATTTTCCATACTTCTGCACTGATATGACTGGTGATCAACACGATCATGATCGTGTAGAGGAATGTTTCCCTTGCGATGTGTTGTGTCTCAGTATTGCTAATGTGTTCTGGGGAAGCCACAAATGTCTAACTTCTCAGCTTTTCAGTGTGAACTAAAACTCTTGATACCGCATTCCACATGCCGGATCAAGTCACCAATAGCACATGTGAGGCCTGTACCTCCATACCTAGATCTCAGCAACTCCAAGTGAAACTTCTGGGAAATGCAAACTTCTCGATAACTTACCTGCTCTTCTGGCCCTAGTCATCCAAGACCAATAGCTTTCTAATCTGCACAGGGGAGTGTACCGTCACAAGCCAATAAAAGGGAAGATTGCCCAATGTTGTCGAACGGTGAACGCAGGTCAGTGCTCACCCAGGTCTCATGGGAGACGTTGCCGTTAAGCCAATATTGAATAGCTCTAGTTATATGCTTTGTCACTGTGCACTAGGGATAGGTAACAAGATTCTCGAGAACTTCTCAATGCTTTTTCTCACAAAAGCATGTCTCATGAGACTCTCGAGGACATAAGCGCGCACCTTACACCACAGTTACGTGGCACAATGAGAACGACAGGCTTTGACATCGTGCGCAACGGGGCAACAGGTCGTGTCGTGAATGGAAGTTTGGCCTTCTATTCACGGGGAAGTAAGTAGGTATGCAACATCACACTTAACGTACGAGTAAAAGTCAGTCATTTAATTTAAGCCTAATCATTTGACTGCGATGCAGTTCTTAGAGTGCATATTGATAGCTACCAAGAGGAAATCATGGGCCCGTGAATATTTCAGGAACAACTCAGAAAATAAACTGTAATGCCATGTTAAAGAAGTGTATGTTAATGTTACTTTCATTACATCCTGTATTTAGAATTACGTTATTAACAATCTAACACGTTTATGACAGACAAAATCTTGACTCTGGTAGTCGCAGTTCAGTGACACCAAGATCACGTTGCCTGCTTCGTCGAGTCAACATTATTGTATGATTCAATGTTAATGTTGCCCACTGTATCGATATGTGTATATATCTGTGAACTGAATAATTTACACTAAATGGGGTTAGTGTGAGTCTCTTCGACATCTGATTCTATGACTTCTGCTCCAGAAATAGATACTAAGTAATTACCGATGCATATGTTCGAGAAGTTTACATTTCATAATAAATATTACGTCTTTAAAATAATGTAGAAAGGTCTTCCACTATTTTACAGCCCATGGAACCATTGCGAGAGTTTGGAGTGGTCTATTTGATTTTAATTTTTTTGTTCATTTCTTAAGACCATCTAGAGTAAGTTATTTTCTATGTCATTCCTTTATGTGTTCATATAAACGTAAATGTAAGAGCAAAAGAAATATTCCAAGTGTTCCAGGGCAGATCAACAAAGAATGCCGTTGTTTAAAATAACCCGCATGCTGCACTTTGAGCAAGAAGTTCTAACACCAACATTTTGTTGCAGTGGCGCTCAAGGAATGTGGCACTATTCAATTTCTTTCGAGATGCTTTGAGATTCTCCAGATTTTAGCCATTTTTCTCTAAACTCCCGAGGAAAAGGAATTCTCGTCCGTACTGTGCACAGCTTGGCAAGACTGGGGTATGTGCTGGCGTGAAAGGTGCCTAATTAGCTGTGCAGTCGGCTTTTGTATGTCGAGTGTTGAACTGTCTTTTAGCTGACGCCGTTCATTGAATGTATCGTATTCCTTCGGAAGTGTATTGTCTCCATATGTTAGGTGATGGCAGGTCCTAAAACAAAGTTGTTTATAGGGAGTGTAATTGCTTTTCGTGGTTTAGAAAAGGGTTCAATTTCCTTTAGCTTTCTTTCAAGCAAGTAAACGAGCTTCAGTGGTAAGGAAACATCAGCCATTTATTAAGAAAATCAGAAGGGAGGTGATAATGGGTTGAAGCTATCCACTCTGGGTTAAAAGGGAGTAGTGAATAAGGAAATTGTACTAGGTGATACAGGCAAGTGCGTCATCAGACGGAACAAGGCGATCTGCAGTTTATAAATCTCATATTCGCTGTTCTGTATCGACACCAGTACGCATTGGTATTGAATAAGGTGGATGCAGGATAATTCCCTTTCAAGGTTGCTGTATTACAAGGTGGGTCGCAAACATCTGAGATAAGTATTGCTCTCAATAGGCTTGAAATTTAAGAAGTGTGAAGAACATGGAAGAAACTAAATTCTGATTAAGACATTGGTGTACCTGAGAACTTCAGCAGAGAAAGACAAGAGATCGGTCCTACTTTTAGATGAAACATTTTTCCGTCCATCCTATACGAGGTTTGTCCGGAAAATACGTATAAAAGTTGAATAATAACTTTATTTGACAATTATTTAGGTATTACAATATGGTCTCCTTCAAACTACTCTCCCTGAGACAAGATGCACTTCTGCCAACGCTGTTTCCACTGTTGATAGCATTGTTGAAAGTCTTCAGTTGTGATGCTGTTCAGTTGCCGTGTCGTTTCTCCCTTGATGGCTTCCACATCACCCAAGTGCCGCCCCCGAAGCACCATTTTGCATTTCGGGAACAGGAAGAAGTCACAAGGGGCTAAATCGGGTGAATAAGGCGGGTGGTCTGTCACGGTGATTGAGCTTCGGGCCAAAAACTCACGCACAACGAGCGACGTGTGACCGGGCGCATTGTCGTGATGAAGGATCCACCTGCCCCCTTGTGTCAAATCCGGTCGAACTCGGGCCACACGAGCTCTGAGACTTGATGTTGATGCGCTGTTCCTCAATCAGAGAGAGCTCCATACCGACGGCAGGTGAAAACGGGCAACTTTCAACAAGCAGCCGCACACTGCTACTGACACGCAGAGCTCTCCGACTCGAACTGAGCGTTGAGAAGATTGGCGACAACAGCAGTGCCACCTGGCGGCGCCTCCACGATACGTGATACGTCACCCCGACGGATTTATACGTATTTTCCGGACAAACCTCGTACTGTAATGAAGTTTTGGGAGTATAGTTCATCTTTGGACAGTGCAGGTCAGCGAAAGATCAAATGCAGGTAGTTAGAAACGGTTTGTACCCTGCGGACTCTGCATGTTCAAATTGAAAACTAAATGTTTTTACCATGGTGAAATGAAGGTATATAACTTCATAACTTGACTTAAAACAGCTGGTACCACACATATCAAGTGTGACATTGTGATGGACAATGTGATGTACTACACCCATCAGATTAATGAAGTACCTTCAACATCTGGCAGTAAATACGAATTAAGAGAACTGGCTAATCACAAACTGGAGTACTGTGAAGCACCTAACTGCTGACAAAAATATGTACCAGTTACTCAGGGATAAAGAGTGCATCACAGACAGCCGTTACAAGTGAGGAATGGAATGAGTATGAATTTGTATACAAGTTAAGAATTGAGTACCATAAAATGGGGTGAATAGAAACAATTTTAATTTTTGAAATTGTCTGGACAACGCTCTACGAAAGATACATGAATTATTTTTGTGGCAATATATGGATGTAGGTCAAATTATCAACTGGCCAAATTATCATGGTCTTAGCACTTACCATTAACAAAATATTTTTACAAAACATGTCTGTTTCTATTTACCCGCCAGTGGGGTGAATGGAAACATAATGTTGCTATTGTACCTTAATTCGGGGGATTGGAAACAGTCTGCTATAAGTGGGGTAGAATAATCCTTCCTCAACTGTTATGTGTATTAGTCAATGAAATCAGTACAAAATTAGTAGGTTAAATTGAATAAAAGTTTACAACATTCAGATATATTTCAAAAATTTACACATTTTCAATGTCAAACGGTATTTCTGATCATAGAATGCCTACTAAAACATATATGTCTGTCCTGTATAAAAAGCAAAAATTGAAAACAAAAGCACACACGGAGTTATAAATAACGCCAGTCGAGTTTAAATTTGAGAAGACCTCTGCTATACGTTTTAGGACTCTCCACTTTAGTTTTCAATTGACTGTATTCGCAATCATATTCATCAGGGACGTCTGGATACCGGTAGATATATCCACTGAAATTTTTGGTTGAATTGCCACAAAGAAATTGACCAGAAAACATGTTATTTGTCTTCTTAACAACCTTGCCAATGCACAAGCCATCCTTTTCCTTGTTTGAAGTTGCTTTGGACGTGTCACATGGGAAGGAAACTAGCAGCCAGTCACCTTCTTCAATATCATTCTTGGAAAAGCATGGACCATCAGCTACACTGAAAGCTGAAATTAGAGTGGACGGACTTTCACTGTCTGGTTCCTCATGTTCAGTGTACTGGTATGAAACAGAATTTCCATCAGAACCAATGACATGTTCTGACTCATCTACCTCGTCTGAAGACTCGTCTGAAGCTGAGACACTTACCTGGCTCAACACGAAGCTGCTTCTGAATTCGTCTGGGCATTGAAGAGTCGCCATATCCAAGGTTTTCTAAAATTACCACAAAACTCCTGTCTAGAGCATCACTGTTTGGGGAGGCGGTTCCTTCTTCATTTCTTGCTGGTATCAATTTCAGAACTTTCTCTGGGTTTAGGGGCACGATACCACATTTTCTGAAACCAGACTTTGTTTTCGGACTTGCTTAGTTATATTTTCTCAAGAAGCTTCAGGAGGCGATGGGGAAAGACATCCTTTGGCACACTTGTCTCCTTCCTACCAGGGCCTTTTTTTTCGACGATTCCAATACTGATCTCCAAGCATTTTTCAATGGTCTGAAGAAGGCAACGCCTAGGGGTTGCGTTAAATGCGTTGAATTACTCGGTAAGAATATGAAGCTGATATTATGGTCTGCACACATTTTTATCGACTCAACTGAAAGGTGTGACGAGAGATTATCTCCAATCAGTATTTTCTTTCCTTGAATACAGAATAGTTTATTTTATGTCTCTTGCTTGCGTCCTTATAGCTCAGGCCATTGTTTTTGATGGCATTCACTGCTGCCTGGATCGCTTCTTGGCTGTGTATGTGATAGCACTTGCTCCTAGGATCGCGTTTATAAGTTCGGGGCATGATGAAGTTCTTGTTTCTATTCACCCCAAAAATCGACCATTTGTGCTGAAAAATAAATTGAGGTTAGATATACAAACACATGTAGAAATATAATAATGCTATATTTATGGTATTGTTTATTAAACATAAGGCTAAGTATTTCATAAAATAAGATTAACGTCACTAGTCGATTTCAACAGCTACCTCATGTCGCCTCAGACCAGCTACCCTCTCCCGTCCTTCCGCTGTCCCCACTCCCCTCACTCTCTGGCGCAAACCTTGACCAAAGTACCGCTAGTATCCTCAAGAATTTCGTCTCGCAACATCCCAGAGCTCTACACGTCTGTCATATAAACGCGCAAAATATATTAGCAGCCAACCGAATGGACGAGATTGTAGAAATATTCACTCCACCTGTTTTCCATGTCCTGCTTGTGTCTGAGTCATGGTTAACAAATAATAGCCTGTCTTCTTTGTGTCATCTTCAAGGCTACTCGCTTCTGAGAAATGACCGCACTCACAAACTGGGTGGAGGGGTATGTGGCTACTTCCTAACTAGCCTCAAACCTAAGTTGTTAGGTCATCCACCAGGCAGGTGTGAGAGAAAACCAGAATACATGTTCGTAGAAATAACAACGAACGGGATTAAAGCCCTTGTAGGAGTAGTTTACAAACCTCCGAATACAGGTCACTTAGAAGATTTTGAAGCTGACTTAACTAAACTACTGCCAGACTACCCTTACACAATAATTATGGGAGACTTCAATACGGACTTAACTGACGCAACTTCTTCCGAATCCACACGACTCAGAACATTGTTTCAAGCCTATAATTTGGAAATCTTACCTTTCCTTCCGACTCACCATACATCTCATTCGCACACACTATTAGATCTTATAGTTACTAGCAACTCAGACAGAGTTCTCAATGTTGGTCAAACCTCTGTACCTGGTATATCTGCACACGACGCAATATACATCTCGTATAACCTCCGGCCACCGAAACCCTCCCAGAAATTTATCACCTATCGACTACTGAAAAATGTAAATAAAGGTAGACTCTTAGAGGACGCAGACAAAATACCCTGTCATGACATAACGAACTATAACAATCTAGACGACAAAGTTGACTTCTTTAATAGCAAAGTAACGGAACTATTTGACAAGCATGCCCCAAAGCGGCGAGCGAGAATATTGAAAGCACCCTCCCCGTGGTTAAATGACGAAATTAGACAACTAATGAAACAAAGAGACTGCGCCCACAGACAATACAAAAATGTCCCTACCGTACAAAACTTTGACGAATATAGGAAGTTACGAAATAAGACAACACAATAAATACGAAATGCTAAACTGAGACACGCTTACAGTTTAATTACGCCTGACGGTAAAACATCGACGACATTTTGGAAATCTATTAATAAGATTGGACTTACGAAGAACAAGTACAGAGAAGAAATTACAGTACCTCTCGAGACTCTTAACGAGTACTTTACTGCTAATTGCTCCGCAGTACGACCTGACGACAAACAGAGACTTATGAATTATTACGATACACAGCCTACCCCTGACAGAGAGAAATTCTATTTGAGTCACGTGACGCCCTTCCAAGTCATAAAATCAGTCCTCAGAATAATCACGAATGCAAAAGTAATTGATGAGATTGGGACTGACATGGTCAAACTAATTCTTGATTGTATATTACCAACCTTAACTCATGTAATCAATTTCTCTCTTCTATACTCCACATATCCAACTCTCTGGAAGAAGGATATTGTGCTACCTCTTCCGAAAAGTCAAACGCCTTCGAACGAGGGAGACTATCGTCCAATCTGTATTTTATCAGCTTTATCTAAAATCTTAGAATATGTAGTCCATACACAAATGTCTGAGTACCTTGGAACGCACAATCCCCTTAATCCTCTCCAGTCCGGTTTCCGACAAGGACATAGTACAACTACAGCCTTACTTAAAGTGACTGAGGATGTTAGACAGGCAATAGACAGAGGACGATTCACAGTTCTGGTACTACTAGATTACAGTAAAGCTTTCGACAGCGTAGACATTGACATTTTACTAGTAAAACTGGAAGCTCTACATTTTTCTCGGAATACGATTGCTTGGATGCATTCTTATCTTCACGGATGTCAACAATGTGTGAAAGGTAATAATGGAATCGTTTCCTCGTGGCGCCACGTGAATAGAGGAGTCCCTCAAGGCTCTGTACTTGGTCCTCTTCTTTTCGCACTCTTTGTGAATGACGTATCATCGAATTTAAAACACTGCAACTACCATCTGTACGCTGACGATCTTCAACTCTACACAGACTCTACAGCACGAGATTTCCAGGAAAATATCGACTTACTAAACATTGACTTATAGGCTGTTAGTGATTGGTCTGCTGCGCACGGCCTGAAATTGAACCCTATAAAGTCGCAAGTAATCCTTCTTGGGCATCAAAGTCAAATAATGAGTATAACTAAACGTCCGTTGCCAAGAGTAATACTTCAGGATGTTCCAATTCCTTTTGTATCACAAGTGGAGAATCTCGGTGTTATCATGGACGAACGCATGACTTGGTCTCCACATGTCTTACATATATGTCAAAAAGTTTACTCAGCTTTACATTCTTTATATAAATATAAACATAGATTTCCAATAAAGCTTAAAAAGAAATTGAAGCTCTTGTAATGCCACATTTTGACTGTTGTGATGTTGTTTTCAATGACGTGAGGCCGCAATTTTCCCTAAGGCTACAGCGCGCTCAAAATGCATGTGTGAGATATATATGCAATTTAAGAAAATATGACCACGTGTCACCATCTTTCCTAAAATTTGAGTGGTCGCGACTCCATGTTCGTCGTAACCATCATACTTTGTCTCTCCTCCATCGAGTTCTTTCTTCGCGGTTCCATTATTTCTCAAAGGTTCATGACAGACATACAAGGGCTCAAACATCCAACCTGCCCATCATCCCTCACCATCGAACTGCCGCATATAACAGCTTATTCTCGATGTTTGCCGCACGAGAATGGAATCGTTTACGAGACGACGTGAGAGGAATACCAACTACAGTGTCATTTAAAAGAGCGTTAAGAGTTACAGCAGGATGCGATTGACCTGTGCATTTCTGGTCTTCACTGATAGTGCTACTACAATACCATTACTAGCTATTATTATTATTATTATTATTATTATTATTATTATTATTATTATTGCTGTTGTATGTATGTCTCACTGTGGTGGAATTTTATTTGTTATATTTTGATGTGAGGCGAATGGAGGAGGATAGGTTACCTAGGAGAATAATGGACTCTGTTATGGAGGGTAAGAGAAGTAGAGGGAGACCATGACGCCGATGGTTAGACTCTGTTTCTAACGATTTAAAGATAAGAGGTATAGAACTAAATGAGGCCACAACACTAGTTGCAAATCGAGGATTGTGGCGACGTTTAGTTAATTCTCAGAGGCTTGCAGACTGAACGCTGAAAGGCACAACAGTCTATAATGATAATGTATGTATGTATGTATATTTTGATTGTGTTTAAATTGTGTCTTCTAGTATTAATTACGGTAGTATTACTTATGGCTTTAATGTATAGTAATTGGTTTAGTGTCAGAGAAGGCCTAATGGCCTTAACAACGCCAATAAAGACATTTATCTATCTATCTATCTATCTATCTATCTATCTATGTTCATCAAAATACATTTCTAGCATTGGGAATCAAGTCACTCCGGGGTCATCAGTTTCCTTTCCTTGCCAGAACTCTTAACCATGGCATCACCATCATTAACATGTTTCGTGTAGTTGTTGATCAAAATATTTGCAGAATAGGGCAAAGGTAGGCAAATAAGTTAATATAGAGGTTTTTCACAATATGAGCAGCACTCCGTTGTATCACTTACACTTTGTCTAGCAAGCTGAATCCATACAAATTTCTGAAGAATGCTACTTCATATTCCTCAGAGATTAAAATCTGCATGATCTTATATATACTTGTACACACATTTAAGAGCAATTTTGAAGGGACCGATAATCCACCTCTGTTTAAGCTATTAAACATGCCATCTTCCACTGCTTCATTTGATATGTTCGAGATACAGTATCTGCAATTAAGTTTACTGGCTAGCTTAAAGCTGCATAACCTGAAACGTAAATGACAGGAAACATGTTATCAAAGTCTACTTCTATTTCACTTACTTTCACTAGCACACTGGAAAATTCACTGCGTATATCTGTTTCGTCAGTTATGTTCAATTAATCGGAATCTAATTCAAACATGTCCTTGCTTAAATATATTTCTTTATATTTTGCAGACCTTAATCCTAGCAAACACTGTACTCTTATCTTCTTCTCAGCTTCAAAAACTTGTAAAACAGATACATTATAATTGGCACCACACAACTGTCTATTAGAATCATAGTTGCTGGAGCACGAAAGAACACAGCAATGCCTTGGCATCTGAAATTAAGCCTAGCTTTAGTTGTTATATTTGTGCAATGTAAAATAAAATAACACAATCATTCTGCTCTTTCTAACTACTCAATTTTAAAAATACAAACACAGAATGGCTTAAAACAACGGTGTGGATTGTCACTCTTATACATACTGCAACATGAGAAAGCTCACCTTCGCCGTAAATTAATGCCATTCCAGGATGCCAAATAGCGTGTAGATTAATATTTTAAACTATAGCACATAAAATATCTTCAGTATACTTTGAATTTTAAACAGTGCCATCAAGTTAATTCACGCTCAACACAAAATATAATGATACACCACGTTAGACTTGTTTATAAATTACGAACACAGAAGTCATATGCTTGACTCCAAGCGACGTTGTCAGATCTCCAATGTCACGGCCTTAGTAAAGTCCGGCCATGATGGATGGCCAGACAGTGTCACCTAGTAACCGTGCAGGTTTGATGTAAGGTATGGATGGATGGCCAGAAATTGTTACCAAGAAATTGTACAGGCTGTGATGTGGAGGTTAGATGGATCGCCAGACAATGTTTTCATACAACCGAGCAGTCTGTGATGTAAAATAAGATTGGATGCGCAGACCATGTTTCCTAGTAACAGTGCAGGGTGTGGATGTAAACTCTGGATGAGTAATAGCCTGACAAAGTTACATTGTAATCGTACATGCTGTGATGTACTGTGTGGATGTGTAGCCTGACAAAATTATATTGTAACTCTGCATGCTGTGATGTACTGTGTGAATGGGTAGTAGCCTGACAATGTTACATATCCACAGTGCAGGTGTCAATGTCAATACTGGTAAGTATGGGTTTTAAGGGCCACTCTAACGTCCACACGTCGCACAATACACGGACACCTTACACACCACACCTCAATACGGTAGCATAGCAGTCTTCCTCTCAGGCCTACCAGCAAGTGTTTAACGCCTCACAGCTAGAACATTGATCTCTGTCAGTCACGAGACTAACGTGAATGTGGTCAACCGATGATGGATGGTCGTGACTGAGAGATATATGGAACGAATCTTTGATTTTCCTACATGGAAACGTGACACCATTTTTAAACAATTTGTAGGCGGAAAGCTCCAGACATGTGTACCTCATTACAAACAGAGCTATTATTAGTTCTGTTTGCTATTTAGCGAAAAAGCAACTTTGAAAATATTTAGGACCTGTCTGCTGTTTATACATTCTCTCTTACTGCGGAGGACAAAGTTGGACTCATATAAATTGTTTCCGTTTAAATAGAAATATTTAATAATTCACCACAGCGACATAATTCAGCATGTTACAAAGACTCCAGATGTTATAGATAATATTGTGAAAAACGAAAAATGAAGGCTAAAGAACGAGACCGCAGCCCTGAGGAGCGGCTCACCAGACCGCCACCAAGAGTCGCACAGTAGATCCATACAATTATTCTCTCTTCAGAATATCGCAGTTGTTTCTTGGGTCGCTAGAGATCCCAAGGAAAGTTTTGCTTTTGGCCGGAGATTTACGATCGGATGCCCTTCCAGACTCCACGTGCATTTCGAGATTAAAATATCAACCGAGAGTAGACCGGGATTCGAACCTCACCTTTCGGGAACCCTCGTGGATGTGGGCCGTAGAATGACTGAATAGGCAGGGAAGAAGTTGAAGTTGATCCTGGTGCTGCGCAAAGCAAGATCATCTCCGTGTCTTCCAGTAGGAGGCGTGTCAAGACCTACAATATTATAGACGATCCCGCTAGGAAACAGCTGGGTAGTACGCGGCCATGCTGTGTTCCACTGAGAGTAACAAGAGTCCTTGGTTTCTAAGAGACTAATGGTTCACGGCTATTTCTCACAAGCTTTTGAACCCAGGACCTCATAGTTAATATTTTGTTTAATTGTAAGTATTCCTGTGTGTGTAACTGTTCCCATCCATCTCCATGATCCCGATATGACCGATCTGTCATCTGTAGTGCACATGTTATAGCCGATAATATGATACCGTTTTGTTCTCGCAACTACTGTAAACACAAAACAGCGAAACATGAGCGAGCAAGAGGCC
This sequence comes from Anabrus simplex, assembly GCF_040414725.1. Classification (NCBI taxonomy): domain Eukaryota; kingdom Metazoa; phylum Arthropoda; class Insecta; order Orthoptera; family Tettigoniidae; genus Anabrus; species Anabrus simplex. The sequence continues at coordinate 47,237,367 of NC_090279.1, read as the reverse complement.
ATGAGCATCCCAGTTGTGATGAAGGCGGAGCGCTAATATCACCACCTGTGTTAGACAGTGATGTGATGGGTCACCAACACACAGCCGTGTCGTCTTTGCTGGGAATGCTGAAAACGGCAGACTCGGACAAAATCGGATATTCCAGTAGGTACAGTGAAGAAACTGAGAAGGCAACAGAGTGAGATTCGCGACGTGACTGTAAATAAATTAGAAACTGCTTCCGAAAACAATGATGAGAAGGTGATGTCTTTCACATAGAAGTCACTGCCTTCGGACAGAAGTTAAAGTGAAATATCCGTCAGATACCGAGTTTAGTAGCTTTTTAAACCTCTGTCCGAAATGTGTCTCTGATCACAGTTCCCCGCAAAACAACCCTAAAGCTCTACATTGGCATCTGCTCAAGGGAAACCATTGTGGTGGTGGTGGTGGTGGTGGAGGTGGTGGTGGCGGTGGTTATAATTTAACCACCCTATATTAACACTAAACAGAGGTTAAAATGATAACGTCGCAAAATGAAGGCATCAGCCAAAGAAAGACACGGGCCACGAAGGCCTTGAAAATGAAAGACCCCCAGGGCAAGTTACCTAATACCTAAGGGGCCAGAAACGAAGTAGTGTTGGCCAAGGAAGGTTGGGTAAGACAGATGAAAAAGAGGAGCGTTCCTCAAGTAAGTTGAAGCTAAGTGTGCAGTGGTCGTCAAATAGCGATCCCAAATCAAGAACCTCTAGGGCTCCTTTTAGTCGCCTCTTGCGAAAGGTAGGAATAACTTGGTTGTTATCAATCGCCTCCACCCACAGTGGGTGTGACCCAACCAGGCCGTTAATTCTGCCATTTGAGTATTGCTATGCCAATAAAAATTGAAGAGTGTCCTTTTAGTGTCAGACGTACATTGCCCCGCAGAAGCTCAAGAGGCTGTAGGAAAGCTGCAGAGTGGAAGTCTGTCAGCTTACTGATAGAGAACCATCCTAAACCTAGCAATGTTCAATGTCAAAAAGACGGTACAAAATTCCTCTAACGAGAACATTACGAGAGTTCAGTCAGCGGAACTGTGAATCTCAGCACCTGTTTACTCAAGCCTAACACGATCAATCCAAAGAGGAAACCTAATTCTCCCGCATGACCACTGTCTACCTGAAGGTCAAGGAAAGGCTTCTTCAGGTTCCTCAAGGCTCCATGGAACCAACTGAGTCAGTAAGTGGCAGGAAAACGGAACGACAAGACCAACAGTTCTAACTTCGTTTTAGGTAGAAAAGTAGAATTATTTCATCTTTTTCATCATTGAACAGTGCCAGCCCTCACTTTGGGAGTCCTGCAGATTTCAGGGATGCATGCAAATGATTAGACAATTTGCTGAATTTAGGTTGTGCTACTTTTGACTTGAAACCTGAAGTACGTAAGTCTTCTTAGATCCCCCGTAGTTACACTGGAGTACTTTCCAGTTGCGTTCCTTCCCTATTTCTTCAATATAACGCAAACTCAGATAACATCACCATAGCAAATGGATGGCGGTAACAAAGACAGTCCGAAGTGTCGAAACACGGCCTACCTCATGGGAAAACTGGCCGTAATTTTCCAAACGCCAAGTGATCGCGGGTCTGTTGAAAACCACGCTGGGAATTGCGACTGCGGCAGAACAAACAAGTGTTTCCTCCTCCGGCATCTCTCGCAATTAGTCAGATGACCAGACATATAGTAATTAAACACCTACGGCCTAAAGGATTCGAGATGGCAGGTATAGTATGTGTCTTCCGTGACGGCACGTACTCCATCATCGCAAGTGTGGGCAGAACTCCCACGTATCGTCGGAGTACACAATTCACCTACTCATCTCCATCTCCCGTCACTTTCGGCAGGTATGTTCAGTTTTGGCCATAAAGCGCGAGGTTGTGGCACACCATCTCAGACGCCCTTCATGGAGATGGACTTGACGAGTGCAGCAAAGCGTCTCCTGGCCCGTACAAAATCCATAACCATTTGAGTGACTGATCAACAGCATATGGCGTAAGGGCACTGGGATTCCAATTCCCAAGCCAGGTAAAGATTATGCCCAACAAATGGCCTCTGAAAGCTGCCTGTAGGGATGGATAATGGAAGACTTTTGGGGCCTTCGATGAGCGAGGTTTCTTGACGTGTGTGACGGTCTGCCGTGGATCACAATTCAGGAGGCTGCTCCTCGACAGTAGCACTTAGTCGCCGTGTTTTATTTTTACCTGGGAATGTCTAGAACGGTACCTGGTGGTATTTTCACCATAAAACAGAGGGGATTGCGGGTACTTCATGTCCCTCATGCGTTTTCCGGTTCGTGTATCACGTTCAAAATCATGGAGATCTTTACTAAATGCCGCTCTGTTCGCAGTCGTTCCACCGCTGTGCGTAGACTATCAGCTCTACATTTGAGCTCCAGAATGATGACGGTCCCTGAGTAAAGTGTCGAACGAGTCGAGAGACAGTAGAGAAAACCACAGTTGCACACTTCTATCAACAATGGCGTGAAACCTCAATGCCCAATACATATGCCAGATGGTCTTGTATTTTTAAAAGAAGGTAACCGATAACGTGTCTCATAACTTTGTTGTTTTAAGGGAAAGCTGAACGTTACGTGTCTGATGACCTTACTGAGTTTCAGGGAAGGTAGAACATCATGTGTCTGGTGACCATGTTGTTTTTAATGGTTGGTAGAGCATTACATTTCTGATGACCTTGTTGTTTTTAAGGGAAGGTAGAAGATTACATGTCTCATAACTTTGTCGTTTTAAGGGAAGGCTAAAAATTACGTGTCTAGTGACCTTTTTGTTTTAAAGGAAGGAAGAACATTATGTGTGTGATGACCTTGTTGTTTTTAAGGGACGTAGATAATTGCATGCCTGATGACATTGTTGTATTTAAGGGATGGAAGAACCTTAGATGTGTCATGACCTTGTTGTTTCTAACAGAATATAGAATATCACATGTCTGATGACCTTGTTGTTTTAGGGAAGGTAGAACGTTACATGTCTCATGGCCTTTTTGTTTTTAAGGGAAGGTAGAACATTACATGTCTCATGATATTGTTGTTTCTAACGGAATATAGAACATGTCATGTCTGGTGACCTTGTTGTTTTTAAAGGAAGGCAGAACATTACATATCTGATGACCTTGCTGTTTTTAAAGGAAGGCAGAATAGTACATGTCTGGTGACCTTGTATCTTTTGAGGGAATGTAGAACATTACATGTCCGATGACCTTGATGTTTTAAGGAAAGGTAGATTATTTGATGTCTGATTACCTTATTGTTTTTAGAGGAACGTAGAACATACACGACTGATGACCTCGCTGTTCTGTAAAGTTTCCCTGTAGTTAGTGTTGAAACAGGGGAAAGAACTTCACGACTTTTTAACAAGTATCTTTATTATATACCAACACTGTACATGTTCACAGCGGGATCTCGCAGATGAAGGGCCGGAGTTGTGCACAATCGGTGTTGAACAGCAGACCTTTGACGTAAGCAGCGGCGCACTTCCCATCAGCCCAGTTATGCGGTTCACCAGGCGTCCACCAACTGCTGAGAGCAGGCTCACCTGAAACACAGGACACAAGTGTCGTACAGTAGATCCATAACACTTTATCTTTCTTCAGATTATCCCATTTATTTCCGAGGTCACTGGAACACCCCAGGCTCATTTTGGTTTTCGCCTCAGATTTACGGCCAGATGGACTACCTGACAACACGCGCATTTCTGGATGAAAATATCAACCCAGTATAAAGCGGGATTCGAACCTCAGCCTTCAGGACCCCCAGTGGATTTGGCAGTCAGAAGAGCATCCACGTTATCCCCTGTTTGTCGTAAGAGGACACTAAAAGGTCAACCACTGGATCTCACTTGAGACCGTGGTTTGACGACCACGGTTCCTCTAGCTGAGCCTGGCATTTCCCCACTAAATTCTTGTCAGGCTCCTCTCTCTTATCTTTCTTGTGCGACCTCTCTGGGTCAACACTTGTTCTAGTCCGACACCGATGTCCTTGCGAGTCTTTCATAATCACGACCGTCGTGGGGCTTCTCTATCTTTCCGGTACCTTCAATGTTTAGAAGTGCCGGACCGCTTCTCATTGGTGTTAATAGAGGATGGTCTCCCAGTGGTATTCCTATTAAAACAATATTCTCTTATTTTCTACTTGACTGCACTGTTAAGCCACCAGTAATCTTATTCTAAAAATAATTTCTTTTGATGGCAACAACTTACCACGTGAGCGGTTCGTCAAACTGGTATTACATATTGCTATCATGAAGTCAACCAGGTCCGTGTAAATGAGATCGGAATATGTTCACAGATCCACGAATTGGAGCAATGTCAATTTTATGTACGCTTTTCACAGGCAGCTGAAGCACTTTGTGGAAATTTATAAAGAAGTCTTGGATGTTATCTCGTGCTCCAGTTTTCAATCCGATAACTTTGATGTTACGAAGCTGGTACTTCATGTCGATACGCCGTGTGCTGCCAGTCAACTTCTTCCTGCACCTGGACTCTATTACGTGCATTTCCACATTCTGTTCCGCTCTTCTATATTGAATTGTATTCCCTATCATTACGCACCGCGGTATTTCTATTCTGATTTGATGTACTTATTCTTACAATTCTATTAATAAATAGTCTGTCCCTTATAAGACACAGTCATCGCTTTCGGTATATTTTCAACATTTTCAAGTTTCGTAATTCTTATTCGTGCGTTTTGGGGTTGCGACAACATTGTTGTTTTATTTTCCCGATAAGTACGACCCCGTGCGTAGAGACCATAGAATACATCCATGGTATTCCCTGCCAATCGTAAGGGGATAACAAAATGCGCCCAATGAGCTCTTCATTTTGGAGCGTGACTTAGTGACCGTGGGGAAGTTAGCTGAGTCCTGGCATTACTTCCACATAATTTTGTCAGGCTCCTCACTTTCATCTATCCTTGGTTAACTCTCGTTCTTGTCCGACCACGGCGTTATTACATTTTCGATACCTGAGGAGACTTTCATCTCCCCCTTCCCTTTCTTTAGCCGATACCTTCATCTCTCGAAGTGTCAGAACTTTTCATTCTTTTGCTCCATTAGTGGATGGCTGCCCAATTGTAGTTCCTCATAAAATACAAATACCACCATACCGCATTCCAGTAATTAAAAATAGTAATAAGTAACAAATGCCGACATGAAATATTGACCGAGCTGCCTCAGAGACGATGAAGTCTTGTCGCTATAACGTACCACAGTGGTTCGAGTGATTGAATAGGCCAGAGAAGAAGTTGAAGTACATGCTGATGCTCCTCAAACCAAGATCAAATCCACTATGCCTAGAGCACTGTAGTCTGAAGAAGTTGTGGCACTGCCTTTTTATACATCTGTTGACCTAAAATGTCCACTTAGTAAGAATCGCGCCGTGCTGTCAGAAACTCACAACATTATAAACGACTAGTGCTGTACGACAAGTAATTGGAAATAAGAACCACACATGTTAATGTATTTATGAAACAAAAGACAGATAGTCGTTACCCCTGGAAGTACTGAACACTGAAAGGCATAACAGTCCATAGTGATAATGTATGTATGTTAATAGTCTTTAATAGGGCCTACATACTATGGAGATAACTTGGTTTGCATAGTGCAAATGATCCATTCACTGAGAGATAGTATTTAACACGTAACAGTTCGAGATCTTGTAATGTGTAACTGGTGCCAATGATTCCCGTTTCCTCAGTAACTTTGTGTAAGGCAACAGAAGAGCCGTTGTAGCTGTGTACATCATCACACGAGGCAATCACTTCGTAGAAATGAGCGTCTGTCTAGAACTGTGGAAACATTCTCATTATTTCAATATCGCCCTGAATGACAAACAAAATAGTGATTTAATACATGAAAGATATGGCCAAGGTATCCTCACAGCCACCGATCTCTAGCACTCGGCGTGCTGGTAGCACCTGGATATCGTAACGTGCCATGCTGTGTTCCACTAAGTAACATCAGAGATAAACAAGACTCCTTCATGCGATGGTTTTCTAGGAGGTTCCTTCCCATCTGTAATTTTTCTACTTTCATTGAGCACGCCCACTGACTAAACTATGCCCATCCCGATCTGTCACCCGTAGTGCACATTTTATAACAGACACAGACATATCTAAAGTCAATACAAACCAGTGAACCACCCAAAAGTCAGCCGAAGTGAAGCGATGAGAATCATAATTGCGATGAACGAAATACACAAAGGCACAGTGCAAATATCACCCCCAGTGGAGTGATAGTGTCAGACTGTACTTGTTGGGAATACAGTGATGCGAAACGTGCAAGTCGCAGACTCAAAGAGCAACGGAGGTTGTAGTAGCTGCAATAAGGAAGCTGAGAAGAGAGCACAGTGAGATTCACAACAAATTCGAGCATTTTCTTTTATTATAACTGAGAAGAAACGGGAAGGAGATGGCTTCAAATATCACAAAAAATATGAAAATTCAAGCGCACCAGAAAGTAGAAACTGCTTCGGAAGGTGAAGAGAGCAAGTACATATGTATCGATTAGTTAGCCTGAGGTCAAGTGAAGACACCGCGGTTCACGGCTAGACGTCATCTGTTCAGAAGGAAACATTTCCGGGATCACATCACAGAGAGACTATTAGAACAGCGAAGTTGGCTTTGGTCGTCTTACTATCGACGATGTCACTACTTGGTCTGAGGTTCAGAAGATTCCGTAATCGTTACCAGGGATATGGATGACATTGCCACACAACTTTCATATGTCTCTGAAGTGTTAGCATCTCAATTTGTAAATTACTGTTCACGTTCGAGTACAGAGAGACACCATTGAGTTTTTGGCGATTACGACGAAGTGAGGAACACTACGTATCTATTATACTTTCACGACGAGACATGTGGGCACTTTTAATTAATTAATTAATAAGAGCATACAAATGCACATAGGGAAGTGTGGGTGTTTATTCTCTGGTATAATATAGTAGTGTTCTCTTGCGATTCTTGCAACAGGAGAAGTATTATTTGTCACACAAACTACACGAAGAGTCCTTGTTGGGTTCATGGTATTTCGTATTCTTGCATATTCTGTGGTGGTATCCACGTATCGCCAGGCTTGTCAGTGCAGAACGCACGTCGTGGTTTCTTTTTGTCCATCCTCTATCAATCATGGCATCTGTAGAGTAGAAATGCTCTTCTATATTCGTGCGCTTGTCACGTCGGAGGGTCAATAATTATTTTCTTGGCTGGTTGATGGCAGCATTAAGTGACATCTCAAGTCATCATTGAAGGAGGTTTCTCTTGCAGGTTCATACGCAAGCCTTGAGGGCGCTTTTTTGCTATTCCGAGAGCTCATTTTAGGAAGCGGGCTTTTACTTTTTCTATTGTCTCTAGAAATTCCCAGATCAGTTCCAAGTCGTACGTGATAATTGGTACTATTTTAGCGCTGAACAGAGTCATAGCTCTTATCGCTCTTTCCCTGATGTGGATCCTGTATGACGTTCCTGATGTCTCTAGAGTTAGTCCTAAGTATTTGTTCCTAGTAACATCTTGTCTTCGGTCGGTAACCTGCCCCTCTTCGAAAAACCATATGTATACTTTTTTCTGGTTTATGACGAATTTGTTGTTTTCAGCTCAAATGTTCAGTTTGTTTAAGGCTTCTTTAAGGTCATTATCGGTCTGCGAACCTAGGACCATGTCATGAGGATACATATAGAGCTACACCGTTTTCATATTTTCAATGGATTTTCTGCGTCAGATGTAGCAATGTTAAACAGGAGGGACTAACTGGGTCACCTTGAATTACTCAATTTGTTGAAGGATTTCTTTTGATATACTTATCCCGTCGTTTATCGCTACATTGCTTTGTGATAGGAGTTTCCTATGAGTTTTACAATTGCCTTGTCTTCTGTCATGGGGTCCATACTCTTCCTGTCCAACATGTCGAATGTGAAGACTGTACAGTATTTGCCTTTGGGGTGTCTTAAGCCGCCCAGATGTCTTCTTGTAGACATTTTATAGCCTGTGAAGGTGATGGTTTCCTTCTTAATCTGAACTGATACTCTTATATTTTATGGTCAGTGAAGTTCGTTAGTCTTTCTGATATTATAATCTAGTGCAATCTCTCAGTATGAAATTCAGTTGTCGCCTTGTCGTTTCCTTTATATAATGTCCTTATTCAGGATTTCCTCCAGTTCTCGGAGATTTTCCGCTTTGTAGACATTTGCTGAACAATAAGATCCATATATTTACAAGGTCTGATTGCGATGGTCTGAAGATGTGATTACATTATTTACATCAATAATTTGAAAAACTCAAGTACAAAACACACCAAGTAGTTTTTCAACGGAGGTTTACGAGCACTTGGTCTGTGTGCACTGTGAGATGCATTCGGTACTTCTCAAAATCTGATTTCTAACAAGAAAGTTCTCAGCTCACACAATAGAGAACACCTCTCCCAACATCAGGAAGGCCATCCGGCTGTGTGTCTCAGGAGGATGCGATGACCAGACAAGTGCTGTTTTATCACCAACGGAACTGATCATCGTCTATGAGTGCAAACGGTAAGAACAAGGCCACACATTCTACTGATCAGAAATGAGAAAGTCTGCGAGAAAACACGGGACTGCGTTTCTGCACTTGAGACTGAGATAAATCAATAACTTGGAGGAATATGAAGTTCTGGCTCTGATGTAAATGAGACCTTGTAATCTGGCAATCTAAAAAGTTGTAGCTTGCTGCCTGTTAGAACTCTTAAAGTCTGTGAGGGCTCCTCCAACATTTTCACGTGTCAAAGTAGTGACATTCCCGCTCTGGCTCTGCTCAGTAATATCAATCAAGGTGATAACGCTGGTACGCGTATCCTTCTAGCTAATTCACGGCGATATATATCCTGAAACGGAGACAGCATTTACGTACGGTCGTCATCGTTCAAAACCGTTTGTTATATATAAAAATATTGTGTTCGAGACCATCTGAACGAGTAGCGACAAGTACATTTTAGTAGTGCAAATTGAAATATGGATATTGTAAGCATGATTCTGAGCCCTGCCTCACGAATTACTTCAAGTGATTCGCAGAAAATAAGGAAATGTTTAGTAAGAAATCGGTAAAACACGACGTCAGCTATAAATAGAGATCGGAGTAGCTGACAGCTGCTGATGATTGGTAGTGTGTGTGAAAAGAAGGGTTATAAAGAGAATAATAAAATATTACGACAGGCAGTACATTTAAACAGGAAGCGACACATCCTTATTCACTCGGGCTGTTTGTCTGCGAGCTTTACCTGTAATACTTATCGTCGCTCATGTGGGTCCTCTTCTCGCCATGAGTGTGTTGGTGATCAAGAAACACCCTGTACCTGCTAGTTGGTAGTAACACTTCTCACAATGAGAACTCCATGACGAGGATTTCTTATTAATTACGATGTGCATCATTAAATGCAATTCACTTCCCCTACGCGATACAGGAGCATTCGCACCCGTTTCCCAGGTGATCGACTGTCTCATGGTGAGAAACTTTTCGAAGGCGTTTTTGACGGCTGCTTCGTTGTTGAACCTGTTTCGTGTCCAACATGAGCCCAGGTTACTGTTGTCGTGTGAGTGACTGCAGTCACGTCCTAGTACTTGAACTATGGGTAACGACTGAGGGGACGAGTAAGTGGTACTGAGAGTCGGGAGTAGTATTGGGCACCTCGGACTCATGGCCCTCCTTGAGTCGGGAGTAGTATTGAGCACCTCGGACATATTCTGAGTCATGGCCCTCCTTGAGTCGGGAGTAGTATTGAGCACCTCGGACATATTCTGAGTCATGGCCCTCCGTGAGTCGGGAGTAGTATTGAGCACCTCGGACATATTCTGAGTGATGGCCCTCCTTGAGTCGGGAGTAGTATTGGGCACCTCGGACATATTCTGAGTCATGTCCCTCCTTGAGTCGGGAGTAGTATTGAGCACCTCGGACATATTCTGAGTGATGGCCCTCCTTGAGTCGGGAGTAGTATTGGGCACCTCGGACATATTCTGAGTCATGTCCCTCCTTGAGTCGGGAGTAGTATTGAGCACCTCGGACATATTCTGAGTGATGGCCCTCCTTGAGTCGGGAGTAGTATTGGGCACCTCGGACATATTCTGAGTCATGGCCCTCCTTGAGTCGGGAGTAGTATTGGGCACCTCGGACATATTCTGAGTGATGGCCCTCCTTGAGTCGGGAGTAGTATTGGGCACCACGGACATATTCTGAGTCATGTCCCTCCTTGAGTCGGGAGTAGTATTAGGCACCTCTGACATATTCTGAGTCATGGCCCTCCTTGAGTCGGGAGTAGTATTGAGCACCTCGGACATATTCTGAGTCATGGCCCTCCTTGAGTCGGGAGTAGTATTGAGCACCTCGGACATATTCTGAGTCATGGCCCTCCTTGAGTCGGGAGTAGTATTGAGCACCTCGGACATATTCTGAGTGATGGCCCTCCTTGAGTCGGGAGTAGTATTGAGCACCTTGGACTCATGGGCCTCCTTGAGTCGGGAGTAGTATTGAGCACCTTGGACTCATGGCCCTCCTTGAGTCGGGAGTAGTATTGGGCACCTCTGACATATTCTGAGTCATGGCCCTCCTTGAGTCGGGAGTAGTATTGAGCACCTCTGACATATTCTGAGTCATGGCCCTCCTTGTGTCGGGAGTAGTATTGGGCACCTCGGACTCATGGCCCTCCTTGAGTCGGGAGTAGTATTGAGCACCTCTGACATATTCTGAGTCATGGCCCTCCTTGAGTCGGGAGTAGTATTGAACACCTCGGACTCATGGCCCTCCTTGAGTCGGGAGTAGTATTGGGCACCTCGGACATATTCTGAGTCATGGCCCTCCTTGAGTCGGGAGTAGTATTGAGCACCTCTGACATATTCTGAGTCATGACCCTCCTTGAGTCGGGAGTAGTATTGAGCACCTCGGACTCATGGCCCTCCTTGATTCGGGAGTAGTATTGAGCACCTCTGACATATTCTGAGTCATGGCCCTCCTTGAGTCGGTAGTAGTATTGGGCACCTCGGACTCATGGCCCTCCTTGAGTCGGGAGTAGTATTGAGCACCTCGGACTCATGGCCCTCCTTGAGTCGGGAGTAGTATTGGGCACCTCGGACTTATTCTGAGTCATGACCCCCCTTGAGTCGGGAGTAGTATTGGGCACCTCGGACTCATGGCCCTCCTTGAGTCGGGAGTAGTATTGAGCACCTTGGACTCATGGGCCTCCTTGAGTCGGGAGTAGTATTGAGCACCTTGGACTCATGGCCCTCCTTGAGTCGGGAGTAGTATTGAGCACCTTGGACTCATGACCCCCCTTGAGTCGGGAGTAGTATTGAGCACCTTGGACTCATGGCCCTCCTTGAGTCGGGAGTAGTATTGGGCACCTCGGACATATTCTGAGTCATGGCCCTCCTTGAGTCGGGAGTAGTATTGAGCACCTCTGACATATTCTGAGTCATGGCCCTCCTTGTGTCGGGAGTAGTATTGGGCACCTCGGACTCATGGCCCTCCTTGAGTCGGGAGTAGTATTGAGCACCTCTGACATATTCTGAGTAATGGCCCTCCTTGAGTCGGGAGTAGTATTGAACACCTCGGACTCATGGCCCTCCTTGAGTCGGGAGTAGTATTGGGCACCTCGGACATATTCTGAGTCATGGCCCTCCTTGAGTCGGGAGTAGTATTGAGCACCTCTGACATATTCTGAGTCATGACCCTCCTTGAGTCGGGAGTAGTATTGAGCACCTCGGACTCATGGCCCTCCTTGAGTCGGGAGTAGTATTGAGCACCTCTGACATATTCTGAGTCATGGCCCTCCTTGAGTCGGTAGTAGTATTGGGCACCTCGGACTCATGGCCCTCCTTGAGTCGGGAGTAGTATTGAGCACCTCGGACTCATGGCCCTCCTTGAGTCGGGAGTAGTATTGGGCACCTCGGACTTATTCTGAGTCATGACCCTCCTTGAGTCGGGAGTAGTATTGGGCACCTCGCACATATTCTGAGTCATGGCCCTCCTTGAGTCGGGAGTAGTATTGGGCACCTCGGACTTATTCTGAGTCATGACCCTCCTTGAGTCGGGAGTAGTATTGGGCACCTCGGACATATTCTGAGTCATGGCCCTCCTTGAGTCGGGAGTAGTATTGGGCACCTCGGACTCATGGCCCTCCTTGAGTCGGGAGTAGTATTGGGCACCTCGGACATATTCTGAGTCATGGCCCTCCTTGAGTCGGGAGTAGTATTGGGCACCTCGGACATATTCTGAGTCATGGCCCTCCTTTAGTCGGGTGTAGTATTGGGCACCTCGGACTTATTCTGAGTCATGACCCTCCTTGAGTCGGGAGTAGTATTGGGCACCTCGGACATATTCTGAGTCATGGCCCTCCTTGAGTCGGGTGTAGTATTGGGCACCTCGGACATATTCTGAGTCATGGACCTCCTTGAGTCGAGACTAGTTTTGGGCACTTCGGACATATTCTGAGTCATGGCCCTCCTTGAGTCAGGAGTAGTATTGGGCACCACGGACATATTCTGAGTCATGGCCCTCCTTGAGTCGGGAGTAGTATTGGGCACCTCGGACATATTCTGAGTCATGGCCCTCCTTGTGCTCAAGAGGCGGGGACTATACAATCAACCGTATGTCGCTAACCTGTCAGAGGAGAGACTCTCACTTGGACTATGTGTAAGTAGATTAGCAGTCTGTTTCACATAATTTACCGAGCTGAGATTATTTTAAGCAAGCCTCCGGGAATGAAGGATTTCCAATTTGTTTTGACAGTGCAGGATTCTTTGGAAGCAAAGAGGTGAAGGAAAAGGTATTCGATATTAATCTATCGACCCACAGTAATGGGGAAAAATAACAAGTAAAGTAGAAATGAGCGAGTTAAGAAATAATGATATTTCGGTAAGCGGTGATAATGAGGAAGGGATAGGAGGAAATCAAATGCTTTTAACAAGTGTTGAAAAGGGATTGGCAGTGTGTGGGGTACGGAGGGAAAACGGAAATAAATAATGTTCTGAGTTAATCTGCTGAACTCATAGCACGGTACAGGTGGAAGGAATGTTAGAGAAAATATTCATCTTGATGTCGTGAACAACCGAGCTCGCAGAGTAATAAGGAGAGCCTGGAAAGTTAGTAAAGAACCTCCTGATTTGACGAAAGCAGTAATAGGTAGGGAAGGACTGCTAGAACTATCAAGGTATTTCAACGACACTGATGATGGTGATTCTTTCGAGCAAGGTATTCACTAGTATTTTTGGAGGGAGAAACCAATAAATAATTTTTACTATGTTGGATGAGACCAGTGTGGTTTCAGACCTCAGAGGGGTTTTCATGGTCAAATCTTCAGTATTCGTCAGATAAGTAAAAAGTGCTATGATATGAATAGAAATTTGTGTTTATGTTTCGTAGATCTAGAGAAGGCATATGACTGAGTACTTCAGGGAAGGATGTCAGCCACACTGGGAGAATATGGGGTTAAGCCTAGATTATTGGGAGCAATGAAACTCACTTATGTTGACATTGAAAGGTGATGGTAGAACGAGTTCTTGATTCAAGGTACTTACAGGGGTGGGATATGGCTGCAATCTTCAATGTTGTTGTTCATAGTTCACAAGGATCATCTACTGGAAGGTATAAAGCGCCAGGGATGCTGAAATGTTGTAAGCATTTTGGTGGTAATGGCAGACAGAGCTGAAAGCCTGCAGTCTAATTTCTTGGAACTTAAAATAGGTGCAGTGAGTACGACATTAATATTGGCATTACCAAGCATAAAGGGGCTCCCTGGCCGAGGCGGTGAAGGTGCAATCGGTTCGCCCGGAAGGACGTGGGTTCGAATCCCCGTCAGAAAGTCGTAAAATTTAGGAAATGATATTTCCACTTCTGGAGTTGCATATGGCCGTGAGGTTCACTCATCCTACACCAAAAATGAGTACCAGGTTAATTCTTGGGGGCAAAGGCGGCCGGGCGTAGAGCTAACCACTCTACCCCATCAAGTGCCGAGGTTACGAATAGTGGAAGCCTTTACCTTCCACCACTCCCAGGGCCTTCATGGCCTATACACAGATGACTTTGCTTTTTTTATTACCAAGAGTAACGTCATGTCAGTGGGGAAGAAAGTTCCGAGAACTGAATGTCAGGTCGGAGATACAAAACTGGAAGTTCTCCCAGGAAGCAAGGTGCATCAAAGGTAATGCAGTGAACTCTGGGATGAAACGGCCTGTTTTCAGGAAAACTTCGCTGTGTGGGAGTGCAAGCTCGGAGGATTCTGGATATCTCGTCCATACGTTAGTTGTAATATACGTTGAAATAATGAGAATGATATCTCGAAACACCGGGTGGGAGCAATGACAGGAAGGTACCCAGAATGAGAAGACAAATGCTAAGTTAGACATAATTTCCATGGATGAAGGGGTATTCCGGTGTTGGGGTTGCGTGAGATGAATGGAGGATGATGGGTTACCTGCGAGAATAATGGAGTCAGCCATCGAGGGTAAGAGCAGTAGAGGAGATGAGGACTCAGTTTCTAATTATTTAAAGACAAGAGGTGTGGAACTAAACGAGGGCACAACATTCTATAATGATGATGTCCCTACCATGACCCCAGTGTGTCCTAATCTCTAATTGGCGTCCGTGATAAACCTGCACGTCTTGGTGCGGCACATAGCCTACTCCTGTCAAAGAACACCAAGAGGTCTGCTCAAGGATTAACGTCCCCATCCGACAGACGAATGTCCTCATACCCTCACTTTACGGGCCTTTCCCTTCATTTAGACATAACTAATATTATTCACTTTATGTTCCAGTAACTACATTCGTATGGTTTGGGAGACGCCAACGTGCCGGAATTTTGTCCACCATGATTTATTTTATGTGCCAGTAAATTTACCGACACGAGACTGTCGTATCACCGGACTGGGCGAGAATCGAATGCCACCTGCCAATGTGGTCTCAGAAGGCCAGCGCTCTACCGCCTGAGATTCTATGGGTAATACATTCATTCTTCCCCTGATTATAGGCAATACGGTGTGGTCATCAGCCAGTGACATCGCTAACTACAGCTAAATGTCGGCTTCTGTTGTTTAATATGACAAATGTCTTCCGTCCGACATTCGGTAATTCATGAGGAGAAGAGAGCTAGAGAGAACTCACCTTTCACAGACACCCAACGATCTTCACCTTCGGGCTTGTAAACTCCCATCCACGGGTATTTGTATGCACTCTCGTACATTGTAGGGAACACCTCCCTTCTCTCCCGTTCACTCTCCACAACCATGAGATCACCTTCGTCACTCTTGCACTGCTCCCTGGCGTCATTCCAGCTCTTCCTTTCACTGTACGTCTTATAACAGTTGAAACCTTCAAACAGTTGGTAACCTGTAGGCAGATAGAACATCACATTTAACAATTAGTTCACACGTTTATATTTTAGACCATCCTACGAGTGAAAATAACGATCCTTCATTATTTGTCTTACTCTTTGATGTATGACATGATCAGGAGACTCCGTAGCGTACAGAAGAGGATATAATGAGATGAAGTGAAGGACGTGAAGTACGATAGCGGAAAGGAGAGGGTGAAACGCGGTGCCGACATGCAACCTACTTCGGTCATAAAGCAGCAAGCGATTTGCTCATGGCTCAACTTCGCCGTCCGTCATATGCCCTCACTCTAAATGAGCACTGTGGAGAGGTTTGTAATGAATCCAGGCTTTTGTACGCAATCTACCAGCACCTCTCCCACCCGGCTGGCCAACATTGTGATGGTGAAACTTGTTTCGACCAAGGGGACGCCTTAAGCATCTTGCCCAGCAGGTGGACCAGTGCTTCTATCTACGTGATAAACTGATTTGTGCAGCTTATTTCAGGAGCTGGATCGTTCGGAGTATTTTCGAGATGATTTAGCTGTCTTGGAGATGTGAAAAATGAATAATAAACAAGATCACCGTCGTATTTACTGTACTTGGTCATGGATACTTAAATATGTGTGGCGCGTCTGAAAATGCCCAGTTTTCTGCTGAGTAACTTCGACTGGAAATTGGACATATTAGATTCTTTATGTTGCCGGATATTCCTAACGATTTCCGTAACGTTTTATTCTACTGGCTACCATGTGACTTGAAACCAATGATCCCTACACACGCCTGCTCTAATTGTATGATGACATGAATTAGAATGTTTGCAATTATATCACCAGGGGTGACGTTCAGTATAGCATGCATTGCCTTGGGCTGGATCCAGCTGTACACACAGGGAACAAACATGAAGCCAGACCATGATATGCCAACTGATCGTCATTTTTTCTGAGGTAAATGCTTCCTAATAAGAAAACCTTCACTTGTAATGATTCAGAGTTAAACATAAGCTTTAGCTCGTGTAATATCAACGTCCATGCTCCTTCTTCCACTCATAAGCAGTAGCAAAGTGGCGGTAAGTCGTGATGATTAAGCGGTGCCGAAAACCACTGGGTGATCTTGTTTTAAAAGAAGAGAATCCAGGGCAATGCATTCCATTCTTAACTTTCAGTTAATATTTCTTTAACATTGTATAGAATATAATTATTTCCTATTCTTGTTGTCTTATGTTCAGATTCGGGATTTTTGTAGTAACATCAGTGCGCGTGGATTGCCCCTTCTCTGGAGAGTTACGTTTCCTAACTGTCCTCGGGAGAAATTTCATCGATCTCCGTAAATTACTTTACTTTTATCAAGAAGTAATTCTAAAAATTGATATCACACATGAAAACAAATTATGAGTCGGATTTGTGTCCTTTCCTCGGACAGCCTTCTCCCACTGCTCTAAATGGCTACCTGAAGATGATCGGTTATGTGTACGAAACATGCGGCACTGTCTTCAAGCCCAGTAAGACATAACTCAAGACGCATTATGTATTATTGACTTCCTCTTGAATTTAGTTGCATTTCCCCTGTTTTGTTGCCACCTCCATTTGCTCACTATTAATGACTCTGGAGCCACCTAGATCTACATTAATCATTCATTAGAGGGGGCTTTCTTCCAACTGCAAAGTTTCTACTATGTACAGTATTTCCAATAGTTGCGAGCAATAGAACCACTAGAATGTGGTCCACATTGGATTTCTTAAAAAGTGAACGACATATTACTAACTTCATCAATTGTACAACTTTTGGTTAAATTACACGAGACATTATTTTGCAATATTTTAAAAGGTAAATCTCAACTGTTGGCAACACTGCAATTATGAGTATTTCTACCTCATTACGCCTTGATTAGTCACAAAATGCAGCTGTTTTGTGTTGGCCTGCGAGGCCCATGTTATACATTAGTGTGGAATAAACGAGCACTTACATAAACAGGAGCACATATGACAGTCAGTAAAACTGAGAACATCAGCACTGATCAACGGCATCCACACTTTGGAAGAACCGCAGTTCTCAGACCGAATTACAATAATACTGTGAAAGAAAACAAAGGCCAGGTCATGTAGTCCTAGAACGTCCTGAACCCGCACATATTGTGCCACTCATCGGAAAAGTATCCGCAGTTGTACCAAGTAAAGTAATGAGAGTTACCGAGCGCAAGAGATAAATGGAGAACTTCTGCTTGACCACTGTCTACCTCAAGGTCTATAAAGGGCTTCCACATGTTCTCCACGTGCCCAAGGAACCGCGAGGGAAGAATGGAATAACTGACAGAGAGATGACCTATAATTCAAATTTCAGCAAGTTTTATGTATAAAAACTTCACAAGATTCACGTGTGACTTGATTTATTATTTCAGAAAAATGTCTTGATAATTATTCTTTTCATACGTAATATTGATCATCTTTATGTTTGTGTCCTTCAGATTGGAAGATGGTGGGACATACGTCACTGGTGTGTAACCATTCAGGGCTCTGTGATAGGGTGCATGTCTTCACATTTCGGGAGATATAAACAGTTATCTGCGTTAAAGTTATGTTCAATGAAAATGTGATGAAAGAGAACTTGTAGGAATTACAAGTTTCGATCGATTTGTTCACATACAAATTCATCTTAGAACGGATAAAAGCGAAGTTGATTGTTAGTTGCACTCCTGTGAGATGCTGTGTCCATATCACATCGCGGAGACGTTACAGAAGGAACAAAGCAGTCATTTTACTTTTTTAATAGCGCAGCAAAAGGGAGACACCATTAACAACGCGTTTCGTGATTTTTGGGTCACAGTGTTTTACTGTACCGTAGTTCACATTCTGTCCGGGTTAAGTTCCGTAGTGTAGCGGTTCAAGTGTGCCCATGCTTTGAGAACTGCCGATATCTAGTTAAATATGCTCACCTCCATTGGGGGTGCTGCTGGAAAGAACTGCAAGGACACGAGTTCCCATTACTTACCATAACCATTCTGTCATATTCAGCACCATTATGTGAACTGAGCCGTAAATTCTTGGAGTATTCCATTGCAATCTGCTGTTCGAGTGCCAGTAAATAAATACGTGGAGTACATCATCTAGAAGCTGAGGAGGGAGACGAGCCTACATCCAGAGTTCAGCACATCATGGGGGCTGTTTGCTAGGTTGTGGACGTATTGCATTTAACTTGGAAACTAGAATTAAGGAAGTATGGATCCCTGGTGGTTCCAATGGACTAGTTTCTTGTTTGCATTCCTCCCACACAACATGACACAAACTCAGATAACGTCACCGTAGGAAAGTGCCATAAACGTGTAAAAGGTACTAAATGTACACACCCAGATATTTGTCTCGTGCAAAACTCAGGAGCCACGGAATTACCTTGAGGGATGTCGAACCCACGACAAGCCTACAGTTGTTTCCACGTGATAGTATCACCGGTTCGCGTGTGGGGCTACGATACGTCGCTCAGCAAAGGAACACTCACCGGGTCTCGCCTTCACTTTGGATACTCTTGTTTCTCTTCCTACAACAAGTTTATCACATTCTCTTTACTCGTGCACTCGTTCTGCTGCACCAATCAAGCCCCTAAACAGTAACTACAAGGTGAGCACTTTACCTGTGGGACGCTTGTGATGTGGAAAGTTCGTAGGTCGTGGAGTGTAAGTTCTAGCCCGGTGAGCATAAATAATATTTACTTACATATGATGTCAATGAATGGCGAATTGACACTCTCTACGTTTATTTCCTAGTTATTTTTGATCACTCGATAAATCGTGCGTGGGAAATTGTCGAAGAGATTTGTTTTTTAGATTTGTCTGCGATTACACTTCTCTTCGCTTTTACTTCCCTTCGAAGGAAATGTATTCATCTGTACGAATTAGATCATCTTTTCAGAGAATGAGTGGTTTCTGTTCGAATATGAGAGCCATAAATGAATATTCTGTTTGATGCAAATCTCCAAGAGACGCATGTGCATTGGTCTCTCTTACACCATTGGCGTATAATCTGCTTAACTCACCTGAATGAGGGCATGACTCTGGTTTAATAGTAGTAGTAGTAGTAGTAGTAGTAGCACTTGTAGTTGGTGTAGTAGTAGTAGTACTTGTAGTTGATGTAGTAGTAATAGGTTCGGATGTATTATATATAGCTGCTGTAGTAGTGGAAGTTGTGACTGGCTCCATAATTTGAGTCGTGGAGTTACCTGGAACAAAAAAAATTGCAGGAAATAATTCATTTCTGGTAAACAATAATCCTGAAAATCTATCAGAATCTGTGTAAATAAAATCGGGACAGAATTATTTCACGGTCACAGCAATATCTTCTTCAAAATACAGTTATGTATAAAAACGGGTCTGTACCAAGTTTTGGTAAAAGTATGTGCTTCTCTCGTGGTGTAAAGGTTTGTTGTTACCGTGTGGAACATTACTCTTTATGATAATGCTGCTCCAGACAGGTGTATTTGGTTTGTTTTATCATTCTTGAAGGCGAAAGGAGGTTACATTTTAACTTAGATCCTTCTAAACAGAATGACAAGCGTAAAACCTATAAGGTTTGTTTTGATGACAAATGAATGTAATTTCAGTTTATATCACTACATATTGCTGTATTTTCAAAGCTGGGCTATACAGCAACGGGCATATTGTATCTTAGTTCCCCTTCACTCAGGGCGTTCATTCCAGCTGTCAGTTTTATCGAGAGTAACCTTGGTTTTACAGCAAGATCCAAATCGTTTCACTAAATAAGTTATAATTATAACATCGAAAACTTTATATTCGGTCTGACCTAAAATAAAATGGGAACGTAAATTTCCGAGTTCTGAGCTGAGGAAATATCTGTAACTATAGGATAAGGTTCGCTGGTGGTGGCGTGTATTGGAAGTCTTCA
The DNA here is from genome assembly GCF_040414725.1 of Anabrus simplex. Lineage (NCBI taxonomy): Eukaryota > Metazoa > Arthropoda > Insecta > Orthoptera > Tettigoniidae > Anabrus > Anabrus simplex. Next base: position 47,217,134 of record NC_090279.1, on the reverse strand, counting down.
TGGTCACGTGTGAACGACTCTGTTTGGAACACAGCTAACAGCTCCTCCTGTCCTGCAGTAGTGAGACGAACACCGTATGAACTGTCATTTGGATAGGGAAGTCTGACAAAAAAGGTACCATCCCAGCATTCACCAAGCAGTGAGATGTAAGGCTCTCCCACAACTTAGTGTTGCTAACGGATACTCACAATGCTAAAAACGGGGAACATTCTTAGATTTTCATCGTTCAAAGTAATTTAAAATTTTTGATACAGCCCGAGTACCATATTAAAACCTTCCTCGTTGTTTGAAAGTCAGGGACAGCTTAAAGTGAAAGGAAATGATAAATCTTACTCAACACGTTTAATTCCGGTAGAGTGGTCTTACAGGAGATGAGAATAAGGTATCTGCTCATTTCAAACTTCTGGTAGAGAAGTTCAGGGACGAAGGGCCAGTTTGTTCCTTCCTCGCTCATCTCTAACCACAAAGGGAAAAATATAAGATCGAAACTGTCGCCAAAAGAAAGGCAAGAGCCACAAAGGACAGGAAACTAAAGGACTCGCTAGACCAAGAGACCAATGGAGGTCCACCTCTCTCTGTCAATTGCAATTAATCTACATACTAACTTTTTCGCTACAATCACATTATTCTCTCTGTCGTTACCCACATCGCTGACAATCTGATCAAATATTTCCTCGTCTACATCAAGCTATCCGTACACCCCGAAAATTGTTAGCGTGCTGGTAACAGGGGTGTCGGGTCGGGAATTTTAACCATCACTGGTTAATTTCGCCGGCGCGGGGACTGAGTGTCTGTGTCGTCTTTATCATCATTTCATCCTCATCACGACGCGCAGGTCGCCTAAGGAAGTCAAATCAAAAGACCTGCACCTGGCGATCCGAACATGTCCTCGGACACTCCCGGCACTAAAAGCCATACGCCATTTCATTCACCTCGAAAATATCACTTCTTGAACAGGTTTTTCAACTTTAACATTTTAATAGATAACAAATGCTTCTTTAACCCGTATAAAACTCCCCCTCATATCCATTACATCCTATCTGTACAATAAACACTCCAGTTCCGGAAGAAATTCCCGCATCATTACGTCACTTCTTAGACACGATCCAACTCCTTATATAACATGTGGTAAATAAATATCTACTGCGTGCTTCTCCTTACAACTGCCATGTCCCTGTACACTCACCTCCCTATATCTCTTCTAAACAAACCCCTACTTACACACACACATCTCACTCTCAGTCTCACACATACCTACACCTCACTTTCATTTAAAGTACCCCTTCACTCAACATCCCTCCTACAAATGTATCCCACTAATAGTCCCCCTTCAGCTTCATAACAAGATCCCACTCTATGTCGGTAGTTATTCCTGCTTGTCGTACGTTGTTCGTACCAACAGTGAAACTACCACACAATCCTTACCCTCCTCTTTCGTCAATATCTGACTTCCTCCGCCTTGGTTCCCTTTCCTCCACGCATTTCTCGCGAGCCTAACAATAGATTCTCCAATGACCAGAGCCTCGACCCCTTCCACCTTATTACATCCCCTCCCCTACCAGTCTCGCTAATCTTCTTTGATGTTCGCCGATCCTAATTCATCCTCCATTTTCTCCTTCTCGTGATCCTTTTCCACGCCCTCTACTCTACGTTTCCCTTTCCTCTGATCTCCCTATTTCCTGTAACACTTTCATTCCCCCTATTTCCCTCTGTGTTTTACCAGCGGTGCCTCACGGATACTCTAGTGAAAACTCCCCTTGACTTAATCCCTTTTCCCTCAGTTACCTTCCCCCTAAAATGTTAGCGTACCTGTCTTTCGAAATTTTCCCTCCCACCGCTCCCTGTACATTGTTCCTGTTCTCCGTCAAAAGCCTAAACTGTTTTTCGTACTTGTCCCATATCGCCCTCCTGTCACCTGCTCTTCGTTTTTGCTTTGATCGTCCAATCTCACCTTGAGCTCCGTAGTGTAATAGTTAACACAATGACTTGAAATTCAAGTGTGCCCATGCTTTTTTCCCACTGTTTTGAGAAACTTAATGTTGGCAGGACTGCAGGTATCTAGTTAAACATGTTCACCTCCATTAGGAGTGCTGCAGGAAAGAAGTGCACAACCTCGAGACAAGGACACGAGTTCCAATTACTTACCTTAAGCATTCTTCTCTAACACCACATTTCAAAGGTCTCTACTCTCCTTCTTTGCTTACCATGTTTCTCGGTTCAGACAAACACTTCCACTAACGACGCCTGAATGGTGAGTAGAAGTGTAACCAGTACTTCAGCAGGTACGGGGTACCTAAAACACTACACACACAATAAAACATCCACCGATAACAACACTGGGGAAACTTGATGATAATAAACCAGGAAAGTGGGAAACCTTACCGAGGGCCATGGAGGTGCCAAGGTTGCAGTTTTCCGAAAAGCCAACAGTGATCTCTTGTTTTCAAAATATTTTTTACAAAATCGGCAATACACAATAACTTCCGAAACAAATTCGCCAGTACACCAAATCTAGACGCACGATATACAAGTTCTTTGACAAATATAGTTTTAGATGTTCCTTGCCTGAAGTTCAAACAGTTAAGCAAATACATCTCAGTACAAAAGAAATTCCACAAATACAATATTGAAGGTAAGAGGAAGCACGAAATACTATTACATTTTAGAGTGATGTTAAAACTTGCTTTTCACATCTGATCAACAGAGTGGCGATTAGGGCAAACTCCTGTGATACACCAAGGAAAACTAAATAGACCTTAAAACTGGACAGAAAGCAACAGGGCTTACCCCAAAACTGGCCAGGCTGGTTCCGACGAGACGTTCACGACGTCGAAAACTTCGGCAGGCTCGGCAGGTCAAGACCAAGACGGCTCAGAGACTTAAGACTTCTCACGACCTAGCACCTTTTAAAGGGAACTCTGCCCTTGCAGTAGCCAATCAGAACACACGAGCTTGCCCGGATTGACCAATCACAACTCTTTCAGCGGTCGCGATCTTTGAACCATTTTCTCGAACACAAACGATCGCGATCCTTCAATTTCCAGAATAGTAAGATCATATTTCTCGAATGCGTAACTAACAAAGGCCAACAAACCCTGTTCAAAAATGTGTGTCACAGACTTTCTGGACTGTTCCTGTAAATATAGAAATGTAATCTACTAGTTACAAATACAGTATGCTTACACTGTACAGGTTAGGTAGTTACATGGAATACAAATAACACACCAGAAAGGTTTACAAATAAAACCCACTACAAACACTTTCCACTTCCAATATCTTCCTCACCCCAGCCACGCTCGACCTTAACATAATATTACTCGGGGAAAAGGCGATCACTTCTGGAAACGTTCTCACTAACGATACCTGACAGTCACTTCACAAACAACCATGATTTTCTTTAAGTTGACTTTCCAAAAACAAACAAAACAAACTGTCACTACACCAAAGGTCCTTTCATCAGCCTGGAGTTCACAGTTTACCTATAAATTTCAAAAATAATAAAGGTGATCTTTGATCCACCTATTCAATAAATACCACATGAATGTCCACATGGATAATCACACTACACTTCAAAATGCTTTTTGATCCTTTTACAAATGCTTTGACTGTTCTACTCTGTCCACCAAAGGATGTACACTCGTTCCTTCTGCCCATTGTTCTCGCTTCCTTGCAAGACAGCGTTCAAAGCCTAGTTCTTAGCCAAGTTATGGATTAATAGATGATATTGATATTGTATTTGTGGAATTTGTTTTGTACTGAGATGTATTTGCTTAACTCTTTGAACTTCAGGCAAGGAACATCTAAAACTATATTTGTCAAAGAACTTGTATATCGTGCGTCTAGATTTGGTGTACTGGCGAATTTGTTTCGAAAGTTAATGTGTATTGCCGATTTCGTAAATAATATTTTGAAAAGAGATCACTGTTGGCTTTTCGGAAAACTGCAACTTTCGCACCTCCATGGCCCTCGGTAAGGTTTCCCAGTTTCCTGGTTTATTATCAACAAGTTTCCCCAGTGTTGTTATCGGCGCAGTTCCGCGTAGTTCATCATATGTTTTATTGTGTGTGTAGTGTTTTAGGTACCCTGTAACTGCACTTAATTTCCTCCCTTTAACTGTGTTCGGTGTAGCCGCTGAAGTGCCGGTTACATATTGAAAAATAATTACACTGTACAGGTTAGGTAGTTACATGGAATAGAAATAAAATATTCTATCACAACACACCAGATCATACAGTAAGTACTACTTAAAAATGTTTAAAAATAAAACCTACTACAAACACTTTCCACTTCCAATATATTCTACACCTGAGTCAAGAAGGTTTCGTTTGCAAGAAGGCTTCCCTTAGCAAATCCTATCCTTCGATATATGTCCTGCTAGTTTCTCCTTTCATTGGTTATGCTACTTCCTAGTTTCCGAAATTCCTCTACCACCTTAATCAGTACAATTCCTAGTCCAATATCACCTGCCTTATGTTCTACATTCCACTGCTCATGTTTAAGATTTCTTTCATTTCCTCCAGAACAATGACTACTTTTCTATATCCCACATTGCCTTTTCGATGTACACATTAAACTGTAGGAGAGGCAGACTACACACCTGCCCGCTCGCTGGCGGATTGTTGCTTCCATTATTCTGACCACTAGAGTTTCTATTATTCTTCGCTCCCTGTAATTAATTCCAATCCTCTCCGGAATATCAGAACGCGTTGTCCAGTCTACAATATCGAACAGGTAGGAGACTGACACAATCACGCTCTCTATCTGATAGCCCCTGATAACCGCCCACAAACACTGGGGTCCTACTTCTTTGAGTTAAGGGATACCGAGTGTGTATGAGAGTTTCATTACAACGATCAGAAACTTACCGTATACTGGTGGATGTACAGTAGTCACCGAAACAAGCTGCTCAATTTCACTGCTATCACATAATCTTTCTTGGTGGACACTCACGGCTAATTCCCATTGCTCCTCCGTCGATGTCAGTCGTCGCGTGTCAACCTGCAACGAAGATCGCAAACCTTAGACATGGAAAATTATAGCCTACATTTAGTTGACAATCCACTGTAATTCCAAGGTGAATATGGAGCACGCATTTGAAACAATCCTGCCTCATCATACTCGTGATAATTTTCTTGCACGTCACTACGGAGGCCGAAGCACAACTATCACATCACATCGCCGTAGCATAGCGTGGAAATTGGAGCCGCAACTTACGGATAACCAACAATGTACTCTCAGATATGCTGTTTGTTCCTTATTCTTAGATATGACTGAAAATCGCAGTTCCATTTTATTCAGTATATTGTTCGTGTGTTTAAATCTGATTTTATAAAAACCGGATTTTCGGTTTTTTGGACATCATTCTCCTGCTGTGAAATTGGACAACATGTACAACAAGCCATTTGTTTATTAAACGACGCTTCTGATGTCTCATGTCCAGCTTCAATAACCAATTTTGCTGGGTAACTCGTAACTATGTCGAGAATTAACTTTTAAATATTAAATAGCATTTTGTGTTCGGTTGCTCTGCATAGCTGTGAACAATTTAAGCTCACCAAGAAGATTGACGACGTGCTCCAAGCCTTCGACATCTGCTTACCATAGGTAAAAATAATGTTAGAAGTTTGGATTGGAGGAAATCAACAGCCAATCACAGATAACAGGGAGGGAGTACTTGTTATGATTCCAGGCAGTTTAGCAGTAGATATGATCAGGCTGGACTACTTCTGACGGCTCCAGGCAGTGTAACAGTAGATATGATCAGGCTGGACTACTTCTGACGGCTCCAGCCAGTGTAGCAGTAGATATGACCTGGTTGGACTACTTCACATGGCTCCAGGCAGTGTAGCAGTAGATATGACCTGGATGGCCTACTTCTTAATGTTCCAGGCTTTGTAGCAATAGATATGACCTGGCTCGGCTACTTCTTACGGCTCCAGACAGTGTAGCAGTGGATATGATCAGGCTGGACTACTTCATACGGCTCCACCCAGTGTAGCAGTAGATATGACCAGGCTGGACTACTTCTTCAGGCTCCAGGCAGTGTAGCAGTAGATAACGTCTGGATGGACTACTTGATATCGGTACGGCTCCAGGTTGTGTACCAATAGATAAGACTTGGCTGGACTACTTTTTATGGACCCAGGCAGTTTTAGTGGAAATATATATTTATATTTATATAAAGAATGAAGATCAGATAAAACCTCTTGGCAGATATGTAAGATATGTCCAGATCAAATCATGCGTTCTTCCATGATAACGCTGAGGTTGTTCACTTGTGGTACAAAAGGGATTGCAACATTCTGAAGGATTACTCTCGGCAATGGACGTTTATTAATACTCGCAATTTGATTTTGATGGCCAAGAAGGATTGCTTGTGACTTTATAGGGCTCCCTGGAAGGCCGTTGGCAGCAGACCATTAACTAACAGTCTGTAAGTCAATGTTTATTAAGTCTATACTTTCCTGAAGGTCTTGTGCTGTAGAGTCTGTGTAGAGTTGAAGGTCGTCAGCGTACTGCAGTATTTGCAATGTCTTAAATTCGATGATACGCCATTCACAAAAAGTGCGATAAGAAAAGGTCCGAGTACAGAGCTTTGAGGGACTCCTCTATTCACGTGACGCCACGAGGGAAATATTACATATTAGCTTTCACACATTGTTGACGTTCGTGAAGATAGAAATGCATGTATGTATATATGTATGTATGTGTGTACACTCATCACGAGAAAACGGCTGAACAGAATTTAACGAAAATCGGTATGTAAAGTCCGTGGATGACCCACTAAAATCTAGGCTATAAATAATTTTATTCACGCTGAGTGAAATGATAGTTTAGGGGTTGGCTAAAATTGAATTCTCATTATTAACTCTTATTATTGGTCCTATCGATAAATACTACATAACTAAAGTTTTATAGAGTTACATTTCCGACCATTTTTAGTGTACCAGCTGTGATAACAGAAATATTCATGAATTTGTATTTTTGTTACTGAGTCCATATCAACGCCGAGCCACGAGAAATTGGGTTAACCGAATTTAATGAAAATCGGTATATAGAGTTGGGAATAAAAACTACAGGCTAAGCTGGATGAAAATGTGTTTTACGGGGAGGTGCCCAAAATTTAATTTTTAAATACCTATGTTATTGGTCCTATCGAAAAGTACTACGTAATAAACGTTATAGAGAATACAATTTCCGATCATTTTATGTTTCATTCAGTTTTACCGTACCGACTGTGATAAGAGTGGTATTTCAGAGTCGGAAGAAAACTAAATGTGAAGGCCTAAAATTACATTGACTATTGTTTGCTTTGTCTCTTATGCTGCCACTCATATCCGATAGATGGGATTACTGCTGTGTACCGCGTATAAAAGACTGACTGAATATTGGCGGGAAATAGCTGGGGAGTTGGAAATCTTTTTTCTTTAGCATTCCATTCCTCTGGTTCATACATTTTCTGATACTGCTGATACGTAACACACTGGTTCATCATAGTATTCCACCTGTTCGATTTCTACTATGACGCGCTGTTTTGATTGAGCAGTTGCACACTTAGGCCTAAGGCAGAGGCTTACTTATTATTATTAGTAGTAGTAGTAGTAGCAGTATGACCTGGACTTAAAATGATAATTAGGCCTATTCCAAATTATAGCACCACAATTCACTAAATAACTCAAACTTCAACCCTGAAAAGAGCCGTTCCTTAAGAAAAGCTTCTCCCTTTTCACTTTTATTAGATTCTACATTCATTTTATTCCAAATTAGCAGTGAAAAGGCTTCCTCCTCTGGCTTGGAGGAGAAATTTTCATATTCATATTCCAAGTCATATAGATTTTTCCGCGGCCAGTGTAGTGAATTGAGATTTCCCGACTCATAGAATAATCCTAGGAAACAGATTAGTAAAAGGGAATAATTTTCGCCCTGGGCATGTCCACTATTCGACCCCCCTCCCCGCCGAAAAACGAAGAGAGTTCACGGAAAACGGTTGTCTGCGGCTTGGCCATTCCAGCTCTGGAACTTTGGACTGTTAGATTAGTAGCGTAGTACTGTTCGTTAAAAGTGAAAAAATGTATCGAGTCTTTCATATAATAGCATTGCTTTAAATTGCGCCATTCCTACCGAAACTATTGTAATGATGTATGTTAATTTCAGTTGGGATAAACCATAAAGGCAATATTTCTGAGCATATAAAAAGCAGGTGGAGAGTGAGTGTCTGCCATTATAATGAAAACTCCCAACCTGACAGTGACTGACGGTAGGTAAGCGGGCGTAACATTACAATGAAAATTCCCTAACCCAGTCTTCGTATGAGAAGACGTTTGGTGACCTCCCCGTCGCGTTTCTATGGTAACGTTAAGAGCTATGCAATTTAATACAATCTTGCTTACAACGTGTACACTACTTAACCTAGAATGATGTATACAATGTAGAATTTCGTTGCGAAGCACAGGTACATCAGCTAGTATTAAATAAATACGTTGATAGGGGACAACCTTGTCTAACTCCTTTTCTAATACTGGCCTTTTCTTCTACCTGTTTGATGATTATTTTTTTGCTTTGGTTCAGATACTGTTGATTAAACATTCTTCTATCCTTTCAGTCCAGTCCAATTTTCCTCATGGTTCTAAACAGTAGTTCCCAGTTCACATTGTCTAAAGCATTTTCTAAGTCAATGAAGGTAAGATAAGTTGTTCTATTCATTTCCATCCTTCTCTCCACTAACATGCCTAAGGCCAGAATTGATTCTCTTCTTCCTCTGCCTTCTCTAAATCCAAATTAGTCTTCTCCAACATACTTATCTCCTGTTTTGTTCTTGACAATATTAATGTGTATCTTTGAGCCATGTGTTAATATAGAAAGTGTTCTCTAATTGGTGCGGCCACCTGTCCTTCCTATTTTCTGTATGGTAATGGTTCTGCGTTGTGTGAAATCTTCTGCCACGATTCATCTTTCGTAGCATTTATTTATTACTCTGAATAATTGGTCTTTATGTTGATACCTAAATGTTTCCCTAATTCTGCTGGGATATCATCAACACCGATTGTTTTCCTACATTCAAACCCCGAATGGCATGTTAAAATTCATGTCTCATGGTTGGAGGACATTGCATTCCTCTTCCACACTCATTGATATCTTCAATTAGATTGTTTTCATTCCTGAAGTCCTTATCATCGTACAGTTCTTCCATGTATTGTTTCCAGCGAGCACATATCTTATCGTTGTCTACCAGTAATATTCCATTTTTACTACTGCATATTTGGTTCTATTTTTGTAGTGTTGGGCACTGACTTTCTTATAAAATTGATCCTGTTTTCCCTTTTTCTTACTTTCTTCGATCTTTTCAGCAATGCTTTTGGTCCATTTCTCTTTCTCCTCCGCATTTTTCTCTAATCTGACTTTAATCCTTTAACTGAAATCGTCTTTCATCCGGCGACTCCCACGTGTTCCTTCTTCTAAGAGGAACTTCAAATAATGTGTTTGTAATAACCATATCATTTTGACTGCAGGAATCTACAGAAGTTTCACCTCTTGCATTTCTTTCCCCCAGACCAAAATTTCCTACTGCCTTGTTGCCTGTACGGGATTTCACTATTTCATTAAAATTGACCATTATAGCGACATTATCTTTTTCTTAGTTTTAATGGTTCTTCAGTATCCTCATACATAGTCTCCACTTCTTCCAAATCATGAGCCGATGTTGGGAAATATGTGTGAACTATTACCAAGTCCTCAGGTGCATTATTAATTTTCACCATCATTAATATTATTTGACCATTGTCCTCTTATTATAACTGCCACTCCATGCTTTTCCTCTTTTCTCTCCGCCACTTAAATTACTGTAATCTCATCACAGTAGAAATCTCCATTTCCTTCCCATCTTGCCTGACGTATACCTAATATATCTACCTCGTTGTTCTTCATCTCTTCTTTCAATTTATCCAATTTTCCAGTTTTCAATAGCGTTCGTACATTCCATGTTCCCACCTTCGTGGCGGTTTTAGGGGGATTTCGCTTGCTAATGACCTGAGAAGCCCTCTTACGTCTCCTACCAGATATTGGGGTCCGAAATCCATCATCAGTAATTAACGTTTCCTCATTAATGTCAGCTCCCATGGTTTGGATTCTACTTGGGATATCCTTAGGATCCTTAACGGAGTGGTTTCCCGTTGCCTTCTCCATTATATGCCGTTGACCAATATGTATAGTTTCATCCGCCTTTAGGGGAATTTCTCACCCCAAGGACAAGAGAGTGCCGTGACCTCAATTCGTCCATCCATCCGCAGAGGAGGCTGTTGACGACATTGAAGGGGCCACTTATATCGGCGGCCACTCAGTCCCCTTTTAGTTGCCTTTTACGACAGACAGAGGTTACCGTGGGTGAATTCTAACCCACAGTCCACACCTTACAAAAATCCACTAGAGTAGACACGATCAATAAAATATTCCACAATATGTATTTTTGATTAGTAGTATCACTTAATGAGATGATAATTGAAATTCCTATAAGTTATGCTTAATACTGGTTACAAGAGATGGCTTTATATTTGGGAATTTACCAGGGACCCGAAGATCAATATAAGCGAAAAGCAGTAGACCCCTCCAGCAGACCTCAGTATTCTCTGAAATGCAACGCTCTATTACGTGACATAAACTTCAGGGCGACGAAGTACTCAGCACCTTTGGGAATACGGCGCAACATATGTATATTTTTCTTACACGAAGTCAGTTTCTCATAAAAAGAATCCCGTGATGTCGTTATCGTACCATCTCCTTTAATAGGCTTTTCGGGATGATTTGGGGACCAATGAATACGAAGACCTCTGGTAACTTTCAACAAATTTATCGCAGATGGGACAGGTTTATTAACTAAGCGCCAACTACGGAAGAAGATTGCGAATTTCTTAGTAATTCGCACGATGGGCACATCCACGAGTCAGCAGTGCTAGTAAGATCCTGAACTTCCACATCACAGATGCCACCACAAAATCCGTGAATCCTTGAATGACGTACGTCACAGAAAAAGTTATACACTGGATCTAGTGTCACCTGACTTCCTACATAGACGACAGACAATTGTTCGTTATCTTCTATCTGACACACACAATAACAAAGAACAATAACTTAAACATTGAAAATCATACTGGAAATATACGATGCTTGAATACTAACAAAACATGGCTACCGTTCCTTAGTTGGTTTAAAGGACACCTAAAACACAGTATACATTTCAAGGAGAAATTTCACAATCAACGACAAACAAGAAACTACAACAAGATGGCTGTCGTCTTGTTGACATCTAAACTTAAGAATTTAGTGGAAACATTGCATAAAACCTCAACCACGGAGGACAACACAATCACATACGTAAAACACACGAACAAACTTCGCAAACAGTCGGCGAACCCAAAGAAGCACAATTTGGTTGATTTCCATTCAGAGATTGCTTGGCTGAAATGAATGGTCAAATCCACAGCCTCCTTAGAGTAGAGTATGCGAAGTATATATTCTGCTAACTACCAAGTTCTAGCGCATCCGGTGACCATGTCGCGAACAAGCAGACTGCTTGTCTTGGGGCAAGCCGAATAGGAAGAAGGCAGATATAATTTAAATTGCTTGCCTAAGTCCCAGCGATAACACTAGAAATGTAAGTAATTGCTTCTGCTATGAGATACCTCACTGCTATTCCTTGTGCGTTCCTAAAGTCGTTAGTGGTTAGCACATGTAAAGCAGGTTTGAGTTTGATCAGTGCCTTCGTAATACACAGGACGTACTGTAGAAAGCGCGCCAAACCCATCAGGTGATCAATTGAGGCGAGCTAAGTGAATGTTACAAGTTGTATTTGCGATTGTAATTCATAAGGATTGGGAGGATTCTGTGGATAATTGTGATTGTTGAAAGGCATAACTTTACATTAATTTAAGTACTGTATATTGGATGTTTCTTCTTCAAACTTATCACATCAGAATTTACGTAGATACTGAGACAGTAGAGGAGCAAAGACAGTTCAACTCCCGGAAATGAGTCAGCACTTTCTTGCTGAGTCAGCAACCCAGGTCTAGTAGTGTAGGAATGTAGGTTCCAATGCAAGGTCATTAGTTATAGCAGGTGAGCAATGACGATTTGCGGATTTTGCATAAGAGAGCGACTCTAACCCTACATTCGCTATCTTGAAGGGCCTAACCTTACTCTAAAACCTAGTTGACCTTCCCGACGCCTAAGAGAGCGAGCCTACCCTCACAACCGCCAATTTGATAAGGGACTATCCATAGTTTTAAGCCATTTGCATCAGATGGCGGCTATACACAAGGTCTTTTAGAGAAAGCTAGCTGAGGGACCTACAGCGCAAGACAGCTTCTTATGAGACTCCATAGGAGCGCTTGCGCAGGATGGCAGCAGCTCTTATGAGACGACGTAAGGGCGCTTGCCCAAGATGGTGGCTGCACTTATGTGACGGCCTAGAAGCGCTTGCGCAAGATGGCGGCTGCTCTTTTGAGACGGCTTACAGGCGCTTGCGCAGGATGGCGGTTATACATAGCCTCTTATGAGACGGCCTATGGGCGCTTGCGCTAGATGGCGGCTGCTCTTATGAGAAGGCTTAGGGACGCTTGCGCAAGATGGCGGCTCTATATAGACGTCTTAGGGGCGCTTGTGGAAGATGGCGGCTATACACAAGCTCTTTTAGAGAAAGCTAGCTGAGGGACCTACTGCGCAAGATGGCGGCTGTACACAGGCTCTTAAGAGAAGGCCTATGGGCGATTGCGCAAAATGGCGGCTATACACAGGCTCTTATGGAGAAAGATGGCGGTCATGGTCGATTGCACAAGATGGCGGCTATACACTGGCTTCTTTGGAGAAAGATGACGGCTATGGGTGATTGCACAAGATGGCGGCTATACACGGGCTTCTTTGGAGAAAGATGACGGCTATGGGCGATTGCACAAGATGGCGGCTATACACGGACTTCTTTGGAGAAAGATGACGGCTATGTGTGATTGCACAAAATGGCGGCTATACACGAACTTCTTTGGAGAAAGATGACGGGTATGGGTCATTGCACAAGATGGCGGCTATACACGGACTTCTTTGGAGAAAGATAACGGCTATGGGTGATTGCACAAGATGGCGGCTATACACGGACTTCTTTGGAGAAAGATGACGGCTATGGGTGATTGCACAAGATGGCGGCTATACACGGGCTTCTTTGGAAAAAGATGACGGCTATGGGTGATTGCACAAGATGGCGGCTATACACGGACTTCTTTGGAGAAAGATGACGGCTATGGGTGATTGCACAAAATGGCGGCTATACACGGGCTTCTTTGGAGAAAGATGACGGCTATGGGTGATTGCACAAGATGGCGGCTATACACAGGCTCTTATGGAGAAAGATGGCGGTCATGGTCGATTGCACAAGATGGCGGCTATACACTGGCTTCTTTGGAGAAAGATGACGGCTATGGGTGAATGCACAAGATGGCGGCTATACACGGACTTCTTTGGAGAAAGATAACGGCTATGGGCGATTGCACAAGATGGCGGCTATACACGGACTTCTTTGGTGAAAGATGACGGCTATGGGTGATTGCACAAAATGGCGGCTATACACAGGCTCTTATGGAGAAAGATGGCGGTCATGGTGGATTGCACAAGATGGCGGCTATACACTGGCTTCTTTGGAGAAAGATGACGGCTATGGGCGATTGCACAAGCAGGCGGCTGTACATGGCCTCTTGTGGATAAAGATGACGGCTATGGGCGATTCCGCAAGATGACGATTATACATAGGCCCGGCTATACGTGGGCTCTGATAAGAATGTCTAGTGCCATAAGAAATAAATTAGTTACATTTAATTTCCTAGCAGTCGAACAAATTATCTGATAAACATGTAACTTGAAATTTGGGTTCGAAAATATACTATCTGAATGTGTTGGCATGAGTTATTAGCATGTAGCTCACGCGGAAAGTGAAATAAACAGTTCGGGTAGCGCTATAAGAAATACATTGCTTACATTTAAGCCCCTAGCAGTGGAATAAATTATCGCATAAAAATGTATTTGAAATATCGGTTCGGAAACATATAATTTCAATCTGTTAGCATAGGCTATAAGCTTGCAGCTTATGCAGGAGTGACATCAAACCGGACGCCTAGTGCCATAACAAATATATTGGTTACATTTAAGCCCCTAGCTGTCGAACAAATTATCGTAAAAACATGTAACATTAAATATCGGTTCGGAAACATATTACTTCACTGTGTTGGTATAGGTTACAAGCTTGTATCTCATGCAGGAGCGAAAACAAACAGAACGCCGGGAGCCATAAGAAATACATTGCTTACATTTAAGCCCCTGGCAGTCGAACAAATTATCGGATTAAAATGTAACTTGAAATTTCGGTTCGGATATATACTATTTGAATCTGTTGGCATGCGATATAAGCCTGTAGGTCATGCGTAAAGTGAAATAAGAAATGCATAACTTACATTTAAGCCCCTAGCATTCAAAAAATTATCGCATAAACATGTAACATGAAATATCGAATTGTTTCAAATTGCTCGTAGCTTTGGTTATAAACAAGAGCACGTAGAATTTCAAATTTCACACACCCACGTGCCTAAGGTAGCAAATAAAAGCACGTGGAATTTCAAATTTCGCGCACTCACGTGACTGAGGTAGCACCCATGAGGATTTAGCCCAGTCAAGATGCTCTTTTGTTTAAGGATGGCCTCTGACAGCTGTCAAAAAGCGCATGGAATTTCAAATTGCCCGCCACTACGTGTCTAAGGTATTAGCTATGCTCTCTAGTTTAAAGATGGCCGCTGAAAGCTGACAAAAGAGCACGTGGAATTTCAAATTGCCCGCCACCACGTTCCTAAGGTGGTAGCTATGAAGTTTAGTGCCGTAAATATGGCAGCACTGAGGTTAGCGAAGCGTGCTTACTTAAAGATGGCAGTTGTCAGCTTGACAGCAGTCAAAAAACCGCATGGCTTTGTTTACAAACTAGATCATGTGGTCGTGACGTCACGGTCACGTTGTCATGACGTCACGGGGTCAATGACCTTTTGCCGGGGTCAATGACCTCGGGTGCTGACGCCAAGTGTTTGGGATCCCCACTGCTCCACTACTCATTCATTCTGGTGCGTGTAGCATTTCATGGTTGTTTCCGGCCACCGCTCAGTCTACTATTTCGTGCCCTAATACCATCTTTGCTTCTTTTGGTCCTTGCTAAAATATAGTTTCCAATAATGCTAAGGCTTTCACATCCAACCTCTTCCGAAAAGTCTGTTTTGACCTGTCTATTTCACAATTTCTTCTTACTACCCTGAACCATCTCTGGCTGAGCGGGTTAATCGTAATCTTCGATCGGCATTGATTGCTTTTCACCATGAAGATCATTCCAGGTGGGATACTTCGTTGGATTGGTTACCTTTTGCTTTAAATTCAGCTGTTCATGAGTCACACAAGTTCACCCCTGCCTCGTCCGGCTCCACGGCTAAATGGTTAGCGTGCTGTCCTTTGGTCACAAGGGACCCGGGTGCGATTCCCGGCAGGGTCGGAAAATTTAACCATAATTGGTTAATTTCTCTGGCACAGGGGCTGGGTTTATGTGTCGTCTTCATCATTTAATCCTCATCACGACACGCAGGTCGCCCAGAGGTGTCACATCAAAAGACCTGCACCTGGCGAGGCGATCAAGTCCTCGGACACTCCTAGCACTAAAAGCCATACGCCATTTCATTTTACCCCTGCCTGTCTCAAGTTTGTTCCTGCCCACACCTCTCTCTAATCTTTGGTCACTTAAGGAAATAGATCCCGATATTATTAGAGATCTAAGGATAAAGGCCAAAAGTAACCTTAAAGCTTCTCGCGAAAAGGTTATGGAAAGGTATGATCGTGGAGGGAGGCCCACCAATTTAAAAGTCGGAGATAAGGTTATGGTAAAAATAAATTGTAGCTGCGGGTAAGCTTACCCCCAGATTTCATGGGCCATGTATTATTTTTGATTTCCTAACCCCTGTCTCCCTATTGGTCAGCAACTCAGCCACTGAGAGGATATTTAGGGTTGACCTTTCTCAAGTGCAACCAGTATAAACTCCACACAGGCAACTAAATCTTGTCAGTAAGAGAAGGTTATTTTTCTTTCAAAACAGTTTGGAATTTTAAAATAGGTAACTTTATATTGTAATATGGAGGCCTTCTGCCACGACCATGAGGAAATTATCTTGTAAACCTTCCCCTCTATTAAATATGTGCCTGTTTGCCATGTCCTGGTGGTCATTATCTAGCCCCCGTGTCCAAATTCCGGCCTACTGACACACTCATCCTCATTTATCTATATTATTTAATAGTTGAAATTTTGTTTTTTATCATTTCTACATATGATTGCAATATAAAAATCACTAATAGTGTTTCCTAAATATATTTTAATTTCTAATTTCTTTCAAATATTGAATATGTGACATTATGGTTTTCCCGATAAAGTAATGAATATGTAAGAACATTTTCAGAAATAAAAAATATACAAATAATGATGACGTTGATGATGATGATGGTGATGACGAATACAAAAAAACAAAAATGCTACATTGTTTTATTTTTAACTTTTTGTCTTATGAAAGGTGAATGTGGTATTAATGTTATGACTGAGTTTATTGGTTTAGCACCAAAAATGTATGCATATGTGACAGAAAATTCTCAATCTCTAATAAAGGCAAAAGGTGTACGTTCAATCCCAGGTAGCCATTTACAATTTCCACACTATCGTAATGTACTAGCATCTACAAATGCAGTTTCTTGTAGACAGATGAGAATACCATCACACATACATCATGTTTTTTTCTACTGAACAGAACAAATGTTCATTAATTCCATATGAAGATAAATGTCAGTGGAATAGTGATTCCCTTATGAATGTACCATAGGGGTACAAAGACGTATAGGTGTTGTTATGCCTTGATATTTTTATGTATATAGTATTCATGAATATTTCATTGTTGTAAATACAATAATTATGTGTAAAAGGGGGGAAATTATCTAAAAATATTATTACATCATCATTCATTTTAAAATTACATTTTCAATTTCTATAATCACGATGTAAAATTATAAAAAATATATTCTCTAGATTTTTTACATTTCTCCTTACCCGACCCCTCCTTATTCATCATGCTCTCTCTACTCCATGCTCACCAGATTGGTATTATAACAATAACGTAAGTATATCTGTAGCAAAAACGGGGTGAAAAACAAAATTAGGATTTAGCTTTAAAACTATGCACTGTGAGGAGAGGTCTTGGCAAAAGTGGAGTCGGGAACTTATTCACATGGCTAAGACCCGTCAACGTGATAGCAGTGAGGTTAGGGTTCGTTGCCCTTTTGAAAATTCCGAACACGTGGCTAAGTTCCGTCGAGATAACAGCTGTGAGGTTAGCGATACTTCGATAGGGAGGGGGGCATGTCGAGAAGGGCAGCTAGCCTTAAAATTAGGCTCCTCTGACCCCTTATGAAAATGCTGACGCCGATGTCATTGTTTTTGAGCCCGTCTTGCTCTACTATTAAACTATATTATTATTATTATTATTATTATTATTATTATTATTATTATTATTATTATTATTATTATTATTATTATTATTATTATTATTATTGTACGTTTGTTGTCTCCATATTCCTATTAATACATAATAATTATTTGTTGGGTAAACTGAAGAGAAAACCCCTCGAGCTTCGACCGTGCAAATCACACTTCAAACCTACTTAGATAAAATTACATAGACCTGACTTGTGAGATGTGATGCGATTACAGTTGGTAATGATCTCACCTGTTATATAAATACAACATATGTGAATATTTCATGATTAAAAAGTACATACATATTATGTCCTTGCATTGCACTGGTCGGACAGAGGAAACAGTTCACCTCTTTGCGTGACGTCATCGGAGCTACAGAACGGACTGTATATCGCGAAGGCAGCGGTTTGATGCACTTTGATATCAAGTACCTGTTAGATTAATTCCACGAACTGTATTACTGTGACTTGAAAGCTGGATTAAATTCGAATGGCGCATGCAAACATTTTGATTAAAAAGCCCTAAGAAACATGTATTTATAACATAAAATATTATTCATCCAACACAGAAGCACAACTATGCAGTTGAGAATATACGGTACCGTTATCATCCAATGTCCACTGGCGTTCTTGCGGCCATGCACGGACACGTCCAACTTAGAGCCCACAGACGATGCACAGTGATCTGCGCTCGCCAGTGTAACTGCTAGCATCAAGGGCAAGAGAACCTGGAAGAGGTACAGAGTTCAACAGTTAACTATTACTAAAATGACATTCTAAAGGAGGTCGTGACAGAAAATTTGGTACTTCAAGGCAGAACACTGATTTCGGCTTCATCTATCCATCCTCAGTCAAACAAACACATAACTTTAGATCTTCAGCCCAGTTTGAAAACTTTGATAGTCAGTTAACAAAATAGCGCGCAATATTTACCTGTGTAATGTAATCGTCTGTTTCCCGGTGCAGTTTTATGTGTTCTGACAGGATTCATGAACTTGATCCTAACTACTTGTTAATTATCATCATGAGAGCTTCATGAACTTTGTTCTAGGTAATTGTTAAAGTATCTGACCATTCCACGTCCCTTGCTATATTTCCTCCCTGTCGTGGCCTACATTTCTATAACGGAGTAAGACTACAGCCCCATCTAGTCCAAGTAACTATTGTGCGGAGAACTCGTCCTGTGGTAATTTCTCACTGAACACTGATTGCAATTACTTGCACGGGGCAGAGATCGTAAGGTGCAGAGATGATATTTACCAATACAATATATTCGGAATTGGATTTTCTTTCCTTTCTAACTATTTGAACGTGAACCAAGAAATGGAATTTCAACGCTCGAGAAATTTACAATAAGGAGCTCGAATGTTCTGATATTTAACAACATATCTGGGGGAGAGGACTCATGTCTGTCAGAGTCTGATGACCAGTAGGTTTCGGGGTATTATTAGGCTAGTCTTTACAAATGGAAAACTCATACTTCGCGTAAAGAAGCCATAGCTTCAGGAGCACATGTCATAGGTCAGGGATCGAACCCTGGTATCCAATCCATAAATTGTTTTGCAAACGATACACAGAATCGAAAGGAGCCGTAGCTTCTAGTTTTACATTAGACTGGGCTCGAACCCTCGATTCTAGTTCACAATGATTTTACAATACGCCTGTTTTCGGGGCTGTGTAATACATTATTCACAATTTTCTGACATCACAGACCCTTAACGCAGAAGGGGTATTTTACCCATGGGGTTAGTATTACCTGGTCACCCTCTCTATATTAAGGAAACCGATCACCAGAGAATAAGCCCTACATGTATTTTACAGAAATGCGGACACCCTAATAGTCGCATGCTTGCTATAAACATCGAAATCCTCCCGAGATTCACATATTTAATGTTCTGCCATACCTTGTTAATTAGCTCATGTTCGGGCTACTGCCTCGCCACACACAAGTCAATCACTACAAGAAACCTTAGCTCAAAAATTCACTCTTTAAATAGAGTAACAGCCGCTGTTTCTGGAAGGATACATTTTTATACATTTCGATTGGATAATCTATTTGATATCACATAATTTGATAGGCTGATGAAATTGTTGACAGATTTGATAACTTCTAAATGATTGAAAGAAAAACTGACTGGCGATAGCTTACCCAAGTTCCAAATACCAACTTCCATTCGGGTTGTTAATGTGCTTTCAACAACAACGAGCAGAACAAAATCGATGATAGGGACTCTTGTCTCAGAAAGGCAAATTACTTGAATATCTGACGGTTCAAGGTATTTCACACAGGTGACAGCATATACAACTTTACGAGGCCACAATATCGATACAGTGAACATAAATGCCAGTAATAACTACAACTTCTCCTGTATTATACTACCATACATCTTCTCTAAATGTGCCCATGTTGGACATAATTACCTATTTATCTCGGAGCACTTCCCCAGTTACTTGGCTGCTTGCATGAAGGAGCTATACCAAATTAATTCAGAGTCTCTATAGTATCCCCAGCTTGACATGTGGTGCGCGGAAGCTGAAGAAAATATTCTTTATAGTTATATTGGACACATCTTCAAAGTTTCAAACTGTTCTGATAGAAGAAAATTTGTGTTTAGGAAAATTCCTTTCCGTGAGGATCAACTAGCAGGGTTCAAGCAAGATACAGCAGATATTTTATATTCAGGAGGCCGGATGGACTGCATCGCTATTACCTTCGCAGGCGTATTAACAGGGCTGTACAAGTAAGAGAGGGCTGTTTGACTAGAATTGTTGCCTACATTTCAAGAAAGTAAAACCAGTGCAATAGAGCAGGTGGAGCATTATCTGGTCATATTATGATTAAGAGCGGATCCCGCAAGGCAGTTTTACTGAACGGCGGTGTTTTCTTGTATGTTAATTACTGTGTCGATGCTATGAAAATAGATCAAGTACCTAGCTGCGCTTTACACATCTCTTCATATAGTTATGGGTGTATTTAGGGGTCGCAGTAAGGATGTAAACCAGAGGCATATGAGTTGTTCGTAAGACACGTTCAGCGTGTGAGAGACTCACCAGGATTACTTTACTCAAGAACAACATGAAAAGATCCACAGGAGAGCAGCGCGATTTGCTCTGGGTGGCTTCCGACAAAGAGTAGTGTAATGAAAATATTGGAAACTTCGAGCTGGGAAGACTTGGGAGTAAGGGAACAAACAGCTGAGCTGTAATACGTCAACTCACGGACACTCATATTACACACACATAACTCTATACATGGACATTGTCAGGGATAGTGTTTTAAGTGTTATGCCTGCATGACCTAAGCGCCATCATAGTCCTGATTCTGTGGCCTCTTAGCACACTTTACACGCACATTCTTTGAGGAAGGAATACTGTAGAAATAAACTGACGACATGCAGCAGATCTTGTCGAAGGTGGTGTGAGGAAAGCCATCGTCAGAAGATTAGGAGCATTTGAAATGCGGGTCTACTCTATTGACCAGGATGAATAGAAATGTGCAGCTCCCCTACCATGGTCGTATCATTAGGGAAGATCAAGAAAAGAGGGGTCCTGCGAGATCCCGCACGTGTTGGCTGAGGAATCTTCGACTGTAGTTCAGCCAACAGCAAAACTAAGATCCAAAGTCCAATGACGGATGCTATCCAGTGTGGTACTAATAATTCCGGCAGACAGAGCGTCCAAAGAGACGGGAGGATAAACGTGGAACTGATCATTACTACATGCATTGAGTAATGTACTATTAATAAGGATTGTCCCTCTATAGCTCATGTGGAGAGACCGCACTTAACTGTATAGCTTGGTGCCTGCTGCAAATGAGCTCCTGAAAGCCTCTCTATAGCTCGTGTGGAGAGACCGCACTTAACTGTATAGCTTGGTGCCTGCTGCAAATGAGCTGCTGATAGCCTCTCTATAGCTCGTGTGGAGAGACCGCACTTAACTGTATAGCTTGGTGCCTGCTGCAAATGAGCTCCTGAA
The DNA here is from genome assembly GCF_040414725.1 of Anabrus simplex. Lineage (NCBI taxonomy): Eukaryota > Metazoa > Arthropoda > Insecta > Orthoptera > Tettigoniidae > Anabrus > Anabrus simplex. Next base: position 47,195,585 of record NC_090279.1, on the reverse strand, counting down.
AGTCTCTCTTTGCTCTCCTCTATTGCTCGTGTGGAGAGACCGCACTTAACTGTATAGCTTGGTGCCTGCTGCAAATGAGCTCCTGAAAGTCTCTCTTTGCTCTCCTCTATTGCTCGTGTGGAGAGACCGCACTTAACTGAATAGCTTGGTGCCTACTGACCGCACTTAACTGTGTAGCTTGGTGCCTGCTCCAAATGAGCTCCTGAAAGTCTCTCTTTGCTCTCCTCTATTGCTCGTGTGGAGAGGCCGCACTTAACTGTATAGCTTGGTGCCTGCTGCAAATGAGCTCCTGAAAGTCTCTCTTTGCTCTCCTCTATTGCTCGTGTGGAGAGGCCGCACTTAACTGTATAGCTTGGTGCCTGCTGCAAATGAGCTCCTGAAAGTCTCTCTTTGCTCTCCTCTATTGCTCGTGTGGAGAGGCCGCACTTAACCGTATAGCTTGGTGCCTGCTGCAAATGAGCTCCTGAAAGTCTCTCTTTGCTCTCCTCTATTGCTCGTGTGGAGAGACCGCACTTAACTTGCTCTCCTTCGACTTATCTCCACCACTGACAGCTCACCCTTGTGTTACATCACGATCCCTTGTTTGAACATTCATCAATCACAAAATATCCCACTCAAATTCTGTGAAAATTCCACTGCTCTATAGAGATATTTCGTCCTTAAATTGCCCAGCTCCATGGCGAAATGGTTTTGTACAATAGGTACCGGGTCAGATTAGCTGCCGTGTCGAGATTTTAACCTAAATTGGTTAATCGGGGGCCGTGTGTTTGTGATGTCTTCTTAAGTAGGAGCCGCATCCCCGAGATTTTCAGGTCACCTATAAGACCTGCACCAGGCCTGCTCGGAGGATATTCGCCATTATTATTATTATTATTATTATTATTATTATTATTATTATTATTATTATTATTATTATTTGTCCAACCCATGTACCGTTTTCTCTACGGGGTCGTGTATGAGGTGAGATGAATCTGTCGTGGCGGTTTTGTTATGACCGAATGTCCTTTCTTATCAGAAATGTTAATGAGATGAAATATGATAGTTAGAGAGGAGAGGGTGAGAACCAGTGCCGGCACATAGCCTACGCCTACTCCTGTCGAATAGCAGCAAGGGGACTGCTCGTGGCTTAACGTCTCCATCCGACGGTCGAATCACCAGCAGCAGCGTCATATGCCCTCACCCCGCATGAGCACTGCGGATTCGTTTGGAATTTAATCAAGGCTTATCCAGTGATTAGAAATACAATACCAGCAATTCCCCTACCCTGCCGGCCAATATTCTGATTGTGAACTTTTTTCCACTAACGGGACTCGAACCGGGTAACCACGTTGTCAGAGCGTTTAGACTTCAACGCCCTAACGATCATGGCTACGAGGCGGTCTATTATTATTATTATTATTATTATTATTATTATTATTATTATTATTATTATTATTATTATTATTGTGAATTTCCACTCCAAGCCTGACATCAACTCTCCCTTGACCCCTTGTTATCAGCTACAGAGAAACAAACACTCACCAAGAGAAGCGACATCCTTACGAGTTCTGATAGTGGTATCTTTAGCTCTGGCTTGCTATTTATTTCATTGACTTGAGTGTTCAGAAAGTCCCGCATGCTGAATCCAGCCAGCTCGCTTGCCGACTGGATGACCTCTCCAACCTTCGACGTCATATTCCGATAACCGAGCAGAGATTTATCGCGCAAAAAAACTATCTGTGCGAGCCTGTAACAAAAAACTATGAATAAAGACCAGATTTTAACAAATCTCTTGTATTTTGTGACCAGAAATTCAATAATAAGGTAACAATTAGTTTATGTTTGGTTCGATAACTGTCTGGGCCTCCAGTTAGCTGAAGAGGAGATAGAAAAATATTCAATTCCGACATTCTTTCCCAAATTTACAGTTTTGTGGCCTTGTTAATGAGTTTTATAGTGCGGCTCAAAACAACATTTGTATCCTAAACCATCGGCGTCTTTGTCTGTGAAATAAGTTTTAGGTACGAGGGCGACCAAGTGCCATTGTTTGTAAGGTTGTCGACCACGAGAAGTTGGAGACTTGATTTCCTGTTTATGGAACATTGACTGGAAGAGGCATTAGTGGAATTTAATAGCGAATATTACACGTTAAACGGAAGGGCCCGTGATGACAGTCTTCAGTCGCATAAAACGGGAAGACCTAGGGCTGTAATAATGATATCAGTTGCTACGACAGACGTGAATACTTTCTTAAGCTTTCTGTACGTGTGTAAATCTTGACAGCAATTTCATATGTTTCAGTTAGACCGTTGTACTCGTGTTGCGGTTTAAATTCATTTTGTTCACATAAAAAATCACCCATGTGCCCGACGATGTCATTTCCGAGATTCTCGGCAAGGTTTTTGAGATACGACTGCCGCGTTTAAATGACAACAACCACAGCTACAGGGGAGGGTTCTGTTTATTATTATTATTGATACGGGGTTACCCGTGGAGCAGAAAGAGGTTAAAGAAGGTGCTGGGGTGAATGGGTCTAACTACAATGTCAAGAATTGAATTTAGAACTTAACTGAAGGTTATATTTTCAGAACTCAAAATTTAACAATCTTTATAGGTACAAGTAGCAAACATAAAACAAAATTGTGAAAAAATCCAAGATTCAGAACCTTGACAACTTGGGCGCTAGTTTTGAATACGCGCCGTTGAAGTGTACCTTGCGGTGCAGACTTTACATTTCCTGAGCTACGAGCTCAAATTTACAGAGCACAATTTTACTCAAGGGCAGAAATCCCCCAAAATTCATGGAGCACTTGCTCCCAAAATACAATGTCTAGCCTTCCAGAGGCACTCGTTACAATCACAAAATTGAACAAGAGCTAACAGGCTCTCAGTTTCTTCTAGCCTATTCAAGGCAATATCCGAAAATTACAATCACTCGCCATCAAGGTACACTTTACAAATTTGAAACAGGGTTATCTTGTACCCAACCTATTGGGCCTTTGCGGAAAAGAACAGGTTAAGTAAATGGCCCGAAACACAAAATGAATGGAGGCGTGTACTTGCACTCCTAGATATGAACTCTTAAAACCTAAAGGGCACTAGGCCGATGAAACAGGGGCTACTCCCAAACTACTGAGGTGACTCCTATAAGGATACATTAATGTCTTACGTAAAGGAAGAAAAACAGTTACAAAACGTAGTCACCTCAAACCAAGATGAAGGGGAGCTCGAGACGGTACATCGCTCTCTATCCCCGATTTACAGTCGAAGATTTTATGAAGTTTTTAGATTAGCCGGCAGAAAGTTACATTTTAGGAAAGAAGGTTACATAGTTAATGATCCGTAACTTTCCCTCGGGTTAAACTGCGGAGCTAGCACGAAAGAAAGATGTTATGTGGCCATTACCTGGTAGACGAACTGCTGCCTGATGAAAGAGGCCTCCCGCCTCCTGCTTTGACGCACACTCTTGGTAAGATGACAATCATTTGGCCAAGAGACGTGCAAAGCCACAGTTTATAAACCCTCAGGGAAGGTTCGAGATCTTTCACGGATGAACCCTGCCACACCCTCTCAATGTATTGGTCAATTTGAAAGATACACTCAAAATGGAAGAAGAAGATGAAGAAGAAGAAGAAGACTGTGATTGGTAGAAAATTAATTACAGAAATTAGTGATTGGTTGGACTAAAACTGGCGGAAAGAAAAGGTAAATATTGCCAACCCAAAACTAAATGACCATCAATCATTAAAAAAGTTATGAATACAAAACTTCTTTAAATCAAAATTCTTTCACTTCGCACCAGGGTGGATGATCATAGTTTTTTGGGTAGTGTCATCTAAGGGAGAATGTGCAAACTTCTTGATGAATGGCAAACAAAACAAGTAGAAATTCACACAGGTAAGGAAACTGCACAATAACAAATTTACATCATATTTTAGTGGTGACATCTTCTGAGTAAAGTTCTAAGTTGGTGTCGTTTCAGTTTCACTCTTTTCCAATAGAGGAGTTCATTTAGGCGCTAGTTTTGAATACGCGCCGTTGAGGTGTACCTCGCGGTACAGACTTCCACCCCCTCCAAATGTCCTTCCTTGGGGTGACACAGAAGAATTTTGAAAAATTATTTCCAGTTGAAGAAAATTTCTAAGTATTTTTGTTTTTGAAGTAGATAGTTGGAAACTTGTTTAACTTCAGTTTTAGAGTGTCCTTGTTGTTGTAGAATATTAACAACATGTTGACAGTTTTGAGGCTAGACCTGCCGCCGCTGCCGATACCCAGTTGAGGTCGCCCGGACCCCTCAAGCACCCTCAGATACACCTCTCCCGCTACTATGAGAGGGTAAGTCGTGGTGATGTTCGCCGCAGATTAGAAGTATATGTGCAGTCCCCAGATGAGTTGGCGGTAGTGTCATCGCACTTCGGCCTTTGCCGGGAGATGGACTCTGGCACGCCGTTCACAAGGAGCCTTCACGGGAGTGGAGAGGGCCCGTACCCCACTTCAGTCGTAGTACGGTGGCGAACAACTGAGGGGGCACTGAAACAGTAAGATCTCGGCGACAGAACTGTGTAGTAGTAGTAGTAGTATTTATTCACTCATTATGTTGTTTACATATTTACAGAACTCTGTGTCTTATACACATAACTCTTCTAATAACATTGTTACTTGAGAAAAATTAATCTTGTAACTAAACCACATATATTACAGAAATAGTAGGATTATTATTAACATAGTAATTCTTAAAATAAGTTGAACTTGTAACTACCTGTTGCACACATTAAATAAATTATTATTATTATTATTATTATTATTATTATTATTATTATTATTATTATTGTTGTTACGGTGTATTGTGGATGTGCAGAGGTGAAAGAAGGTGATGGGATGAACAGGTCTCAACTTACGAAATTAAAGTTAATTTAAAATTTAACAAAGGTTACATTTTCTTTTTGAGATCAAGAAATAACAAGTATAACAAGGTACACAGTAGCCTAGCAACAAATCGAGAATGTACAATAACAGTTGTTACAGGATTTGGGCTCCGAGACCCAGACACACAGTTCTAGAGCAATTAGCCCCACCTTTCCCAAATACACTGTTTGACAAGGGGCAGAAAACCCCAATCATGCCCAGGAGCACTTGCTCCCCATTAGTCAGTAAAGCCTGCTCGAGGCACACAGAAACCAACTTTAAGAAAGAGCAACCCGCTCTCAAAGTTCAAGCTTATCAAAGGCCACACCAAACTCCACATTCAAGCTGACCTCCAAGCACAAGAAAACAGGAGTAAAAATACCCAACCTACTGAGGCCTATTCCATAAAGAAACGGGACAATTACATGGTCTCCAAAATACCAACTTGAGACGAGGCGAAACTGCACTCCTAATACATTTCTATAAAACCTATTTGGCAAAAGGCCGCTTATGCAAGGGCTAATCCCATACTAAAGAGGTGACTTATATAAAAAAAACAATTCATTACATTAGGAAGGGAAGAAACCGTTGAGAAAACTAGGTCACCTCAAAACAATAGGAGAGGGAGCTCGAGAGGGTTAAGCACTCTCTATCCCAATATGAAGTTTAAAGAGATAGAATTTATACCAAGAGTCTTTTACCTTTTAGAGGAAAGTTACATGGTAAAGGTTTCGAACCTGCCCCGAGAGTTAAACTGCTGAGCTAGCAAGAAAAGAAGTTATTAAAAGGCCATTACCTTATTGATGAACTGCTGCCCGACGAAAGAGGCACTTCCCGCCCCCTGCTACATAATTACACTTTGAGAGATGTTACAGAAGTGGCACCGAGACCAGAAAAACAGCAGTTTATATACCCTCGCGGAAAATTCGAGACGTTTCATGAATGAGAACCCACACCCCCTCACTTTATTAGCTAGGGTTAAGCAACATATCCAAGTTGAAGGAGATACACCTGATTGGTCAAAAATTAATTAAAGAAATTCGGGATTGGCTAAATTCAAAACTGGCGGTACGAAAGGATTAACATTGCCAACTCAAACAATGACTGAAAGAAATTTAACAAAGAGCAAACTTATACATACTAAATTTCTTCAAAAAGAAAAGTTCCTTCACTTCGCACTAGGGTGCACAATTGTAGTTCTTAAGTAGTGCCATCTAGAAGAGAATGTTCACACTTCTTACTACAGAGAAAACAAAAATAAATCGAAAAAGACACAGTTCAGAACGCTTCAAAATTTACAATAGCGACATCTTCTGATAAATCGTAGAATTAATGTGTACCGCCCAGTACAGACCTCCCCCCCCCCAAAAAAAAAGACCCTCCAAGGGGTAACACAGAAGAACAGAAACTTTTGTTTTAAAATAAGGTCCAAGTTATGCTGTTGAAATAGAAATTAATTGCAGAAGGATTTACAAACAAGTTTTCTTAGATTGGTTTGATCCAGTTTCAAAATTCTTTGTCGTAACTTTTGATGTAATGTCTTTATGCTTGTAGTAGTTGAATTCAGAAGGAAAACTTTTAATTTTTGAAAGGAACACAAAATTTTCTAAGTCCACCAAATATAGTAGTTGCATCCAAAAATGTAGTAGTTGTTGATATGAAAAGTCCATGTGGCTGATTAAGTACATTCTATGTTGATTAAGGTTGACTACCCGACTAGCCGCCGCTGCTTGTGTCCAAAGGAGGCCGCTCGGACCCTTCAAGTACCCTGAGATACCGCTCGCCCGCACTATGAGAGGAGTAGTGGTGTTGAAGCACGCCGCTCCCGCGGCGAACGTTAACAGGCCTCGGGCAAGTTGCAGGTTGTGCGCCGCGCATCAGCCTTGGCCGGGAGGAGGGCTCCGGCTCGCCGTACATTGGTTGGCCTCACTGGAGAGGGGCGGGCCCTTAACCCACCTCAGTGGCGGTACGGCGCCGCGCGGCTGCGGGGGCACTGAAACATTAAAGTCTCGGCGACAGAATTTTGTTGGACCAGACTGATTTAAGGGTACAGTCTTTGTGGTGAGGTTGAGGGGCCAGCGGCGTGGAAGTTTGTTTTCCATTTCACTTAGCCACTGTTTTGGTATGAGCAGGAGACGGGAGCATTTTAATGGCCATGGCAAGGACAGGATGGCAGTTTAACTGTTCGGGGAAGGTTTTACAATAAATATTTAAATACAAAGAACCTGATTCCAAGGGCAGAAAGCCTCAAAATGGAACCCCCCAAAAAATATATAACCTTCCCAGTACTATCAAAATGTTAAAACAAATATAAAATCAGCTACGTTAGTACGGAAGTTACACAGGTTTCACCTGCGACAGGTGAACCCTAAATATCCTCTCGGTGGCTGGATTGCTTAGTAACAACGTCACCGGGGTAAGGAAATCTAAAATTATCCACGGCCCATGAAATCTGGGGGCAAGCTTGCCCGCGGGTACAAAGTTCTTGACCATAACCTGGTCACCTACCTTCAGATTGGTGGGTCTCCGTCCACGATCATATCTTTCCCTGACCTTTCCATGAGACACCTTAAGATTGGCTTTAGCCTTCTTCCAAAGATCTTTAATATTATTTGGATCTATTGTCTCAGGCAGAATATCACTCAGAGACCAGAGGTTAGAGCGCGGCGAGGTGGGAACAAACTTCAACATCAAAGAAGCTGGAGTAAACTTATGCGATTCATGAACCGCCGAATTCAAGGCAAAAGCCAACCAATGCAGGGACGTGTCCCATCTAGAATGATCTTCATGATGATAGGCAATCAGCGCCGACCTCAGATTACGATTAACTCGCTCAGCCAGAGATGGTTGAGGATAATAAGCAGAAGTAGTCACATGCGAGATGGCTAGATCAAAACAAAGTTTACGGAAAAGATTTGAAGTGAAAGCTTTAGCATTGTCGGACACGATATATTGACAAGGACCAAAAGACGCAAAGATAGAATTTAAACAGGAAATGGTGGATTGGGTGGTAGCCAGCTTAGTTGGAAATAACCAAGAAAATCTTGTAAAACCATCTACACATACAAGGATGAACTTATTGGCATTCCCCTTTGACTGGGGGAAGGGTCCTACTTAATCGATGTAGAGACGTTCCATGGGGCGCGACGCTTGATAAGAAGACAAAAGGCCTACCTTGGTGGACATGGTTGGTTTACTAAGCAAACAAGATTTACAAGCTTTAACTAGTTCACGAATTTCACCGTCCATACCCTTCCAGATAAACATTTAACGGATTTTTTTTGCTAGGGGCTTTACGTCGCACCGACACACATAGGTCTTATGGCGACGATGGGATAGGAAAGGCCTAGCAGTTGGAAGGAAGCGGCCGTGGCCTTAATTAAGGTACAGCCCCAGCATTTGCCTGGTGTGAAAATAGGAAACCACGGAAAACCATATTCAGGGCTACCGATAGTGGGATTGGAACCTACTATCTCCCGGATGCAAGCTCACAGCCGCGCGCCTCTACGCGCACGGCCAACTCGCCCGGTCACGGATCTTTTCCTGGGTTTTGAAGATGCCTAAATGCCCCCCTAATTGGGTCTCATGATAGTACTTGAAGATCATTGGCACAAGAACAGCTGGAACCACTACCTTCATCTTCTTATCATGCCTCGATTGGCAACATAGAACACCAGTCCTCAGCACATAAGGGACGACATGTTCCCCAGAAGAAAGGGTTTCCATGATCGGAGCCAGCGTCGGATCTTCACGTTGATATTTCTCAAGATCCCTAAAAGCATGGGGGCATCTGTTAAGATGGCATTAACCTCAGATAGTATGGACTCGGGAGGTGATGAACTATCGACCGGTTCGTGGGTCTCGACGTCGTTGGAAAACATACGGCTGAGTCCGTCTGCAACAACATTTTCAGTACCTTTGATATGCCTAACGTCAAATTGGAAGGCAGAAATTCGGTTGGCCCACCGGGCTATACGACCAGTACGACGCGGCCTACCTAAGACCCAGCTTAAGGCTTGATTATCAGTCTCCAAAACGAATCTGACATGTTCCAGATAGAGACGGAACTTTTCTAACTCAAATAAGACTGCCAAACCTTCGAGCTCATAGATGGAATACTTGGCTTCTTGAGCCGATAGAGTCCTAGAGGCATAGACGATGGGTCGCCTCCCTAGTTCAGTCTCTTGAAGAAGGACCGCAGCTACCGACGACGACGACGCGTCGGTTTGGAGGATGAATTTTTTGGAGAAATCGGGCATAGCCAGAACAGGGTCATTACACAGAGCTAATTTAAGATCTTCAAAAGCGGCTTGTTGAGAAGGTCCCCACTCAAATTTGACGCCTTTCCTACGAAGAAGGTTCAAGGGCGCCGGTCTGTTAGCAAAGTTAGGAATAAATTTCCTGAAGAAATTCACCATACCAATGAATCTGGCAATACCTTTGATGTCCTTGTGAGGCTTGAAATCACGGATGGCCTGTGTTCTGGAGTGATCGACTGCAACACCATCGGGCGACGCACTATGCCCTAGAAATGACATAGAGGGCTTTGCGAAGGCGACCTTGGACAACTTCACAGTTAACCCCGCCTTACGAAGGCGATTGAGAACTTCTTTTAGATGATCTAGATGTTCTTCGAATGTCTCCGAAAATACGACGACATGATCAAGATAGTGGTACAAGTACTCAAATTTCATGTCGGAGAAGACCCTGTGTAGTAGCCTCGTAAGCACCGCTGCTCCCGTGGGGAGCCCGAAAGGCACGTGGTTGTATTCATACAGATTCCAATCCGTGGCAAACGCTGTAAGATGTTTCGATTCTTCAACCAGAGGAATTTGATTATAGGCCTGATTCAGATCCAAGATGGTAAAGAACTTAGCTTTACGAAACCATGAAAAACAGGAATGAAGGTCAGGAAGGGGCACAGATTGTAACTCCACCTTCCGATTGAGAGCCCTATAATCAATGAAAGGCCTGAAGCCACCTTGGGGTTTCGGGACTAGAAAAATAGGCGAAGAATACGCCGACTTAGAGGGCCGAATAATACCATCCTTTAACATTTGATCGATGATTTCTTTCAATGCCTTCATTTTAGGTGGAGATAGCCTATACGGTGGAAAACGGACAGGAATCGAATCTGTAACCTCAATTTTGTATTCAATAAGGTCAGTAACACTAAGAGTATCAGAGAACACCTCTGGAAACGACTGACACAACTTACGAATACAGTCAGCCTGCTCCTCAGGTAGATGTCTAAGGTCTAACAACATCTCATCCTGGGTAGGCGAAATGGATGAACACGATACAGAATTGCACTTTAACAAAGGGATTTTACAATTAGAAGCAAATTTGAATGCGCACGACCTGCTCTGGATGTCGAGCACTAAACCAGTAGAAGACATGAAATCTGCTCCCAAAATAATGGGGCAAGATAAGTGCTTTGCCACAAACAATTTAACTTTCCAAGTAAATTTAGAAATACGAATTTTGGCTTTTAAGGAACCTAAAATTTCTAATGGAGAAGAATTAGCCGAAACATATTGAACAGGAGATGAGCGATAGTCAGGAAGTTTACAAATAGATTTCAATTTCGAATACCATTCAGCCGAAATAATAGAACAAACACTGCCAGAGTCTAATAGAGCTGTTACAGATTCATTATTCACCTCATTTTAAGAAAAGGTACAGGTGCGGGGGAATCCGCCGCAATCCTAAGACATTCCTTAGGGCCTTCAAAGGATAAATTTGAAGCGTGAGATTTTCCTGAAATTTTGGTATGTTAACTTAGGGCTGAGCCTCGAGACGAAGGGTTCGCCGACTCAGCCGAAGCCACCAGTCACTTATTATTATTGGCATTGGTGGAAGTTGCACCAGAAGATGAGCAGGAGGGTGTGCTATTCGAATTTGGGCAATTCTTGGCGATATGGGAAAACGCGCCGCATTCAAAACAGCCTCGCGATGACCCTGCTCCATTCCTTGTCCCACTGGACTTGATCAATGGACACTTATTGCGAAGATGGTCACATTTACGGAGTGTGATGGGTCTGCGAGGTGGAGGCCGAAAACTACTAGAGGATGGAGGGGGTTCTTTCGCGACACGCAAGGTATCGGCGTATCTAACTCCTTCCGCTGGGACGGCCATAGCCTCTAATTCAGCGAATGTTTGAGGACGCGACGCAAAACACAAGTATGATCTGGAAGGTGGCGAAATACCTTCTACAATAGCCTGAACAATTTGATATTCAGGAAAATGAAGAGCAAACACCCTGGTATAAAATTTGATATCCTGGATGAAGTCGGCAAGACTTTCGTCCAGACGCTGTACCCGATAGTAGTGCTTTTGAATAAGCGATGACCTAGCTCGAGCCGGAATGAAGTTTGCGAGAAGGTGTGCATGAAAGTCTTCAATAGATGACTGTTCAGCAATTGCCCTGACTATTTTGTCTGAGAGAACACCAATTGCATAGGGGTAAATGATCTGCAAAATGTGACACGTAGAAAGAGAAAAAACAAGGGCATGATCCTGAAATTCAACTAAAAACCTTCAGAATGAAATAACTTCACTGGTAGAGTTAACCGAAAACTTAGAGATACCTCTGAGCAACATTGCTAAAGGATGAGGCAAGCTGCTGAACCCGGGTGACATAGTAGGTAAAGGTTTAAGTGTCAAAGAAGCTAATTCAGAACGTGCGTTATTCAACGAGGTACGGCGTTCAGACTCGTTGTCCAATGGAGACGAGGTTTTTTGAGCTCCAACAGTTTTCCTATTTCCTTCTCCTTTGGAAGACTCTTCCCCTTGAACTACGTTTACCGTAGCAGGTTGGTCGGTTTTGGGAGGAACATCCCCAGTTAACAATTGGGTAACCTTACTGGACAATTCAGAAAGACTTTCAAGAACAACGCTAGCTTCCTTCCTCTGAATGTCATTCAACTTCAGAGACAATAGATCGTTAACTCTATTAGAAAAATGAAATAACTTGGCTTGCACACGTTTAATTTGATTAGGAGAAGGGTCATTTTCTTCAAAAAAAAAGGTTATTACAGAGGCCAGCTCAGTAGTATTGTCAGCGATCGTGGATAGATAGTCGTCAATTTCTTTCTCGCCCAAAGTTGGGATGGTAATCGGCAAATCAAGGGACTCTCTAAGCTTATTTGTGTCTACCGCAACCGTGCCTCCAGATTGCGCATTTCTAATTGATAATTCATAGATCAACTCCTCCTTGCGCAAATAGTTGAGATGGAGGACATCGCGAGGGCCGGGCATGATGATAAAAATTTAACAATTTTGAAAAACGAAAACGAAAAGTCCAGCGACAGAGAAAATTGTTAGAGTTAGAGAGCAAAGCAATGTTTAGCCGTCAAAAGGAGCTAATTTGAGACCCATTCAACCACGCTCTGCTACCACTTGTTACGGTGTGTTGTGGATGTGCAGAGGTGAAAGAAGGTGCTGGGATGAACAGGCCTCAACTACGCGAAATTAAAGTTAATTTAAAATTTAACAAAGGTTATATTTTCTTTTTGAGATCAAGAAATAACAAGTATAACAAGGTACACAGTAGCCTAGCAACAAATCGAGAATGTACAATTACAGTTGTTACAGGATTTGGGCTCCGAGACCCAGACACACAATTCTAGAGCAATTAGCCCAACTTTACCCAAATACACTGTTTGACAAGGGGCAGAAAACCCCAATCATGCCCAGGAGCACATGCTCCCCATTACTCAGTAAAGCCTGCTCGAGGCACACAGAAACCAACTTTAAGAAAGAGCAACCCGCTCTCAAAGTTCAAGCCTATCAAAGGCCACACCAAACTCCACATTCAAGCTGACCTCCAAGCACAAGAAAACAGGGGTAAAAATACCCAACCTACTGAGGCCTATTCCATAAAGAAACGGGACAATTACATGGTCTCCAAAATACCAACTTGAGAGGAGGCGAAACTGCACTCCTAATACATTTCTATAAAACCTATTTGGCAAAAGGCCGCTTATGCAAGGGCTAATCCCATACTAAAGAGGTGACTTATCTAAAAAAAATTACATTACATTAGGAAGGGAAGAAACGGTTGAGAAAACAAGGTCACCTCAAAGCAATAGGAGAGGGAGCTCGAGAGGGTTAAGCACTCTCTATCCCAATATGTAGTTTAAACAGATAGAATTTATACCAAGAGTCTTTTACATTTTAGAGGAAAGTTATATGGTAAAGGTTTCGAACCTGCCCCGAGAGTTAAACTGCTGAGCTAGCAAGAAAAGAAGTTATTAAAAGGCCATTACCTTACTGATGAACTGCTGCCCGACGAAAGAGGCACTTTCCGCCCCCTGCTACATAATTACACTTTGAGAGATGTTACAGAAGTGGCACTGAGACCAGAAAAACAGCAGTTTATATACCCTCGCGGAAAATTCGAGACGTTTCATGAATGAGAACCCACACCCCCCTCACTTTATTGGCTAGGGTTAAGCAACATATCCAAGTTGAAGAAGATACACCTGATTGGTCAAAAATTAATTAAAGAAATTCGGGATTGGCTAAATACAAAACTGGCGGTACGAAAGGATTAACATTGCCAACTCAAACAATGACTGAAAGAAATTTAACAAAGAGCAAACTTATACACACTAAATTTCTTCAAAAAAAAGTTCCTTCACTTCGCACTAGGGTGCACAATTTTAGTTCTTAAGTAGTGCCATCTAGAAGAGAATGTTCACACTTCTTACTACAGAGAAAACAAAAATAAATCGAAAAAGACACAGTTCAGAACTCTTCAAAATTTACAATAGCGACATCTTCTGATAAATCATAGAATTAGTATGGAAGTTAAAGTTCAGGCTTCCTCCAGTAGAGGAGTTTCAACTGGCGCAAAGTTTGAATTAGCGGAGCGAAGGTGTACCGCCCGGTACAATTATTATTACCGTGGTTTGGTGGATCAGCAGAGGTGAAAGAAGGTGCGGGCTGGAATAGGTCTCAACTACGAAATTAAAGTTAATTTAAAACTTTAACAAAGGTTATGTTTTTTCAAAATGCCAATCATAAGAATTTACATATAAAATTTCAATCAATAACAACAAGTCAACAAGCCAGGTACGATCCTGGGAGAAGCAACGATTTAGATACAATATAAGAAATTTTCACTAGGTGAAATAACAATGAACAAATCAGGTACAAAGGTAAATTTACATTTTCGGGACCTTTACAAGTTCTGGGTTTCGAGCCCGAAGATTAAACTTTCTGAGCCCTCAGCTCACAACCACAAATTACCAAAGGGCAGAAATCCCTTAATTACATGGAGCACTTGCCACCACCTTGTAAGCCTCCTAGAGGCACCTTTATCACATCGGAAAGAGCTGACCCACTCTCAACCTTTCAAGCCTATTAAAGGCAACACAATGCTTTACAATCACTTGCCATTGAGGCGCAACTTACAAAATTAAACAGGGGTATCTCGTACCCAGCCTAGAGGGCCTTAAAGAAAAATAATAGGTTACTCAAATGGCCCAAAATGGCGTTGTTCGCGCTCCTATATGAAACCTTATAAAACCTAAGGGGAACTAGGCCTATTATAAAGGGGCTATTCCCAAATTATGGAGGTGACTCGTATAAAAAAGAATTTAACACATTATGAAGGAATAGAAGAACGGTTACGAAAACGTAGTCACCTCAAATTCAAAATGAAGGGGAGCTCGAGAGGGTAAATCACTCTCTATCCCCGAATTACAGTTAGAGGTGAATGAAGTTTTTACAAGGATGAAAAAGGCCTACATACTTTAAAATATAGGTTATATTAAACGTTTCGAACCTTCCCCGCGAGTTAAACTGCTGAGCTAGCAAGAAATAAAGATGTTAAACGACCATTACCTTGTTGAAGATCTGCTGCCTGAAGAAAGAAGCGCTTCCCGCCCCCTGTTACATATCCAGACACTAAGCTAGATGTTATTCGAGTGACGAAAAGCCGAGAAAATCAGCGGTTTTTAAGCTCTCGTGGAAGATTCGAGACCTTTCAGGAGTAAGTAAGTCACACCCCCTGAATTTTATTGGTTAACATCAAAGTTACACACAAGTGGGAGAAGAAACACATCATTGGTGGAAAATTAATTACAGAAATTTAGGATTGGTTAAATTCAAAACTGGTGGAAAGGAAGCTTAATATTGCCAACCCAAAAATGAAAAGAACAAAATTTAGTAAAGACAAAAACTTTTCAATACAAAATTTCTTCAAATGGTTCATTCACTTCGCACCAGGGTGCATGACCATAGGAGTTTTTTGTAGAGACATCTGTGAGGGAATGTCCACACTTCTTGAGCCATAGAAAACAAACATGTTGAAATCCACACAGTATTGACAACTTTGTAATACAAAAATTTATAGTGGTACATCTTCTGAGAAAACTCATGAATTAATACAGTTCTAAAGGTTCACAGTTTCTCCTGTAGAGGAGGATTTATTGGCTGAAGATTTAAATTGCGGCGTAGAGGTGTACCGTCCGGTAAATTATTATTATTATTATTATTATTATTATTATTATTACTATTATTATTATTATAGCGAAGTCCCACCAACCTCAACAGAGTCGAGTAGATATCAGTAAAATACCACGTAAGGTGAAACCTTGTGTGTGGTAATTTAGAATATTAATTACATAGAGAGAAATATATTTTTAAATGATGCCTGAAGTACGAGCATATGATGGATATGATCAACAGCTCATGGTGGAGCATCGAATAGAAATTGAATTTGGTGACGTGATATTCTCATTTACTTATCTCTTCAATAACAGTTTTATTATCCCTGACAAAGGATTTAAGACACTTCAGACTTATTTTCTGACTTAATGAAGTAGTTTGTAAAGAACCGGAAAGGACATTAAAGAATTTTAGAATGAAGTTCAAGAAATTGCGCTTTGTTATGCTACGTTTGGGTTTGTATAAGGTACAATGGTGGCACATCTTACTGCGTGTTGAATATTCATGTTTAATGATCTCAAGTATATTTTTCTTTTTGTTAATAATATTTGTATACTTCAAGGGCACAGAGCTGTTTTACATTAAATATATTTGCTTCAGCATATAATTGACTACTTCGGTATAATCTTCCTTTCTGGTACATTATTCGTTATATAAGGTTTCGAACAACCTGTATTTTATTGATTACCTTTTTGTAGGCACCTCCCCATGCTAATATTCCGTAGCTAAGAATAGATTGAACTAAAGCATAATAAACCTCTCTAAACAATTTCATACTGGATATGTATTTTAAACTGTGAAATATATAAACAGTTCTTCTGATTTTCTTTCTTAAATCGGTGATGTGACTTTTCCATTTCATGTTCGAATCAATTAATAATCCCAAATACTTAACATTAGTCACTTTATCAATTTTGTAGCAGTTACAATTAAATTTACAGTTGATGTTGTGTACAGTTAATTCATTAAAATCGTTCCGTGTTTCTATTACTGAAAAATTCATAAATTTTGTCTTTTTAATGTTTGAAAGTAATTCATTATTATCCAACCATGCTTTAACTTTGAGCAGTGCTCGAGTTGCTCTCTGTCTGACGAGATTCCAGCTATCACCCTGTACATAAATGAGTGTATCATATGCATATGTTACGATGTGCGTATGTTCGGCATTTTCTATTGTTTTCTCTAGATCATTAATAAATAGAATAAACAATAGTGGACCTAATACTGTACCTTGTGGAACACCGTTTATTATCTTCATCGGTGTGCTTAGATGTTGATTAATTTTGACATACTGTACTCGATCTGTCAAGTAACTCTCAAGCAAATCCAGCACATTACCCCTAAAGCCGTATTTTTCCAATTTATGGAGGAGCAAGCGGTGTGACACACTACCGAATGCCTTTTCAAGGTCGAGACATATCCCTGTGGAGAGCCGAGAAGAATTAAGGTTTTCATATATTCTCTTTGTTAAGGTGGATATAGCATCAGTCGTTCCGAGATTTTTAATGAATCCAAACTGTCTGGCGAAAGTATTTGTGTTTTTCTAAAAATTGGTAAATATTGTTCTTTAAGCATTTCTCGAATATTTCTGATATTGTTGTAGTTATCGAAATGGGTCTGTAATTTCTAATGTCATGAATATTTCCAAACTTGTGAAGAAGTTTTACTATTGTTGTTTTAAGCAGCTTTGGAAAGTAACCTAAGGTGAAGGAATCATTGATAATATTCAGCAACGGTTCCTTTAATGACTCTATATTTTCTTTAATAATTCGAGCCGAAATATTGTCTATTCCAACAGCTTTGTTTTCATGTACTTCACTCAAACACCTCTTCAGATGTATTCTGTTACCGGTGCAAGGAAGCAAGTATGAGGGTTGCGAGCGATATTTAATGTGGAGTCAGAAATCTGTCTGTGATGCTTTGCTTTCTCAGTGGTTTCGTTAATGAAATAATTGTTAAATTTATTAGAAATGTTTGTGTCATCTTTACAGAATTCACCTTTATATCTGATTTCCTTGATCTCTTCTTTTCTAACTGACCTTTGTGTTATTTCATTGACTATGCCCCAGACCTTACCCCGGTTATTTGAATTGCGATTGATCAGATTCCTATAGTACTCAGTTTTCGTTTTCATAATTAGATCATTTAGTTTGTTCCTATATTTCCTGTACTGTTCTTTAATTACCAAGTTATCCTTATTTTTTAAATATTGTTGATAAAGTCGGTCTCTTGTGTGAATAGATTTCACCAAACCGTAAGAAATCCATTCTGTTCTTTTAACTTCCTTTGATTTCAATTTAACAGTGGACAGGCTCATGCAGCTTTTAATCGTATTCACGAATTTATCGAGTTTGATATCTAAATCACTGCTGTTTAAGATGTCTCCCCAATTGATTTTACTTAAATGATTTTTAAGCTCAAAATGATCTATTTTAAAACAGGTACGTCGAAAATTTGGTATATTATTAGGGACTGAGGCATTTCGAATGTTAAGACTTATTATTATAGGATAATGATCTGAAATTTTACTTTGAGAGATGATAGACAGAATGTCGTCATTTCTCAACCTACCTTTAATCGAAGCATGATCAATACAGGATTTACTTGTACCAGATACTCTAGTAGGGTTGTTTATTAAGGACTGAAAATTACTTTCGTGTAACATGTTGAGATATTCGTCACAGTCGTGTTCATTTAAAAGGTCTATATTTGTGTCCCCTATTATCAGTTCGGTTTCAACATGGCATCTATCTTGGATATAATGATCTAACGCACTGAGAAACCGCTGTTTGTGATATTCATGTGACCGATATACTCCTGTAATAGCTAATTTCTTGTTGTCATAGTTAATTACTACTCTGAGAAATTTAAAGTCATCATTCTCAATAATTTCCATTTCGTGCTCCAAACCATTTTTTACAATTAATACAACACCATCACATTTGTTAACTGAACCCTCATTGTAATAAGATTTATACAAGGCATGGTTACTTATATTTCACATTACTCAGTGACCAACTTTCTGTTAGAATTATGACATCAAACCTATGATCATATGCTTTCAAAACAACGTCTAAAATGTTCTTCTTTTTCCTTATGCTTCTAATATTAGTATGAAAAATTTCTAATATACTTTTCCCTTCCGCATGCTTCTGCAATCTACTCGTGCAATCTTTGATGCCCCTTCTCGTCTCTGAAAGAGGTTGGTATGTTACATAATCATCTTATAAACCTATTCTGACTATTTACAGGAAAAGGTGATAGTCAGCTGTTAGTTATTACTAAGAAGGAAGTTACTGTGTAAGTACGGAGTTTGTACAGAGGGTTGGGACAAGGTCAGTGTCCAGTAGGGTACCGTAATTAACGAGCTAGTGAAGGTCAAGCAGGTACGCGACAGCTGTTCAGCCAAGCAGGGTGGAATGAAATAGCAGTGAAGGGAAGAGTGAGGTAGAGAGAGAATTGAATTGAATTGAATTGAATTTATTGATCATGATTTACATGCCACTGAGACTGAAAAGCCCCTTTATGCAGCGTCTTCTTATAATACAATGCAGATTTATGAAAACAGTAACTACATTTTTATAATATTAAAGTATTAAACTAAACAAGAAACTAAAAAAAAATGAAAATACAGATACCAAATCCAGTAAGGTTAAGACATACATTATATAATAAGTAAGAAAGTAAATCATTAAGCCCTTCTGTTATTCTGGACTACATGGGTTTAAAGAATATAAAGCTAAAGCAGAGAAACAATTTTCTTCGAAATATACATATTCCTGATTGTACGACACAGGAATGCCTGATCTCAGCCTCTTGCGTACTCCTCCAGAAAGACAGATGTTAAGAACTGCTTTAGTTGGGTACAGTTAGTGTTACTTGCGAAACGGTGAAGATTAAAGACGTTGAAGATACGTGATGCAGTGCAAACAAAGGATTTGTTAAATTTAGTGGTACGATGAAGGGGAATTTGAAGGGTGGTTTTTGTAAATCTATTATCTCTGTTATGTACCGACTCCATAGGTTTAAATGCATTATAAAGGTAGGATGGTGTCTTCAGTTTGAGAATTTTCTGCGTAGCAACAGCTACTGAGATTTCCCGACGTTCATGGAGTTTCAACCATTGTAGCTGTATGTAATAGGGTGTTATGTGTTCATCTCGCCTGGCATTTGTAACGTAACGAACACATGCGTTTTGTACCCTCTGTAGTTTTATGTTCAAAGTTTCAGATAAGTCGTTGTATACGACTGAACCATAGTCAATTATTGGAAATATAAGACTTTGAACAAGTAGTTTTCGCATGAAAGGTGGTGTACATGACACGTTACGTTTCAAAATATGCATGGATGACACAACTTTTCGGATTACATTTGACGTATGATCAGACCAGGATAAGGTTCTGTCGAAAATTAGACCTAGATTGTTAACGGTGTCACTATAATAAATATCTGTCTCTAGAATTTTTATTGCTGGGAGGGATTTGAGGTCAACAGTTTTCAGGAGTTTTGTGTAACCTATGCAAATAAGCTGGGTCTTAGCCACATTTAATTGGAGGTTATGATTTGCGCTCCATTCAATCAATCGAGAGATGTCATGGTTAAAATGCGTTATAGAAGAAGATGCGTTAGTGGGACAAAAGTGGAAGTAAGCTTGTAAGTCATCCGCATATATGTGAAAGATACTGCTTTTAAAGACTTCAGATATGTCATTAATATAAATAGAAAAACATAAAGGACCGAGGACTGATCCTTGTGGTACGCCACAGTTTACTGATTCCCAGCTAGAGAATCGACCGTCAACGAACGTGACTCTTTGTGATCTATTTGACAGATATGATTCAAACCGCGACAGAGCACTCTGAGAGAAGCCAATTGACTTCAGCTTAGCAAGAAACAACTCATGATTAACAGAGTCAAATGCCTTAGAGGAATCAAAGAGACATAAGATAGTAAGCTGCCTGTTATCGGTGGCCGCGCGTATATCATCTGTAACCTTCAGAAGAGCAGTAGTAGTACTATGGCCCTTCTTGAAGCCAGATTGGTAGGGATTTAGAATGTTGTATTTAGACAAATATTCACATATCTGCTCATGAACAATTTTTTCTAGTGCCTTACTAAGTGCGCAGAGGATGTTGATAGGCCTACAGACTGTTGGTATTTTCTTTTTGGGCACAGGACGTACATTGGCACGCTTCCACTCTGGGGGATAAACTCCATTCTGTAGAGAGAAGTTAAATAAGTGCACAAGGGCAGGAAGAAATATGTCCATGCAGGTAGAAATCATGGATATTGGAATATTATCTGGACCTTTAGCTTTAGTTCGTATTGATCTGACTGCTTTCTCTACCTGTGAAGGGTGTACGTACATGAAATAGAATTTATCTCTGTTACTTGGAGTGAGATGTCTATAATGTTTGGCAGTCTCTGATACTTTCGGAGTGTTGGAGTTAGAGACTGATGTCATATAATATTCACTTAATTCAGATGGAGTAACAGGCATCTGGCTATCTAGAGAGTGACTGACTCCAATACCAAGAGATTTTGCAGCACGCCAAGAAGCTGAGGTGCTCTTACAATTACGGAAGATGTTGTACGTATACTTCACTTTAGTGTTCCTAATTACTTGTTTTGTCTCGTTACGTAAGATCCTGAATTGCTCGTAATCATCTGGAAGTTTAGTTTTAATAAATTTCTTCCTAGCTCTGTCCCGTTTCCTTATCAATTCCTTAATACGCTTATTGAACCATGGTGATGACCGGTGTTTTACGAGAATTCTTTTTTGTGGCGCATGCTTGTCATAGAGTAAAAGTACAAAGCTGTTGAAGAGAGATACTTTTTGATCTACGTCATTAGACTGAAAAAACGTATACCAGGGTAGTAATTCAGCGTCAGCACGAAAATTGTTCACGTCAAATTTACTGAAGTCTCGAACAAGAATAGTTTTAGGAATTTGTTTTGGCGTGGATAAAGTGAATACAGCATACAGCAAGTCATGACCAGAAAAACCGGCAGCTGGTTCCTGTCCGTATTCTACTACCAACTCATTGCAGTTCGATGAGATTATGTCGAGAGTGCTATCGGAAGTGGCAGTATGAAAGGTTGGATTGAATGGAAGGCAGTCGAGGTTACAAGCGTTGAGCACATCACGTATTTTTTCGCTTTCAAACGCCCCAGTTCCGAACCGAGCATTAACATCGCCCACAACGAATATATATTTATAATTCATAACATGAGAATACATATCATTCAGGAATGTATCCATGAACCCTACTTTTGGTGGACGATATATACAAGCGAAAAGAATTTTAGTATCTGAAGGGGCTATATCAAGGATTATGTACTCAGGTTTCTTACTGTACTCTCCAGGAGATTTACTAAGTACACTACATTTTATGCTATTCTTCAAATAAACTGCAACACCACCAGCGGCTCTGTTTAATCTGTCGTTACGGAAAATATTATACCCATCGAGACAGATGGCAGAATCTGGTACTGAAGGTTTAAGAAATGTTTCACTGACTGCGATAATATCAAACGAACTCCTGCCAAAAATGTGCCGGAACTCAGATATATGGGAGGAGTCGACAAGAGACTGAGAATTGATATGAATGACCTTAAGATTTCTTGTGTTTCTCACACTAACATCGTATAGTAAATCAGATAAGACACACTCATTACTTGTCATGTGTACAATATGGTACAAAGCGTTCAATAGTTCAATAGCAAATCGTACAAAGAAGTACGATGACTTTAGTAGCCTATACAAATATAAAATAACTTAAGGATTTAGAAATTATGTGATGAAGTGAGAAAAATAAATGAGTAGAAAATTGGTATAAAATGAATCGCGCTAGTAGATATTTCTAAGTATTAAAAAATTATAACTAATATACTACGCTAAATAGAATGGTTGCGAAAGAGAGACTTTTGTATTGTTAGCCTCGCCAGAATTATCTCTACTTCTCGTCCTAAGTATTTCCAGTAATAGAGTGATACACAGGAATACGAATTATCTCACCGCATCATTTCAGTGGAGCTGGGTAGCGTTTCTTCAGTTCTTCAAGGTCACGTTCAGTCTTCACTCGATGTTTCACACCACCAGCGCGCACCATTATAACACCATCCATAGTCCACACTGAATTTAGTCCGAAATGGCTCACAGCACGTTTGAGAATATCAGTACGGGTCTTAGTTAGGTCCTCCCGTATAGTTATACCGCTGTTCTTTAACAGCCTCTTTGATTTGAAGACTGCATTTCGGTAGGCGTATGAAACAAATTTCACAATGATGGGCCTGGTTTTGTTGTGACTTCTGGTACCAACTCTGTGTGAACGGTCGATCATCGCTGGATCAAGTGGAACATTGATCCGAGTGGCAATCTCCTGAATGCGCTTGTCCGTGTCTTCCCCTGCAATTTCAGGCACTCCAAATATGCGTAAACTGTTCCGACGTTGATAACTTTCCAACTCATCTGTCCTATCGTCTACCTGCCGTTGAAGTTCAGTTATTGCCTCGTCTCGTCTGCTGAGTTCACATTTTAATTCTCTTATTACATCAGTATTAAAATCAATACTTTCCTTAAGTTTTTGTATGACCTTATCGGCTACTCTGTCTACAAGTTCGTCGAGGAGTGAACTGTTCTTAATGAGGTTATCCAACGTTAGCGACACCGTAGTATCTATAACCTCCTTGCTTACACTGGTTCGCAAAGTGTCCGATGGAGTGCACTAATCATCACGGGCCAAGATGTTGGCAGCGCTGTTCTGTGAATTTACAGAACGGTTGGTGTTCTTCACTTGTTCCCGCGTAGTTTCAGAGAGAGAGAGAGAGAGAGAGAGAGAGAGAGATAGCGAGAGGGATATGTGTCCTAGGAGAGAACACAAAACTACACGACAGCCGTTCAGTCAGGCAGGGTGGAATGAAATAGCAGTGAATGGAAGAGTGAGGGAGAGAGATAGCGAGAGGGAGATGTGTCCTAGAAGAGAACACAAAACTCAGTACAAAGTGTTACCAACTTATGGGTTAGTAAGTAAACACAGGTTAGATATGAGTAAGCTTATGGAATGTCACTCATCTGCGTAGCGCGGTGCATGCTGCCGTCAGGGATCTTAAACAGGATAACTCCATCACTGGTCCAGACATTTCTGTCGCCGAACTTGGAGATAGCCGCCTTCAGAACCGCCAGTCTGGCAGACGTAAGGTCCTCCCGGATCGTGACACGAGATCCTTTCAAATGCCTTTTCCTTGCGAATATCTCCTTCCTGGTGCGATAACATGTCATCTTCACGATAATAGGCCGGGGTTTATTACCAATTTTAAGCCCGACTCTGTGGCTCCTGTCAATATCAGTCAATTTTATGTCGGCTCCAATGTCACGTGCAACATTTAATACTAAATTGCCCGTGTCCTCATTTGACTCCTCCGGAATGCCAAATATGCGGAGGTTATTTCTACGGTGATATTGTTCCAAAGTATCATAATTTGATTTCACTTCCACTTTCAGTTCTGCGAGTTCTTTGTCTCTCTTGGCAATCTCATTCTTTAGGTCCTCACATGCATTTATATTGAACTGCACAGATTCCTCTAGTCTCTTTAACACACACTCCATAATTTTGTCCACTATGGTACTCACAATTAATTCTACGAATACCTTAGACTGAAGTGTCTCTTCTATTATTTTCCTCACGGTGTATTCTGTTGGGTTGGCACTCCTGCACTCGGCCTGCTGTTGATTCTTCTTCGTTCCTGGCGCCATTTTACTATTACATTAATTGCACGGCAGTCTAACAAAGAACGATATAACTGTTAATAGTACTTGATTCCACGATACAAATAGATGCACTGTGGCAAATTACAGCACTGTTGCAATAGTTTACACCTGCCAAAACACTTAAATTCCACGAGCTTAAACTCACGCGTCTTACTCGTATGGCATCTCTCGAACTATTCCAAAATGAATATGGATTATAATTTTTTTTAATGAATGGAGGGAAATCTCCAAATGTGTATTTAGTCCATCGGACATTGTATATTTTATTTTCATTATAGTAGAACTATTCAGGGATAATTTCAATTAATCGTGATTTTATCAAGGAATAATAAATAGGTTTCAAAAAATTTTCTTTGCCTGTCATTTTGCCGGAAAAACATTGCATCCTAAATTTCCCTCCGTTCATTTATGCCTTTAAGTTAGTCAAGTGTTATATTTTGATTTTTTGTCGCGAACGCACCATGGCCCTGGGAGGCCATTGGTTTGATTCTTTGGAACGGATGAGTGCAGTTGTTCCGTGCACGGTCGAAAGAGCCTTTGCTCACCCAGCACTTTGAAGTTTATTTTTCTTCGCTTTTCTAGATGAGGTGGCATTTGACTCTAGACTAAAACGGTCCCATACCATCGAACGCCTTAGCGTATTGTGCTATATGGCGGGAACAATGATGCTGTCATGTGGTTCTATGGGGCAATGGTGTGGGTGGTATGGTTGCAACAGGTAACACCTTTTACAGTGAGTCTTCACAGCGAATGCCAGTATGTCCTGTAAAGAGTTCTTCCATATAAGAGAGATCCATTGGTATTTCGAATAAAAGACTTTAAGTGATTACTATACTCTGGCATGATGATAACCTCAGACAAAGAATGTGTTGATGAAATAGGTGTTTCAGTAATAACATCTGTAGTTATAAACTTAACACGCTTAGATGGTGAAATATCGTTAAGTTCTTCTTCCTCATTCTCTTCTTCATCCCTATCCTGCTTCTCGTCTTCCTCATCCTGCTTTATTCTTTTCTTGTTCATGCTTCTCTTTATCATATGATGTTTGCAAAGAAACAAAAATTGTAGTAGACTGGGACAAAGAAGTGGAATTAAAAATTGATTTCCACGGTGTACCTAGTTGCGTTTTCAAAAATAAATCAGTGTCTGCTTGAATACGTTCAAGCTCTTTAAATTTCGGTCGAATATTGTTTCGAGCACGGATTATATGTTTTGTACTCCCTTTGCTGGATGTTGATATGATGGTGGTTTTTTGATCAAGTGGTGATTGTAACTCTGTGTTAATGCATATAAGATGATCAAAACCTATGCGATATCATCCATACTGAACATCACTTTCTTTACCAATAACTAATAAGCCGTAATGTTGTGATGACCAACATGTAGCACACATACGTTTAAAGTCATTGAATGTCATATCAGTGTTAACATGATCATCGTACACATGCCGCATGTTGCGCTCATCTTGCCGAAAAACGCAATAATATTTGCGTTGTCGTGTATCAACTACTTAGCCACACGAGAATAGGTTTGACATAAATAGATTCAATCTACATATTCATGTCACCCCATACTAAAGTATGCACGAGTAACGTTTTGCTCTGTTACGACATCGCTAAAGATCATAAGAGAGTTGGCAAGCTCATCATCCGGTGATGATATTTGCTCATGTGAATTAAATTCAAAATATTTCAATCCATCTTTAACCCGATCGTGCATTACAATTTGTAGAGTTGTATTTAGCGGCTGATAGAGTGACTTGGCGAAAACATAAATATTCTCGAAGCGTATGCCGTTTATAAAGGTACCGGTAATGAGTTTGAGTAAAGTATTTGTCTTCCCTCATCCGGATGGGCCAGATATAATACATCGAATACTAGAAGAAAACAACGTTCCATGGCGTATTTTTGTAGTTGTACAAGAACTATGAAGGAGATGTGGTAGTAGGTCGCTAACAGGTAGTGAGTCTTGCTGCTTTATAATCTACCATGGTAACTGAATAACGGGCGTTAATCAAACGTCCTGGGCCTAACTACACTTAATTATCATTTTCTGTACAGTTTTACTGTTAGATGTTCCTGCTAACATCATTTCTAGAAAATATTTACTAGGTTATCTCCATTACGACATACAATTACTTCTTAATTATCATGATATGACTGTAGTGAATATAGGAAACCGCAGAAAACTATCTTCAGAGCTAGCAACAGTATGTTTCAAACCCCGAATGCAGGCTTACAGCTGCGCGCTTCTTAATTAACATTATATATGGGTAGTGAAAATAGGAAACCACGGAAAACTATCCTGAAGGCTGCTAACAGTACGGTTCAAAACTTGGATGCAAGCTTACAGCTGCACTTTACAATATCCACACAGCCCACTCACAGTCACAGAGGTTCGGCTTAAGGGTCTGCACACACACGAAAGGAATAACTAAATTATTATTATTTCTGGCCCATCTGTTTCACACGCAAGTGCAGCCGTCAGTACAACCCAGTACAACCACTTCGGCATACTGCTTCCAACATGAAAGCTGCTGTCTGCTTGCTCTCTGAACAAATTACAGTATACCACTGTGTTAAATCCAAAATCTGTAAATTAATAATATTGAATACATTGCTGCTGTATCAACTAAGTGGCTACGCTGTTTTACGACATTTTTCCAGTAATGTGGTAGTAATCACTAACTTCAATCTCTGGGGAATGTAGGCGCGGTGTCATGTTTTCGATCTGTGTTTCCATAATATCTAACATTCAGTTGTCGTTTAAAAATGCCACCCTCCGCAGTGTAGGAGGTAGCATGCCTATCTCTGCCCCTCCGTGTTCGATTCCCAGCTAGGCCTAGGGATTTTAATACGATCTGTTGGCTAGTTCGAGGTCCACTCAACCTACGTAGTTCCAATTGAGGAGCTATTTGACGGTAAGATACCGCTCCTGGTCTGGAGAGCTAAGAAATTAAATAACACAATTAAATTATTCATTCATTTTTGTTTGAATCCTTTTTCGAAAACCTTTCCTTCAATGATTTCGTTACCATTCTGCCATTAAGAACCCTGCCCCCAAACCTGTCTTAGAAACTCCGTGCACTACTCCTTACCTAAAGCACATGTAACACAGTCTGTAAGTTACTCTTGCCACAATGCTCATTGTTACAGTGGCCTACTCTCCCCTGAGGCCACGTCGTGTCAACCAGAGAGAGATGCCAGAGCGGGGCATGGACCCGCCTTGTTACGGCCGAGACTCTGTCTAAACTGACTCCTTTGGGACTATCATTCTTGGATGCGGGACTCCAACCGCCCACTCTATCCTTGGTCCGAACAATTCTACTTGGTACTTTGTGACCATCGCCTTGTTTGCTCCCCACAATATACGGGAGGATGATATCTCAGAATACCTTGGGGGTCCGGGCGACCCCATCCTGACCTCTCTTGCCATCGACTTCGAGCGCAACAGCCCGAACTTTTACTACTTCGCAAACACTATCTAAACTACTTTACTTCAAGAATTAAACAAGAAAAGACTCTCTATCTAGTGATACTCCAACTTACATGTTTTCTCAAAAAATATGTATGGCAAGATTCAAGATTTCAAAACAGTTAATACCGTGTTAAAACCTTTGGGGGTGGCGGCCTGTTCCGTGGTAAACTGTCTGCTGCCCTGAAGGTGGTTTTTGGTGGTTTCCCAATTTCCCACCACGAAAATGCTGGGGTGTACCTTAATTAACGCCATGGCTGCTTCCTTCTAATTCCTAGGGTATCCCTCTCCCATCATCGCCACCTCGGTGCGACGAAAAGCAAAAAACAAAAAACGTAAATAAACAGCGTGCCTTCTGTAAGGCCATTTATGTAATTGAACTTTAAATAATGTTATGCAAGACACTTGAATGTTCAATAATTAGATGTCTCTACCATGGGCCTTATTGTCCCCTCTGCCGGGGTTAAGGGCAATTAATTCCTAAGGGAAAGCTAATTTTCAGAGGTGGCTAACCCTAGTTTGAAGATCGTTTTGTTCTTGTGTTAAGGTTGTCAACACCTCTGCCCCACCTCTCAATCTCCTGAATCTATCAACCAATTATAAATTTTGTGAATATTTTCTCTACCCATGTAAAGTATGGGGCGTGTACAAGCATGCAGCCTATGTGTAAAGGTTTCTGGAACTTCCTCTCGAGATTCTATAAACCTGGGCGCTTTAAGGGCTCCAGTTTATTGTGTGCAGCGTATACTAAAGTGGCACAGGTCGCAGATCGGCGTTTGAGAGGCCCCGCAACTCATGGTAATGGCAAAATTTTCTTAACATGTGATAGCTCCGCCAGAGTGGAAGGTTTCAAAGCTCTTTTATTTCATGTACATTTCTAAACCCGGTGGTTGAAAATTTAAAGTTTTCGCCAGTCTGAGGACTCTTGTTTTATTCCCTACTGGGAAATATGTAACGTAAGGGGACAAGAGTGATTACCCTCTGTTGACTACCGTTCAACTCGGTATGGAATGACTAAAGTCTCTCATCCTCCAAAATTATTAACAGTTTTTGGTATTTAATATTTATCATTTAGTCGCCTTGGCGCAGAATATGTTTAGCCTCTATATATTTGGGCCATGAGCCCACTTAAGGTTTTAAGAGTTTTCTAGAAGGAGTGCAGGTTTTTCGCCTCACTGAATTTCATTTTTCCCCGATCATTATCAACCTGTTCCTTTTTATATTATGACCATTTATTATGGGCATTCATTGTCGCTCTTTATATTCCCGGTAAAGAAAATGAAACTAATTGAACAGAAGTGGCTCTAAATACCTCATTTGAAGATTGCCATTGTATAACCTCGTGCGCTATAAGAAATTAATGCCTCTGAGAAGCCCGAGTGTAATACAGTTTGGAGCTCAGACTTTTAGGTTATGGCAGTTAGTGGAGCAAATCTGCTTTTATAAAATAGGATCCCGTTTCAGAACCATAATACTCATCCCGTGTATATTATCTTGCTGAAGATTCTCTCAACTCTTGTACCTGATTTTGGACTTTAAGACGTTGTTGCTGGAGCTGACGAGATCATTGTTATATTTTATTGTTTACTCAGATCTTCTATTTACCAAATTTTAAATAAGAGAAACAAGGAGGGAGGAACAAAATTTCAAAATTTAGTGCATTAAATTATGCTCTTGTAAAATGTTTGTCCATCCATTTAGCCCAGCACCTTCTTGTACCTCTGTGATCCACGATATTTACGGAATAATAATAATAATAATAATAATAATAATAATAATAATTGATGGTTCACGGTGGGGGTTACTGTAGTCACGTTTTAGTTCGTGAACCATAGGCTACGGCTGAGTGGCCTAGTAAGTGGTCCTGAGTGTCAGGATACCAGTTGCTATGGAAAGGAAATGGGTTCTCGGACATATTCCGTGCAATGGCCCTTCTTGTGCCCGTTAAAGAAGAGATCCTCACTCTTACTATGTGTAAGTTGGGTAGCATCCTGCTTGATGAATTTACCGAGTTCAAAACGTTATATGCAAACCTCAGACCTATGGGAGTAATGGAGTCCCAGTCTCATTTGACAGGTGAGGGACTCCTTTGAAACAACTTGTCGAACGAAATGAAATTCGATGGGGAACTCTCAGTATTAATGGGGCTACTGGAAGAAAGAAAGTAAAACTGGCTGATTCAGAAAAGAGGACGCATCCGGATGTACTGGTGTACCCTAAGTGATATTCGGGTAAGAAGAGATAACGAGGAAGGGACAGGAGATGATAAAGGGTACTTGAAGGCTGTTAAAAAGGCAAGGGCAGAGTACGTAGAAGGACTGTTTATGTGGAAAAACTATTGTATGCAGCATAGTTTCTTTTAGGCACGTAAATAAGCGAACGGTGTGGGTATATTTGACAGTTGGAAGAATTAGGACGAGAATTCAGTGTATTCACCATGTGCAGGTGCAGATGAGTATGAAGTGGACAAGTTTTATGAAAGATCGAGTGACACCGTAGTCAGGGTCAACAGCAAGGATGAGGAGGGTGCTAATGAGCGATATAAATGGCAGAGTTACAAATAGAACTGAAGTATTCGAAAGGGTGATTGGTAAATGTCGGGTATACAAGGAAGCTAAGGGGAATGGGAAACGTATGTGGGACTTCTGTGCTAGTTTGTGTTTAGCGGTTACGAATACATTCTTCAAGCATAAGGCTATTCACATGGGGGCTAGGGGTACCAGGTCCATTAAATAGACTATATCTTAACAGACATTAAATT
The DNA here is from genome assembly GCF_040414725.1 of Anabrus simplex. Taxonomy (NCBI): domain Eukaryota; kingdom Metazoa; phylum Arthropoda; class Insecta; order Orthoptera; family Tettigoniidae; genus Anabrus; species Anabrus simplex. The sequence continues at coordinate 47,165,237 of NC_090279.1, read as the reverse complement.
CAGGAAGTCTATTAAGAGTTTTTCAGGGATTTTTCGGTGATACAGACCACTATCTGATCTGTAGTGAACTAAGAATCTCTAGGCATAGGATAGAGAAAGTGAAATCTGTCTGCAAACGAATAAGAGTAGAAAGTCTCCAGGATGTGGAAATTGGACAGAAGTACATGGATATGATTAGAGAGAAGTTTTGAACAGTGGGCAGTAAGGAGGTTAAGGATATAGAAAGAGAATAGGTGGCATACAGGGATGCTGTAGTAGAAACAGCAAGGGAATGCCTAGGAATGAATACGGTACGTGTAAAGGTGGGGAAAAGTGAGCATCTTGGTGGAATGATGAAGTGGCAGCGGCTTGTCAACGTAAAAAGAAGGCTTATCAGAAATGGCTCCAAACAAGGGCCGATGCAGACAGGGAATTGCACGTAGATGAATGAAACTGAGCGAAACAAATAGTTGTTGAATCCAAAAAGAAACCATGGGGAGATTTTGGTAATAACCTGAAAAGGCTTTGTCAAGCACCAGCGAAACCTTTATGGGCAGTAATAAAGAATCTTAGGAAGTAAAGGAAAAAGGAAACAAACAGTGTTTTGGGTAATTCAGGTGAACTCATAATAGATCCCAGGGAATCACTGGAGAGGTGAAGGGAATATTTTTAAAATCTTCTCGTCTTAAAAGGAAATCTTCCCTGGTGGTGTCGCGAACAACCAAGCTAATGGGTAGGAAGAAAGTGATGTCGGTGAAATTACGCTTGAGGAAGTTGAAAGGATGGTGAATAAACTCCATTGAAATAAAGCAGCAGGAATAGATGAAATTAGACCCGAAATGGTGAAGTATAGTGGGAATGCAGGGATGAAAGGAAGGGTTGCAACAACTATCGACGTATCTCATTCATTAGCATAGCAGCAAAGTATTCACTGGCATCTTGGGTGCGATCAGTGCTTGAGAGGGAGTTGGATGAAAACCAGTGTGGTTACAGAGCACGGAGGGGCTGTCAATACGCACCAGGTAAATGTAAAATGTTACGATATGAATAGATAGTTGTGTTTATGTTTCGTAGATCTAGGAGAAAGCATATGAAAGGGTACCGAGGGAAATGATGTTCACCAAGCTTGGGGGGGGGGGTTATGATATTAAGGGTAGGTTATTTAAATCAATCAAATGCATTCATGATGACAATTGGGCTGCAGTGAGAATTGATGATAGAATGAGTTCTTGGTTCAGGATACTTACAGGGATTAGACAAGGCTGTAATCTTTCACCTTTGCTCTTCGTCGTTTACGTGGATCATCTGATGAAAGGTATACCGTAATTTGGCACGGAGTGATTCTGTTAGGTGGAAATGTAGTAAGCAGTCTGGCCTCTGCTGACGACTTCGTCTTAATGGCAGATTGTGCCGAAAGCCTCCAGTCTAATGTCTTGGAACTTGAAAATAGGTGCAATGAGTATGGAATAACAATTAGCCCCTCCAAGATTAAATTGATGTCAGTAGGTAAGCAAGTCAACAGAACTGAACGTCAGATTGGTGATACAAACCTGGAAAAGGTAGATAAGTTTAAGTATTTTTGTTATGTGCTCTCCCAGGATTACATGTCAATGTAAATAATCAAAGACAATACTTATTGTATTGATTAGGTGGTCAAATTAATAAATTAACTTATTGTTATTATTATTCCCCCAGGATGGTAATATAGTAAGTGAGATTGAATGAAGATGTAGTCAAATACAGCAGAGGCAATACGCGACACTTCCGGATTTAGCCTCGTTTAAATGGGAGACGAGTCGCAAGTGGGCGCTCCTAGTGGCGTGACCTGAAAATTCGAGCTAAATTCAAATATCAATGGAAATATATATACGGAAATAGACAAATAAATTACATCCTGAAAGAAAGTGTTACTAAGATATTAACTTCAAAGTTGCTAAAGCAATTGAAGAATTATTTAATAGGTTATTATTTAAAGACTGAAATTAGACATATAATCAAGATGAGAAAAGGACTGCTGTCAAAGGGCTTGATCTTTCATTTGTGCATTACTTTTTTAGCTTTAGCATTCCTGCCTGAACGTTCACGGCTAGATTTGTCTTTTTTCTCATTTAAAGGCATAGTATGATCACATTAAAACGCTTGTCAACAAAAATATCGGCACATTGCTTACACACATGATTGAATTAATTTACATTTAAGAGCCGGACAATTTTCCTTTTAACTTGAAGCCTACTAACAGAAAGAAAATCTATAAATTTAGCCTGAAAAACATTCAAATTTCCCTATAAGCAATACTTGCCACAATGCCTGTTCTTTAGGGTAAAGCAAATTTGCATCATGATATTGTTTCAACAAAATGTGTACATTTCCTAAATAACCCATATTTTCTTCAGTGCTTGACAACGCATTACGGCATTCCAAATGGGGTACCGTAACTTGGAACATAACTAGCTACACACATATGTATTTTCCTGAATTAAATCAAACCCACAGATCACACCTACTACAACACATCGGTATAGAAGGTCAACTGCTGCGCTATACAATAAAATAAGCTTATTATATTATTTTAGCCAATTCAAAATGTGGGTCGCGCTGGTCACAAGTTTAGGAAGTACTATACAAATCTCTTTGTGACTGGAAGAATATATATGCAAACGCAATATTTACTTACATTTTCTTGTCAAGAGGGAAGCGGAAGAAAGACCGCGAATCCTTCTGTACTTCATAGTTATTGCAGCAAAACACTGCAGATATCTTTCCACTCATATTGGGAGGGGATATAAAGGAATGACACACGCTACTATTTACTTATGTCAACTTAATGCAAACGCATACATAACTCCAAAAACTTCACAAACAAGTACACGTGCTCTTATGACATATTCAGTAACTCTCAGGTCACCCCGCTAGAGAGATTTCAAATCGCTGTCCCTCGATATCTCGCAGAGTGTCGCGAATCGTCTCCACTGTATTTGGTGTATTAAAGCTAATGCAGTGAGCTGGCAGTTGCGATAAAGAGTGTTCTGTAAGAAGGAAGTCAGCTCCCGGACGAAACTGTCTTTACATCGGTGTGTTTCCAGACCATCTTCGCTTCACGAGAGCGGAAGCCAGGTGGACTCAGGATATCTTATTCGTGAGTCAGAAGTAACAGACCTGAAAGTAGCGAGAGCTATTGATTTTACAAATAGGTGGGAACAATGGCAGGAGAGTAGCCTACTCGGAACAAGCAGATGAAGGCTAAGTTAGGAATGAACTCGATGGATGAAGCTGTACGCGTAAATCAATTTCGGTGGTGGGGATATGTGCGACGAATGGAGGAGGATAGGTTACCTAGGAGAATAGTAGTCTATATTATGGGGGTACGAGGAGTAGAGGGAGACCACGATGACAATGGGTTTACTCAGTTTCTAACGATTTAAAGATATGAGGTATAGAACTAAATGTGACCACGGCACTAGTTGCAAATAGAGGATTGTCGCGACGTGCCGTTTTGGTAAACTCACAGAGGCTTGTAGATTGAACGCTGAAAGGCATAGCGGATTATAAAGATAATGCATGTATATATGTATAAAAACCGTAAGATTTTACTTCCGTTAGTGTACGAAGAATTGGATCGTAAAGTTCAGTCAGTTGATCCCTCCTTCCATGGCTGTCCACGGTACGTTAAGACCTATGGACTTGCGTTCGTGTTTTGTTTTTTTTTTTCACCCGGAGAGATTCCTCTCTTATACATCCTCTTTGAGCCAAACATAGCATAACATTGCACCCAGTGCTGCCAGTGCTCTCTCCAGTAAGTGTCCCATACTACAGTTGTAGACATTGCGGATACTACAACTCTCCCCACAGTTGTGTATTTTGGTATACATGAGTGTTACAGTGTGATTTACTACAATTATTGGATCTGGGTGATATAACAAGCCCATTCTATTTCAAGAGAAGAAGTGTCGCATACTCTGCAGTTGTCGCTAGTAATACATCCTTTCCTAAATTCAGCCTGTTTTACTCACTGTTACTTATCAAATTTGTTCTTCAAGAGTTCGTTTTAAGTGATTAAACAACATTCAAATACCGGGTTTTGTTTCGAAGCGGATGGTATGTTTTTTTTGTAAGGCGCGTATTAGCCAATTGTACAGCTAATTCCGTTAAGTGAGTTACGGATTTTCTTGATTGAGGAATTGTGATTTCTATCATTTTACCTTGTGTCCACGACCTCTAACATATTGTCGGTAATGTTCAAACTCAATAATTCAATTTTGCTAAATGTATAGATTTCAATTGAGAATACCGGTTTTAGAATTTAATACTAATCTTTCTCAGTTTCAGCAATCTACATATTTTTAATATTTAATGTTATTCATTTCCTTAAATATTATTTTTAATTAAGCATAAAAATTGAATACGCACATAACAAGCTTGCTTTTTAGAAAACTCCCAGCCTTTGCGGTGCAAGTGCCTGGAAGTTGTTTGTAGGAGCCAGGGTGCGAAATCGCCGGGGGGGGGGGGGGGGAGGGGATTCCCCCCCCAGTAAAATTAACCGGGGGGGTTCCTTTCATTATAAAATAAACAGGAAAATGTAGAAGCCATAATTTATTACTGAAATTTATGATTTTTGCTGGGCATATATTCATAAAAACATCAGGAATTATTCAAATGTCTGCCAGACCTTGAGCAATAATACAACGCAGCAGTGGCAAGTCCGCACCTGTAGCCTACTGTTGATGTTTCACGCTGGCTAGTCCATCCTCCCTTTTCATTGCTATAAGTAGCTCGAGTTTACAACACTTCTGTACTTCTTGGAGTGGGAGTGTTTCCTATAGCTATCAATAGGACAATATTCACTTGAGCAGGGTACATACTGACAAATTTGTTCAGTCAACACTTAGCGCCAGTAGAGGAAGGTTCCATTGAAAAAGCAATAAACCATGGAAACTCGCTCCTCGTCTGGCCTTTCTTAAGACAGCGAGTCTCTCATAAACTTCTCGGCTGATTGGAATAACGTTCTAATGTTTATCATTCCTGTTATAACAGCAAACTTCAAACAAAAAGATCTCAAATTCACATTGTTCTGGATGGAGAGGGTAAAAAAAATACAGGGGAATTTTATAACCCCCCCACCAGGTACTGCCTAAAAAAAAATTAGTAGTTAAGCCCCTATGTTCGTTCTCCCCCCCCCCACTGCTTCTTTCTGATTTCGTACCCTGGTAGTGGCAGTATATCGTGTATCTAAATTTAGTGGAATGAGGATTTTTTTCTGAAGAGCAATCCAGATGAAATGCGGATGGTAGTTTCAGAAAGAAATTGCGATATGTAGGGTGTAATTTTAATTATTGTTTTGCTGTGTTATTTACCTTTGTGTACAATTTTATAGTGACACTGTGAATGTTGAGTTGTTCTTTACTCTGTATGCCGCAACATGTGGTAGTAGGGTTCAAGATCTTGAGAGGTTTCCATTTGGGATATCTGTATCTTGTTATATCAGTGTTATGGAGATTCTTGTGTATCACATCATTACGCCACAACAGCTATATCCGGTATTTATTCGTGATGATTTAGGTAACAGTTGGCTTCCTCTCTGATTTATTGGTATGTAAGAGATTTTCAGGGGTGAGTGACGGTGAGTTTGCATGGGGTCGAATCCTAGGATCTGCCGTCCTGAAAAGCGTTTCCGTGGTTTCCCCATTTTATCATTAATTAAGCTTAATTAATGCTGCTGCATACGTAATCTTATCCCTTTCCCTTGGAGTTGTTAGCGCAACATTAAACTGCTAGCAGGAATGGAAGAACAATCTTCAGGAATAAATTCTGGCTGTGGAAACTGTAAAAGGTAGTTGCTTGAAAGTAAATTCAGTAATATATTATTAGAATAACCTATGATGGCCAGAACAAATAAACACGGCACTCTTCAGTATTGTCCCCTCCAGTGAAATATACAAAATACAATTGATCATAGCTACCTGAATAGATATGTGTTTACATAGAAATCTGTTCCCTGGCAATGCATAAGAATCAACTCTATTAGCCACAAGAACGAAGCTTGTATAACCTGTAGGAGAAATTTTAGTATTCATTGTTAGTGCAGTATGTGTACATTTACAGTAAAATATGACAAAGTGACTAGCGAACACTGCTATTGAGTGAAATGAATTCTCTGAGGCACTACTCGAGGTATTCAACATAGACAATTTTAGTGCCGCGTGGGAACAGTAAAAACTGCTAAACATTTAAACCACTTGTTTGACATGGAAATCCCTACAAGGGGCACTCTTGTAAATACCACTCGGTTGTGTCATTAGACATGACAGGCATAGAAAAATAAAGAAAAGGAGCTTAAGTAAAGGTTGGTTGCATTGTTTGAAGAAATGAGCCGATAGCAGTCTTGTATAAGTTTTTATCTTCATTTCAACAGAATTTTCTTAATTTTCCATTTCCAGTCTTCTGGGTAGAAATGTGAATCAAGAACCTCCTCAGTTTTTCTTTCCCCACCACTTCTTTCCTTCCTCGAATATTTTTTCTACTTTTACTCCAATCTTCTCTGTATTCTCGTTACCGTACCCATTCACCCCTTTCTGGGCATACCCTGATGTCTTTCTCCTATGACTTTCTCTGTAAATACTTACTGTGGAACGCTATCCTCTTCCATTCTCATCATGTGTCCATACCATTTCAGCTTATGGGTCTCTATCATTCCTTTCATTTCAGGGAATCCAAGTCACTCCCTCATTTCTATGTTTCTGACTTTATCCCTTTATGCCCTCCCTATTATTTCTCTAAGGAATTTCATCTTGGTCTCTTGCATTCTGCGTTCATCATGTTTTTTTTGTTGTCCATGTGCCTGATGCATATGTCAAAATTGGTGTGTAATGCATTGGGTGCAAAATTTTCTTGCATTCTCTTGGACGTCCCAGTTACAGACTATTCATCTCACACATTGGTAAAACTCATTGGCTTGTTCAAGTCTCTGTCCAATTTCTTAATTTATTTTCCCATCTTCTTCAATTATTCTCCCTGAATACTTGAAGCTTTCCACAACTTCTAATGGTCTTCCATTTACTTCAATATTCCCTTTTCCTTCTCTATTACCTCTCGTCACCAGTACTATCGTACTTTTTTCCTCACTTATTTTCATTCCATATTCCTCCATCTCCTGATACCTTGCATTATCTCGTTCTTGTGCTTCCATTTCATTTTCTCCACATATTACTGCCTCATCTGCAAAGAGTGAGGCCTTTGCCTCCTTGGTTCCCACTTTTGTTGTATACTCTTGTGGATTTCATCCATGATTGTAATGAAGATTGGAGGGGATAAAACAGATCCTTTTTGAAGTCCTTTTTCTACTTTGAACCAGTTAGTTTGTCCTATCGTAGTATTTGTACTACTTACTCACTTTTCGTTCATGGCTTTTATAATTGGTTCTTCACCTCTCCCTGCCTTCTTTTTTATCAATGCATCCGAGACCACTTGCCATGCTACACTGACATATGCCTTCTCAATATCGATAAATATCATCACTGAATCCAGCCTAAATTCGCATCTGTTCTCCATCACATTCTTTGGTTCAACAGATTGAAAACTTTTAAAATTATGTTTACACTGAGTAAGGAGTATGACACCGTATGGAAGTGAAACAGATAATAACTGGTGCCAAGAAAAAAAGTTGAAGCCTTTTAAATGCCATGTTATCAGAAGTTCTTGAAGATCAGACTGATAGAACATGTTAAAAATTAAATAATTGAAACGGAGGTTCAACCTATTCAATACTTAAAAGAAAGAAATGCAGTAATCACATTCCTATTTAAATGGGACCGGTTTCGACCTTAGTCCAGGTCATCATCAGCCGTAAAAATATGTAAATGTTTATGAATATTGGAGGTCAGTTTCACACTCTGATAGGCACAAAGACACGACACCACATTTTTATCTTTAAATGATAGAACATGTCTCAAATAAAGAGATAGTGAATAAGCTTAATGAGAGGAGAATGATTTAAGAGAATTTGATCCTGGGAAGGAAAATTTTGACAGAACATACCTGAAAGAAGTGTGAACTTGTTCAGTTAGTTTTGAAGCTGATTACAAAAGATAAAAGTGGTAGGAAGATTCCAGTATATGGACCCGGGTGATCGGAGTGATATGCAAAGCGTACAGTCACTGAATTTTCAAGAAAGGTCATCTTGTTGCGGTTTCAGTTCCATATAAAACTGTATGTTAGATAGCTATTAATATGATGTAAGGTGTCATGTAATACTAGGGGTCCTATTACTATGATTTTGATATCGACAGGTAAGTTGAATTATATTTCCTATGGAAGTGATCACTGTTTTAGAAATCATGTAAAGCTGCACGTCCTTAGCTTTGATCGAAGTATCAGTCATAGAAAATTTTGAGGTTCTATAGGTATGATCAGAATAACAACAGTCATGTAAAATTTAGGATTTTTTTGGTATGATCATAATATTGATGGTCATATAAAATGACAAGGTTGTTGCTCAGTCTGTTGACAAACACCATAAGTATTAATGACATCAATAAGGTTATATCTTTTTCTGGCCGATGTTCCAGTGCAAGGTCAGTAGAAGTAATCAACCATCCCAGTACCTTCTAACTACTTCAGTTTGCAGTGCAAAATGGACCTGGAAGCAAAGATCAAAGAGGAACCGGCCTGGCTTGAAGGAAAAACAACTGCATCACTTGTAAGTCTCATTCCAGATAACTTTATAGAGGTCAGAAATTAACCCTTAATAGCTGAATAAGTTTGGCAGGGGCATAATTTTCTGTGTGCTACCTCAGTATTAACACCAGCAGTCACCAATTGCTGAATGAGCATCTATGCATAGTATAACTCGGTTTGTTTATTTGTCTGGGAACACACCACAATGCACTACACAAAGCTGCCAACTCTTCGGAACTTAAGGTTGGGGTTGGATTAGTCTGTACATTTTACTGTCAGTATCAAAATTACTTTGGTTTAGGGGTTGCACCTTTTTTATTTTTCCCCTCTGATTATAATAGAGGATGGCTGGCCGATCGTACTTTTAAAAACCTAACATCCTCCTACACTTCTGCACCAGCATTAGCACCACATGTCTACAATTACTACTTCTACCATAATTAGTGTAGAAGTTAAATCACAAATCTTTCATTAGGGTTTTTGAACCTGGATGCACCAGCCTGCTAAACAAAATATCAACACAGGTGTGATTATTCTGGGTTACCCTCACATCCACAATGTGCTGGAAGATATTATGTGTTCTAAGGAACGAGCAGATTTGCCTATGACATACGAGGGATGAAATAGCTCAAAGTCTGAATGTACGTTCTCTCAAAATAAGTATTTTGCTCAGATGTTAAATTCTTCTAGAAAGACAGGATAGTGATTAGCTCATTTTATTCCTCAAATACAGATCAGATTCTATGTTATATAGAGAACCATGTCCAAGGGCACTAGAATGTATGATTTCTGAAAATTATTTCTTTTATATGCCCCTTCTTAGTGGGCTCTGACACTTTAAGGACTTAAGGCACATTAAACAGAATTTTTTCTTTCCTCTTTGTCATTATTTCCCTGTCTTTTTTGTGCATCCTTTTCATCCATTCCTTAGTTCAGCTACTCTTCTCTTCTGTATTGAATGTGTTAAGTTGGTATATTCTAGAACTTGTAACATTAATTCACTTTTATTAGTTACTTAACTTACATTAGAACATAAGATTTTAATCACAGTCCCTCCCCCCTTTAATGCTGACAAGGTTTTATGAATCCAAGAGTGAAATTTAAATGTCTCTTAGTAGATCATAAAAGATCGTCTGAAACTGCAGATATACACTCCAGCACTGCTGATTCTCCACTGACGGTGTGCTCATTTACTCAGCTCCTCACAGAACACTACATAACATGCTTATAGTAGTAAAATATTTCACGTCTAGCTGCTTTGTCTTTGGGCTACATCACATCTTTCACTATTATATGTCTGTGATATGTCAGCTTCTTTCATGTTTATGTTTTTTATTTTACGCTTGGAAGCATTGAAATCTGTTTGAAACAGAACTGTATTAATGTTTTATGTAGCCCCTGTGATCTCAGCAAAACCATAGTAGATAATGTGATTCCATTATTTCAAGTAATTTTGATCTGTCTATAAACAAACTCTATGCCGAGAACAAAAAATCATTTAGAAATGTAACGCTTCTAATTGGTTCAGACAACTTTTATGATTTGATTGATATGATTGAACATATGAAAACAGTTCATACAACTTAGTGTTTATGCCTATGTCTGCTTCCTTCGAAAATTCTGTGTGAGATAGCCCCAATTCCATCTCTGGTATTATATCTTCTGGTATGGCTAGATAATGTTTCGCATTTTATATTTTGTTCTCAGTCTCATCCTTCCTCTGACATAAGGAGTGAACAAGAATAGTAACACCATTCTCAGTACAGCCTTTGGTTATAACAATCCTCTGCTGGTAGAAATCTTCCTTAAACATTAGTGAAATTCTGAAAGTAACTGTAACATTGGAAATTAATGAATTAACATGCTCATTTGTTAGTGACTGTATTTGTAGATGTGTGTTATGAGCATACCTAATATATCTTATTTTCCACAGGAAAATTTTGAACATGTATCAGAAGTGATAGCTCTGAAAGAAGAAGTTAAATCAGAGTTAACCGAGCCAGAGTCATCGCAGGAAAACTCTCTTGAGGTAATGTACATAATTTGATAAACCATCGTCTGATAATGGAAAAGGTTAGAAAGTGGCTCAACACATACCGGGGTTTGATCCATCTCTTTAGTGCACATGAATAGTCCTGATAATATACTTTTTATGAGATGGTTGTTTACATACCTAGTTTTCACTTTTCCTTCAAGTTGTTCCACAATCTTGCGTTATGAATTGTGCAGCAGTTAGGATTATTCCAAAGACCTCTACTCTATGTCATTTGTTAGCTGGTATCATTCCTACTAATACTTTTGAATTTGTTAATTAGTTTTGAACACAAAGTAGCTGAAAGATACATTCTTTTGTTACTGTTACAGGATATTTTACTAGTTGTTTCCAAATGAAACACCTTTGTTATCTTATTGATTATATTCATTTTTGTTTTCTAAACAATACAGTAATTTGTTGATACAAGTTGCAGGTGATATGCTTGTTTACTGTGTGTGTTTGCTTGTATACTACACACATTGTAGCCATCTGTTGGCAAGTGAAAAATTTTTCTGCCTAATGTGGTCTGTGATGTACTAGTCCATTGTGATTTATAATATTTGTACTGGGAGGTGCACCTCAACCCCGCACATTTAAAAGAAGCGCCTTAGGGAACACTATCTATCGAACAAAACTTGAAACTGCTAATGCATAAAGTTGGGACATTGATCGGAAGATGTCACTACTGAATAACTCAGTAATATGTTATTTTAAAGTTTCCTAAACTCACTGGATTTCTTTGTTTTGTTTTGGTGTACATCAAAAAGTTTGTATTTTTCTCCATAGACGTCCCTGCAAAAAGCTGAGGTCATGCACTCTGGTGCAAGGTGGAATAATTAATGATTTAATGAAGTTTTGGGATTATAAGTTTTCTCAATTAAATTGACTTTCATTTATTTTGATACTACAATGTTTTTGCAACACTTCCTTCTCATCCTGCCAGCTTTGAAGTCTGGCCAATCACAAATATTCTGTATTTATTTTTCAGCCAATCGTAAGCTTCTTGTAACTTTTTGAGTATCAAATAAAACGGGAGGGTGTGGTTGGATTTAGCTCAGAGCCTTCTTGAACACTCCCCTTGGGTATAAAAGCCGCGGCCTTTTCTAGTTACCTTGTCTTATTCTTGTCAAATTTCTGAGTGTGTGTGTTAAGACAGGAGGTGGGGTGCCTAATTCTATGGCAGGCAGAACGTCAGCCCAGGTATTGGCCACCAGTATTCTATATCTGTAGCTGTCTCCACAAACTCACAGCTGTTTTCAAAAATGTAAACATTCATTCTGCTAATGTTAAATTTCATACAGACTTAAACTGTAAATTGGGGATAGAGAGTGTGTTTCCCTCTCAAATTCCCTTTCAGTTTATCTTGAGGTAAGTACGATTTTGTAACTGTTTTCTCCTGTAAATCACTCATTAATTTCTCTTTCGCATCACCTTAGTTGTGTAGAATTTGTCTCTGCATCATCGGGCCCCAAGCCCAAGTAGGTTTTCAAAACTTGGTTTTCAAGGAGTGCAAGTTTACGACTGTATACATTTTGAGTCTGGGCCAGTAATATAACCTATTGTTCTTTTCCATGAAGGCCCAGTAGTATGGGTACTAGATACCCCTGTGTAAAGGAATTGTAAATTGTAGGTTGTGCCTAAGAGATGCCAGAAATTGTAAGGTTTTGTGTAATGTTTCCTTGAGTAGGCTGTAAGGAATTGGGAGCACAGCCTCCTTCGTTTTGAGATTGTCTGTGGAACCCAGAGAGGTGTAAGAAGGTGTCAGCTTGAATGGGTCTATCTACGATATCAAAGATTAATTTAAACGAAGGTTATATTTCTTGTAAATGATGAATCTTTTGACACTTCTTACCTTAGCTTTGGTGAGAGGATGTATGTGTTTCAAGAATGGTACATTCTTTGTTGGTGAAGCGATAAGAATCCATCACTTGTCTGGGGCGTTAAATCAGACTCTTGACAGCTGCTTCTCAGATTCCACCAAAGTGTGGTGTTGCAGGAGGGATGAAATGCCACGTAAGTCCCATGTCTGCAGTTGTGCGAAGAGTTGGTTTTCTGAGGGTTGATTTTCAGGAAGGCCTTGATTTCGGTAGCTGCTCCATAGAAGTTTGTTCCATTATTGCTGTAAATGTTCAGGGGTTGACCTGTATGAGAACTAAGTTGATCAAGTGCAGAGAGAAATGTTGTGGTGAGATCAGGTATCATGTCTATGTAGACAGCCTTGGTAGCTAGGCAGTCTGGTCTTGTTCGATTTCACGCAATTTTTTTATTAGAACTGGGCCAGCACAGTCTATTCTTGTTTTAAGGAATGGGTATGTCGGGGTTAAGGCACCATTTATGTATTTCTCATTAATTATCCCTCTATGTAACACTTTGACTAGAGTAATCAGGATCCTGATTTTTATCCCCCAGGCATGAGATCACGGCTGATGATGCCCACGCAATGGGCGAAACATAAATTAGTATGACACGGTGTAACACCTGAGACGTGTATGAGTGTGGCTTCTTTCCGTTCCCCTTTCCGAAGAGATCCTAAACATATCTCTCAGAGTGTTGAGTGCCAGGATGAAGTAGTCCAAGGTGTTCTGCCATCATAATTATATTTGTGAGGTGATACAGAATTTCTAATGTTTCCAGTGCTCTAGTATTGGAGTATTGTGCAATCATCCACTGACAAGAAGATGGCCTTCTTGATCTATGATTGGATTACTAGTCTTTATACGAGTTGTTAGTTTCCTGCACAATATTGATATAATATTTGTGTACAGGGTTCAACTCCGATACAAACAGTGGACTTTAATTTCACTCCGTGGGTTGTTTACAACAATCTCAGATAATTATAAGTTACAAATCTCATGACTGGTCCATATTGAAATGTACATTAATTCAACAATGTTACAAAAGTTTATCGAAATCCACATATTCAATATGCATTGGGGTCTTAAAATTAAGATTTATATATTGTAATACTAATTTAAGTGGACATGTTTCGCCCATTTTTTGGGCATCATCAGCCGTGAACTCATGGCTAAGGGATTAAAATCATGATCCTGATTACTCTAGTCAAAGTGTTACGTAGAGGACCGTGTGTTATAAAAAGGAGTAAACTTGTAAGTTCACAAACGATAATTTACACAATAAAGACACATCTAAAAAATCTTATGATGAGAGGATGTGAGTATGTGTTATAAGAGTGGTCAATTCTATGTTGGTGTAGTGATAACTGTCCATCACTCTTCTGAGATGATATATCAGACTTGTGACAGCTGCTTCCCAGATTCCACCAAAGTGTGGTGCTCTCAGGAGGGGTGAAATGCCGTGTCAGTCCCATGCCTGCGGTTGTGTGAAGAGTTGGTTTTCTGAGGGTTGTTTTAGAGAAAGGCCTTGATTTCTTTAGCTACTCTGGAGAAGTTTGTGCCATTATCGCTGTAAAGTAACTGTAATACTGGAAATTAATGAAATAACATGCTCATTTGTTAGTGACTGTATTTGTAGATGTGTGTTATGAGCATACCTAATATATATTATTTTCCACAGGAAAATTTTGAACATGTTTCAGAAGTGATAGCTCCGAAAGAATAAGTTAAATCAGAGTTAACTGGGTCAGGTTCGATCCAGGAAAACTCTCTTGAGGTAATATACATAATTTGATAAACCATCATCAGGTAATTGAAATGGCTAGAAAATGGCTCAACAGATATCAGTGTTTGACCCTTCATTTCAGTGCACATGATTGATAGTCCTACAGAAAATATACTTTTTTATGAGATTGACTGTTTACTTACCTATTTTCACTTTTCCTTTGAGTTGTTCCATGATCTTGCATTATGAATTATACAGCAGTTAGAATTCTTCCAAAGACCTCTACTTTCTATCATTTGAGAGCTGGTATCAATCCTACTAATATTTTTGAATTCGTAAATAGTTTTGAACACAATGTATGTATAAGGTACATTGTTTTGTTACTGTTACAGGATATTTTACTAGTTGCTTCCAAATGAAACTCCTTTGTTATCTTATTGATTATATTAGTTATTGATTTCTAGGTAATACAGTAATTTGTTGATACAAGTTGCCGGTGATATGCTTGTTTATTGTGAGTGTTCGCTTAATATACTACACACATTGTAGCCATCTCGTGGCAATTGACCTAATGTGGTCTGTGGTGTTACTTGTCCATTGTGACTGATAATTTTACTTAAACATACAATGGAATACATAAGCCATTCAAGAGTTATCTTGTTTTCCTGTTTCATACTTCATAAGAGATAGCGTTTGTGATAGGCCTTATAATTTCACCATTACTCACCTGAAAATTTGTTGCATGAATGAATTCGTCATTACCAGGATGCACATTTGATCACTGTCTTTGTCCACTTCATAGCATGAGTGTCATCTCCTTTCAGTATGACCATTTTGCTATGGGGTATTTCATTGCCCATTTATTGAGATATTCATTTCACCATCACTTCCAGGAGTTCTGGGTTTGTTGCTGAAAATATAGCTATGTGGGCAATGTTGTGATGAGAGGGGAAGTATAATCATGATCAGGGAGTGTAGTAATTGGCTCTCCTATAAGGAAATGGGATGCAGTTAGGTAAGAAGTGTAAAAACGGTCATCATTTAGCTTTGGTGATAGGATGTGAGTATGTGTTGTAAGAATGGTCCATTCTTTGTTGGTGAAGTGATAAGAATCCATCACTCATCTGAGGTGTTATATCAGAATCATGACAGCTGCTTCGTAGATTCCACCAGAGTGTGATGCTGCACAAGGGATGAAATGCCACGTCAGTCCCATGTCTGCAGTTGTGTGAAAAGATGGTTTCTGCGGGTGGTTTTGCAGAAAGGCCTTGATTTCTGTAGCTGCTCCGAAGAAGTTTGTGCTGTAATTGCTGTAAGTGTTCAGGGGTTGACCTCTATGAGAACTAAGTCTATAAAGTGCAGAGAGAAATGTTGTGGTGATATCAGGTATCATGTCTATGTAGACAGCCTTGGTAGCTAGGCAGTCTGGTCTTGTTCGATTTCACACGATTTTTCATTAGAATTTGGCCGGCGGTTTTAAGGAATGGGTAATTCTGGCTTACAGGCACCATTTGTGTATTTCACATTAATTGTTCTGAGGTATCTGCATTCATCATAGAACACTTGAGACGTATATCAGTGTGGCTTCTTTCTGTCCCCCTTGCTGATGAGATCCTAAACTTGTCTCTCAGAGAGTGGAGTGTCAGGATGAAATTTTCGAAGGTGTTCCGCGATCATAATTATATTTGTGAGATGATACCGAATTTCAAAATTTTTTACTCCACTGTTATTGGAGTCTTCCGTCAACAAGAAGATGGCCTTCTTTATCCATGATTGGATTTATAGTCTTTATACTGTATGAGTTGATAGTTTCCTACACAACATTAATCTAACATTTGTGTAGAGCGTTCAACTCCTATACGAACAGTGTACTTTATTTTCACTCCGTGGGTTGTTTACGACAATCTTAGATAATTATATGTTACAAATCTCATGACTGGTCCATATTGAAATGTACATTAATTCAACAGTGTTACAAAAGTTTATTGAAATCCACGTATTCAATATGCATTGGGCTCTTAAAATTAAGATTTATATATTGTAATACTAATTTAAGTGGACATGTTTCGCCCATTGTTTGGGCATCATCAGCCGTGATCTCATGCCTAAGGGACTATAATCAGGATCCTGATTACTCTAGTCAAGGTGTTACACAGAGGAATGTGTATTATAAAAATGAGGAAGCTTGTAAGTTCACAAACGACAATTTACACAATTAAGACACGTTCAAAAATTATTTGGTGAGAGGATGTATGTGTTATAAGAGTGGTACCTTCTTTGTTGGTGAAGCGATAAGAATGCATCACTCTTCTCAGGTGATATATCAGACTCTTTGCAGCTGCTTCACAGATTCCACCAAAGTGTGGTGCTGCAGGAGGGATGAAATGCCATGTCAGTCCCATGACTGCAGTTGTGTGAAGAGTTGGTTTTCTGAGGGTTGTTTTGCTGAAAAGCCTTGATTTCTTTTGCTGCTTCAAAGAAGTTTGTGCCATTATCACTGTGAATGTTCAGCCTACAGCTAGCAGCGCATAAGCTCAATGTTCCGCCCATCTCCTCTCCTCCGCCACACACCCTTCCATCAATATCACACAGGTACAATACAAGAAGAGAAACTGTCATTGGTTCTGATGCTGCAAAGGCAACTAGTTCCCACCAGAAAGGTCGACAGGGTGAGTAATTTTATACACAGCGTTTTTCGTCAAATTTTACCCTTTGTGCTCTAATCTTAAAAATCCTTCTAGCCTCCTCTCGTTACAGATTCTTCACAACGCATCCCTCAGTATTCGATTTCAACATTGATGCTGTAGCCAACTTCTAGCACAACCATCCCCATTTGAATAATAGGACAAGAGGAGGCTATCACATCAGCTAGTAAAGACACACATGTTAACACACAGTTGTGAAACTTTTTTCACACCTTCAACAAAAATAAGAAGACTATGGTCTCACCAAACAAATACGGGATTAACAGGGTGTCCACCCGTATGAAATACTGGTAACCGGGGAATGTCAGGGAATTCCAGAAATAGTGGGCAAACCAGGAAATGTCAGGGAATGCAGAAAATAATCTGGAAATTCGTTCTTCTGCCAGATAAAATGGATATACCCTATTTGTCCGTTAATAAGAGCACATTTTTCAATTTTTGTAAGATTAATCTTGGGCATGTCTTTTATGCCAGGAATAAATTGTAAAGAAACCTGGATAAACATTAACAAAACCAAGTGTGATTGCGAATATGAACTAACTGATATCTTCAATAGCTATATGAATAGCATATAGCAGGCAGTAGCGACTATGTTCGATAAAATTTTCAATGTTTTGATCTGCTTACTATTGTATATTCTGTGTTGTTGGGGAATGGTGAGGCCTATATTGTGTTCTCAGTTTTCTAATCGCTTAAATGAATGGCTTCCACTGCAAAATTTGCATATAGACAAAATTCCACTACCCAACAAATGACTGTGTTTGTTTACTATGTAATGACGTGTGCAATAGTCACTACCTCATAAAATGTAAAAAGAGAAAAGACACTGACTCATTGCAGGAAAGTGTGAAATTCGCTTAAACTTAATACTCATTCTTGTGCTCATTATTATTATTATTATTATTAGTATTATTATTATTATTATTATTATTATTAAATGTGCTGATGTAGGTAAACCTTTTGTAAATGTGTAATGCACCATGACATTGTTCGAGTCACGCCATGTTGAGTTTCTAACCTATATGATGAAATGGTTGGTGACGGACGTCAGTGAGTGAGGCTCTACAGTAATCAAGTGATTTGAAGGTGTTGTACTTCAGTGGAAGTGATAGGTACTTGCGGAAGTGTTACGTTTGTATTTATGAATCGATATACCCATATATTTTGTTGTTGTTGATCTCTTTCTTCCGAATTTGCAATGTAAAGAAAATGGGGAAATAATGGATTTGGAAGCCCAGCCACTACCACTGCTGCCAACGTAGACCGCCTCGTGAAGTGTGTGCTGGAGGACTTCATTAACTCGGACAGCTTCTTTGAATAAATTGTGCAGGCCATTTTGACCCGCATGACAGAAGTGGTTATAAAAGAACTTGAAAAGAGTTTAAATTTTAATATCGAAGCATTTTCAGAGTTAACTGAAAAACATGATAAGGAGGCGGAAATCCGCAAACTGAAGGAGGATATGGATGCCAAGTGCAATTCATTGGAGCAGTACAGAAGGAGAAATAAGTTAAGAAATTTCGGCATCCATGAATGTTCGATCGAAAACTGTTATGAACTAGTGCTCAACGTGTGCAAAATAGTAGGTGCAGATTTTAGACTTAATGACATTGATACTGTAGGTGTCACAGAGCAGGACCTTGATTACCAGAGAAAACAACGCGTATCCTAGTGAAATTTGTGTGTTATCGGTCACATCAGGATGTCTTCACTAGGAAAACAAAACTGAAAAGCTTATCCACAACAATCCATGAAGATCTTACGCCTATCAGAATGTTCATCTTGAAGACAGCAATCCTGTGTTTTGTTCTTACAAACACTTGGACTGACTCAGGAGACTTCGTAATCAAGAAGGTGGACAGAGTGTGGCATTTAAAGGAACCTCTTATGGCATAAGCTTCTGTTGCATTGCTGCCTTATCACTTGACAATGTGAGTCAACTCCCATCCTTTACCGTAAGTCGCAGCTGAGAAGCTAGCTTTTTTTATTTTTTTCAAGTAACCTTATCTATCTATGTAGGTATCTTTCATCTTTCTACGTATCTATCCATTTACCAAATTTATTTATCTATTCATCTAAATATCTAGTCACATATGTGTTTTCTTATCGTACCACCTATCGATCTACTTACTCTTTAATAAAATTTTCCTAACTGGAACTAATTTAAGTCAGGCCTCTGTATAACGTCTACATAAATCTAACATCAACACTATGTGGAATAAGCTGCTACTTGAGTATTCTGTATGTCTAATCTGCTATTGCACGTTATCATCATTATTATTATTATTGTTATTATTATTACTGACAATTTAATTATCTAAAATACATTAATTGCTGACCATTCTTAGGATGTAGTTGCATGCTGTGTTCTAGTTAGTTTCATTTTAGCAGTTGGTAATGCATACCACAAACAGCCGTAATCCCTGTGACCATAGCAATACTTACCTTGTCACACTTCCCCTTCTGCACCCATCCCTTCTAACTGTCTACCTGCTAGTCCATTGACCCAAACTCCACCCCTTAAAGCTACAACACACATTCTCCAGTCAGCCCTAAATAGACATAAAAGCGCACTTGACATATGTCACCTTAATGCCCAGAGTTTAGTTTCTCAAACTCGTATAAATGAACTAAAAGCGATTTTCATACCACTGTCCTTTGATATAATTTTTTGCAGTAAAAGTTGGTTGAAAGTCAAATATCAGGCTAATAATCTGGAATTACCTGGCTACTGCCTTCTGAGGAATGACAGACTTGGCAAAGGGGTAGATGGGGTCTGTGCTTTTGTGTCTTCGCATTTGAAACTTCAAATTATTTGCCAGTCGCCTCAGCAGTATGTGCGAAAACCTGAGTACATGTTCATAGTGATGCAGGTCTCTACTGTGAAATGCTTAGTAGGTGCTGTATACAAGCCGCATAAAGCTCGCCATCTGAATGACTTAGAGAGCGCTCTGATGTTTTTAACATGGTGTTCAGGGAGACTATGAAATCGTTCATACAGGTAGGATGGGGATGGTAAGGTAAAGATTCGGTGCAATGAAGTCAGGTATGCAGCTTGCATCTGTTTTCAAGGCTTAGCCATCTGAGGTCGGCGTAAGACTGGGTAACATGATCTGAAAATTTCAGATTACATATAAATCTTACACAGGCATTCTGTGCACATTGTAGTTTATCTCGAAGCTCAGTTTTCACGTCTGTGTAACCTACATCACAATAATTGAATATTAGAAATACGACGGCTTCAAATAGTTTCATCTTTAAACTGAACGGGAAAGTAAATTTGAAACTGTTTAATATGTGCAGCATTGCAAAAAATCGTCTACTCACAGATATTGTCTGATCCGTCCAAGAGAAGTGCTGGTTAATGATCACTCTGAGATTGTTTACCCTCTTGCAAGAGGGTAAAGCTTGATACTGAAGTCATAGATCACGGATGGACATGCGACATTGCTCGCTGTTCCTAAGCATAAATCCTCGAAGCAATTTCAGAGTCTGGAAACATTACAGGGAACATACGTACACTAGCTTCACTGGCTCGTAAATAATAGTGTTGCATGACAGTATGCATGCACCATATAATCTCAGCTTTGGTTACTTGCTCTCTTGAAAGGTAATTCTGTAGACATCTTGCCTCTGGTGAATCTTCGGTAATGGAAGTGGAGGAAGCAGTGGAGTCATATGTGATAGAGTTCATTGTGGTAGCTGTGGTAGGCAGAGGACAATTTGTGTTTGCAGCCAGGGTCTTATGGCCACTTTGTTGCTGAAAGAATTAGAAGAACATAAGCTCAACAGTCTTTAGTGTCTATAGACAAGGGAATTTCTTCGCTGCAGCAGTAAGGGTAATCAATTCTTTTAAAATCTTAAATTGAATTTAATTAGAATAAATTCAACTTCCAAGTTGTAAAATTTAATTTGCACATTAATTGCTCATTTATTTTTTGGATGTTAAGCTTTCAAAATGTATTTTAATATTGCTGTCATAGCTGGAAACTCCCTGTATAATTTTATTTTTTTGTCATTGTGTGTCAGGGAAAAACTGGTTTTTATGTCTGGAAAACAGGGAAATGTCAGGGAATTTCAAAATCTGGATTTGGTGGACACTCTGTTTAATAACAGTAACAACTCGATCAGTCACACAGCTGTACACTCTCTGATAACACTACAAGCTTCTTACAAGAATATTCAATGTCATCTTTCAATAATAAAACAACTTAAGGTCCATAGTAACCATTCTGTGACTTCAAATTGAGTTGCCTTGAACCAGGTTCCATTCATACTTTAAACTTGTAACCTGAGGCCATAATTTTAGCCATAGACATTCTTATTGTTCATGTAAATGTAGACAGATTGGCTATTTTTTAAATTGTCTTAAAAATATCAATGTAAAACTCCACCAATATTAACCATTATTCTGGCATTTCTTAGACATGCATTAATTGTGTAAATTGTCATTTGTGAACTTACAATAAGTTTCCTCATTTTTATAACACACATGTTTCTCTATGTAACACTTTGACTAGAGTAATCAGGATCCTGATTTTTATTCTTTAGGGATGAGATCACGGGTGATGATGCCCATGCAATGGGTGAAACATGTTCCGTTAAATTAGTATGACAAGAGGTAAATCTTAATTATAAGAACGCTATGTGTACTGAATAGGTGGATCTCAATGAACTTTTGTACCATGTTGAATTAATGTGAGATAATTCGCAAACTCTCTATACCTTGTTTAATCTTGCAACTTTTATTATGAACAGATCACCATGCATGACTGCAAGAAGCATTAGTGGCATTTTCTGAATTGGGAGATTAATTTGAACATTACGTTTTCATTTTGGGCTAGTCCAGGGATCGTGATTCAACGATCTAGGACCATGGCAACAAACTGTATTGTTGATGATTGTGCTCATTTGTAGTCGTCTTGTCACTAAGTCAGCGTGTTTCCCCTATTCTTTTTTACTTGTTTCAATTTTTATGTGATAGGTAGAGTTCTGTAGTGCGCTTCATTTAAATGCATGGGGTTGAGGTGTACCGCCCGGTACAATTATCATTATCAGTGTGTATGTGTTTTGGCACTTAATAGTTTAATTGCCTAGCTCAGTAGCTCAGGCGGTTAAAGTGCTGGCCATATATTTCTTATTGTGCATGAATGTTGAGTATTCAGTACGGCAGCAGCTTGGATCTTCAAAATTATTATTTCAAACTTTTCAAAAGATTGATTGTAGTTATTAAGACGTAAAGCGAATTTTTTTGTTGTCGACGACCCCCACCACCCCGTGAAAGGAAGTCGAAACTTGATGTGTTTCAATTAAACACACAAGCTTTTAATGTACAGTCATTTAGCTAGCATGCTCGTTTCATGCACATGTAAAGAAGCCACTGGTGCGATTCCTAGTCTGGTCGGTGATTTTTTAGTTTCTTTTAGCTCGAAGGTTTATTTATTTATTTATTATTTTTATTTATTGTCTTGTTTTGTATGGTGGGACTCAGGCTATGAAGCCTGCTATTCTGTCCGACCATACATACACCTTCATGAAGAGTTAAATATACACTAAATTATCTACAGTTTAATATCTTAAGGTATCAATTAAATGTTTTAATTAATCTAATATTTAGCTATGATCTAATCCTACTATGTTATAAGAAATTATTATTATTCATACCAGGTTTGACAGAGTTTCTTAAAGTGGAGGTGGTTTGACATGCTCCTAATTTCAGCAGGTAGGGAATTCCAAATTCGGCTGGCGGCGACTACAAATGATCTGCTGTAGCCAGTTGAGCGGTGAATGGGAATGGTTAGTACTGCGGTGGATGATGATCTAGTACGAATACTAGAAGCTGATGCTAGGTAATGGAATTGTGTGGCAAGGTATTCAGGTGTGTTAAGGTTCAGTATACGATGTAACAGGGAAAGAGTGTGTAAATTTCGTCGCTCTCTTAAGCGTAGCCATGAAAGCCTATCAAATGCGGGAGAAATATGGCTAAACCTTGGTACATCTGAAATAAATTGAACGCATGCGTTATGTGCCTTTTGGAGCTTGACGGAAAGTGAGGCGTTCAGGTTACTGTATACTACGTCCCAGTAATCGAATATTGGCATTACCATACTTTGGATAAGCAGTTTTCTTACATTTTTGGGGAGTAAATCTCTGAGGTTTTTAAGGGAATGTAAGGAATAAAACACTCGCTGACATATACCGGTACCTGTTACATGATCGTTCCAACTAAGGTTTTTATCCATTATCGTCCCTAAGTTTTTAACTGTGTCTTTGAATTGTAACTGAGTGCCTCTTAATGTTACTGAGTGGGTATGAATGTCTGTAAGTTGTGCATGGGTTTTTTGGGTAGCTAAAAGAATACACTGCGATTTTTGGGCATTGATTTTTAGTGCATGGTCATCGGTCCACCTACATATTCTTCCTAGGTCATCGTTCATATTGTTTATTGCAGTCGGTAAGTCACGATGATGTGCATGTGTATATATCTGCATGTCGTCTGCGTACACATATTATTGACAATGTTTAATTACTTGTGTTAGTCCTGAAGGTTGTGGGTTTTGATTCCTTTAACTGTTATGTTAGTTTGATTCCTAGGCGGCTTGGTGATATTTTTATTTGCTCGCTTCTCTAATGTTAGTTACCATGTGATGTAAACCAGCAGGCAATTACACGTCTCCAGGGTTCAAATCTGTAGCTTAGAGCTCAACAATAAACTTTGTACTCCCTGTCTTATCAAATAAGTTACTTCGGAGCCTAGTCAACTTGCTCGTACCGCCAATGTTCTTTTGCTGAGATGTGCATACTAGGCTAATTGCAAAAACAATGAACTTTGTATTTCATGTCACAGCAAATATTTCCAAGTCTAATCAGAATGTTCTTGGAATCAATCTTTTTTTTTGCTAAGACGCACATATGTCACGACCTCACTTAGTACAGAATTTGTTGCATTCTCTTTCCACATTCAATTTACATAGTTAGTGCTAATCGTTCACACTTAGTCATCAGTGAAAGAAAAGCCCGTCATCGATTCTGGGTCGGGTTGAGGACTTTTAATATTTTTTCTTCTTGTGAACTTAAGATCTTTAGTTCTGATTCGAAGTTAGCTCCAGGTTTGAGAACCCAATTCAGCGATTGTTTTCTTTGCTCAAAATCTAAAGTTTTAATTTTTGGTGTTAGATATTTGAATAGCACTTCAGCTTTGGGTCCAAGCGAGCTTCATGTTCAAATCCTAGTTCTGTTGGTGATTTTTTTCCTTTGAATCTTGTAAGGCTAAAGCTAGGTGTTTTAGTGAAACACATAAGCTGTTGGTGTACAGTCATTTAGTTAGCACGCTTGTTTGTTTCCCAAGTAAATGATTCCCGGGTTCGAATCCTAGTCGGGCAAGTGAATTTTTCATTCCTTGTAGCTCAAATGTTCGGTGTTTTAGATTTAACACACAATCCTTTAGTTACTATGGTAGTCAGCAGTCTAAGGGAAAGATTGCTGAGTTATATTCCCAGTTGGTGTGGGGATTTTTAATTTCTCTCAGCTCAAACGTTAGGTGTTTTGAATTAAATGGACACTTTCATTGTGCAGTCATTTACTTAGCAGGATACTCAGCAGTCCAAAGGAATGAGTTCTGTGTTCAGTTCCCGGTCACATGTAGTGCGAACATATTTTTCCAGTTCTGAACACTTAAATTTTAATCCCTTGAGTGATATCAACAGTATTATAAGCTACTATAAGCCTCCAGAATTCAAATCTCTGAGCTCGAATTGTTACAATAAGAAAATTGGGGTTCCGAGCACTAAATACCAACAGCACATTACGCATCAGCCTACATGCTAGCATCTTTGACTCTGCAGTCGCTCAGCTTAAGGACCTTGAGGTAGCTATATAAGGGTATGTCCCTGTGAATAATGCACATGCATTAAACCTTTTATCATCTCCGTAGTCCCATACCACCATCTTGTTCCACGTTCAGCTCTTGAGTCCTAGACCATACCTCATTCTCTTTCGCCCTTTAGTTTTAGCCCTATTGCCATTTTGTTCTTTAGCCATTTAACACTTTTGCACATTTGTCCTTTTGCCATGTTGATCTGTATAATTTTTGCGCTTTTGGCCTTTTGCAGTCACTCAGTTCCATGATCTGATGTCACCTTTGAGCGTTATGCCCCTATGAAAATAGCACATGTATTAAGCTTTACACCATCGCCCTTGTCCTATTAAAATAATGTGAATGGCCGCCATCCATTTCCAACTTCAGCTCCTAACATCCATGGACCATATCTCATCTTGTCTAGCTAGGTTAAGCCTGGGATCGAATCTCAAACTCGAGTCTATAACGCCCTTGCAAGGTTAAACCGGGCAACAAATCCATGCCTGATAGATTCAGCCAGTAATCTTGGACATCAAACTTGTCTGTAAAGCTAATGACCTTGTAAGGTTAAGCCTAGGGTTGAATCCAGGGCCTGCGATGTTAGGCCCCGAGTCGAACCCGTGCTCGTTAGGTTAAGCTTGCACTCTTGGCCAAGTCCTACTTTCAAATCCCCCCCCCCAATTTATGGTCATGTGAGGTTAATCATTTTATTTAGGCATACTTATTACATTATGTATCTTCATCATTTATTGAAAACTTTAACTTCATGAACATTCGAGAACTTATGTCACTCTCACTATAAGAATCATGATCGATTAACTAGAAGAACGATCACTTTAGGGCA
This sequence comes from Anabrus simplex, assembly GCF_040414725.1. Taxonomy (NCBI): domain Eukaryota; kingdom Metazoa; phylum Arthropoda; class Insecta; order Orthoptera; family Tettigoniidae; genus Anabrus; species Anabrus simplex. The sequence continues at coordinate 47,139,567 of NC_090279.1, read as the reverse complement.
TTGAGAAGATTTGTTAATCTATCTTCACACATTATAGAAGACAGACTAATAATGGTTTAAAATTTGCATTAATTAGATACATTTTTAATTAGACAAGCTCGGGGTTGTTGAGTGAGCACAGAGAGTGATTATTATTTTAAACTGTGGTTGTCGATTCATGTGCTCTGCAATATACTCTCCATAATGCAGTATTCGTTGCTACTTCCTCACAGAGCTCGATAGCTGCAGTTGCTTAAGTGCGGCCAGTATCCAGTATTCGGGAGATTGTAGGTTCGAACCCCACTGTCGGCAGCCCTGAAAATGGTTTTCCCTGGTTTCCCATTTTCACACCAGGCAAATTCTGGGGCTGTACCTTACTTAAGGTCACGGCCTCTTCCTTCCCACTCCTAGCCCTTTCCTGTCCCATCGTCGCCATAAGACCTATCTGTGTCGGTGCGACGTAAAGTAACTAGCAAAAAAAATAATAATAATAAAAGCTATTTCCTCAGTGATCATAAATATGTGCTATGGTACCATTCTGTCACTTGACAAGGCTAGGCTATTTGCATTGAGCACTATCTGCCTTCATAAATAGAGCATCCAATGTCATTAAGGCCTATTATTAACACTCAATCATTTACATCCACTTCCATTACTTTCAACATAACTTATTTTTATATCATAAGTTTAGTCCTTAATATACATGAATAACATTTAGGTGACAATTTATACTTCATTGATGAAATTATGCGAGATGAGGTGTCATATTCTATAAACATTCGGAAATAAATGCATCATATCCATCCCAATTCGTCTTTTAGGTTCTAAGTTTAACAAATTGGTCTATGTTTTTTAACACTTGATTGCTAGTGCACTACACTGTTAATGAAATTCAAATAATTGAAGACTTACAATATCAACACATTTTATCTGATAGAACTACATTCATGTTCATAAAAAACAGAACACCATGAAAGACTAGAACAGGAAGTTCTTATTCACAAGACATGTTCGTTAGTATGTTCTGCTGAAACGATTAGCGTTTCAGTCACCCAGAGTCGGCATGTGTCCCGTTGCCTAGTAGGCACTGGGTTCTCCAAGGGCACTGATAATTTATTCCATGTGTGATGGCATCGACATGTATTAGGTGCGAATGGCGTCCTGGGGTATAGCCATCCATGCTGCATTCACCTCGTTCCACAGTTCATCTTTGGTGGCTGGCATTGTGTCACAGCGAAGCACCCGTCCTTTCACCATATCCCACACATTTGCAATTGGCGACAAGCCCAATGATCAGGTGGGCCAGGGCAACAATCTGACATTCTGTCACAACAAGAAAGCACGTGTTCGTGCAGCGATATGTGTCCTCCAGAAATAAGGTGTCTGGGGTGTCGTGCAGAAAGGGTATGTCATTCACGTAGGTCAAACTGGTAACAGTGACCTGGACACGCACCAACTGTGATTTGTAGTTGTACCCAATAGCACTCCACACCATAATGCCTTGAGTAGGCGCTGTATGTCTTGTGTGATTGCAGTCAGTGTGATGTCTCTCCACCAGTCTCCGGCGAACGAAATTGCGGCCAACGTTTTCAAATTGACAGAACCTGGATTCGTCTGAAAACACTGTCTGCTGCCATATCTGTCCCCAGAGATGTCACTCCACACACCATTGCAGTCTGGAATATTCATGAACATTAATGAATGGTAGGGGGAGGAGTCGACGATGCGCCGTTAACCCAGATCGTAATAAACTGGGACGCACTGTCACCCCTGAAAGTACGATACGTTACACTGTTCCACTGTTGCGCCAGAGCTGAGGAGGATGAATATCCGTGATCCGTGCTGCAATGCTATTCCGATTAGGTTTCGATCTTCTTGGGGTTGGGGGAGGGTTGTGGGCGGTGCGACCAGACCCATCTGGTCATGTTCTACAGCCTTCTGTGAACGTTCTGTACACACCCTTTGCACAGCCATCGCACTTCTTCGTACACGAGCTACAATTTCCCAGATAGATGTATCACGTTCTCTCATCCTTCTTTCAAAATCACTCATCTGACAGTACTTTTCTTGCGTATGTCTGCGAGGCATCCTGCACATTTGCTCAAGTCACACTGATCCATTACCTTCGGTTTACAGCGACAATGAGAGCCGCAGGTACAGTTTACCAGCCAATGGTGGTGGACAGGTATATCGATGAGAACCTTACCTGATATTCGACATGGTTCAAATGCTGATCATTTCTTCAGAACATACTAGTCCACATGTCTTGTGAATATGAACTTCCTATCTCTAGTCTTTCAAGCTGTTCTGTATTTTAAGGACATGAGTGTATTTCAGTCACTCACAAAATTTACGAACACCAATAAGTAGATGAGAAGCGGTAAGGATCTGTAACAACACAAAATGATAGATAATATTATTACAAGAATGAAGTCCTTCTGAAAAGGAAATTAATATTTAAAAAAGGTATTTAAATTTTCATGATGGAAGTTGATTCAGTCATTGCTGGCAACGTCTCATGATTGGTCCCTTTACCACCCTTTAGGTTGTGCTGGGATCACCCCTCTTAGTAGCACATTCTGGAAGGAATATCCCTTGCAAGGTGCACCGTGATGGATGTAGAGATTTATGTTGCAAACAACATGATGATTCCCCTTGTTCCTCGCCTTGCAGGCTTCCTTTAACACTAGGCTTGCTCACACACATACACACACTCACACTTAAACTAAAACAGCACATTAATATGTGCTCCAACCCTGCCTATTTAAATGTCAGTCGACACTTAACTTGCGGGTTCAGATGATTTATGCATACCACACGTGTTCCTGAATTAATATTGTAGTGGTTATGTCGTGCAGAAGACGCAATAAAGTGTTCTCTTTGCAAGACATAATAGCTAATAAACGTCTCTTGGCGTAGAATAACTTGTAGGATTGTAGTGGGAAAGCGGAGCGAAGTTGTGCTCTAAAGTAGAGCTGTATGAAAGCAGTAGAGTAAGAGCTGAGTAAGTTGAGCATCGATTACACACTGCCTTTATCAGTTCTCAGCCTAGAACGTGTGATGAGATGGAAACCAATCATTAAATTTCTTCACGTCTTCTTTAAAAATCATGGTTCGAAACTGGTCTTCTGAAGAGTTCTGGAAACTTGCTGGTCAGTGCTAGCCTTGAAAATGTTAGCTATTCATATCTGTCGCATGCAAAGCTCCTGACCATTACGAGAAAAGGAACGGATCGCCACGCGGCAGTCTCAATGTTAACTGTAATTATGCCATATTCGGATACAATATGTAGAAGACGAAGAATTCCTTTCCACAGTATATACTACTGTATAAATTATACAGAAGTATTAAAAGTGTATTATTTTGATGCATTGATATTTTGTAGAAATCTTATGTGTGATGTGATAATTGCATTTTTGGATTAAATTGTTGTATAGAACTTTAAAGTAGATTTGTGCAGTGCTTACTCAGTGTCATTCTACATTATTAACAGTTTTCTAACATGCCCAGCGATCTTTTAGCTGTTAATTTTAATACTGTAACTGGTTTTGCAGTAAAATAGTGGTAATCATTTCATTTACTATTTGTTAATTGATAATTCACCCAAGTGTCGTTGAAATGTTTTTGATCCAACCCAATCTCTTCCCTTTGGACGTAAATTGACCCATGACCGTTTCTCTGTGCCTAGATACCTTTGAACCATGATTCCCGTTTACAGCATATACCCTGCAGTTTACTAGTGTTTTCTTACACTTCTCTGAGTGTTAGCTTCCAAATATTCCATGGAATAATTCTGGATGACGGTTTATCTTCAAATAAGTGCATACATTGTTTGTTAATATGGATAGATCTGTGGTGATATAGGACAGTCAAAGTTCATAGAACTATTGTGATAAACCTATTTCTTGATTGTTGTCCCTTTTTTCTGTACATCAGAGGGAGAATTTGTTTGTTGTATCGTGTGGTACTGAATGTTCACATTGTCAACCAATGTTAGTTGAAGTGAATTGTTTTTGTAGGTTTCCAGTAAGATATAGCAGATATTCTGGATTCAGGAGGTCAAATGGACTGTATCGCGGGAGAATACAGGCAAAAATGAGTGCACCTGAACTTGACAAAAGAGTGGCTAAATGGGTGGCTATGTTTCTAGAAAATAGAATTCAGAGGATTAGAGTAGGTGAAGCTTTATCTGTCCCTGTTATAATTAAGAGGGGAATCCCTAAAGGCAGTATTATATGACCTTTATGTTTGTGTATATATGAATGATATGTGTAAAGAAGTGGAATCTGAGATAAGGCTTTTTGCAGATTATGTTATTCTTTACAGAGTAATAAATAAGTTACAAGATTGTGAGCAATTGCAAAATGACTACGATAATTTTGTGAGATGGACAGTAGGTAATGGTATGATGATGAACGGGGTTAAAAGTCAGGTTGTGAGTTTCACAAATGGGAAAAGTCCTTTCAGTTTTAATTACTGCGTTGATGGGCTGAAAGTTCCTTTTGAGGATCATTGTAAGTATCTGGGTGTTAATATAAGGAAAGATCTTCATTGGGGTAATCACATAAATGGGACTGTAAATAAAGGATACAGATCTCTGCACATGGTTATGACGGTGTTTAGGGGTTGTAGTAAGGGTGTAAAGGGGAGGGCATATACATCTCTGGTAATACCACAACTGGAATATGGTTCCAGTATATGGAACCCTCACCAATATTACTTGATTCAAGAACTGGAAAAAATCCAAAGAAAAGCAGCTGATTTGTTCTGGGTGATTTCCGATAAAAGAGTAGCGTAACAAAAAGGTTGCAAAGTTTGGGCTGGGAAAACTTGGTGGAAACGAGGCGTGTTGCTCGACTAAGTGGTGTGTAAACTGTATATAGGATAATATCTTTTGTTTATTTCCACCTATTCAATACATTACAAGATGTTGGCATTTACTTTAAAACATTATTCAGATGAGACATGTTTCGCCTCCCACTGTGAGGCATCCTCAGTCATTATCAAAAACCTTATTATTTTACCTGGCATCTGGTTAAAGATATTCAAAAATGTGTTTGATGATTATAAGAGAGGTAAGATTTACGTTAGTTATAAACATGTTCATGAAGTAACTAAAAATCTAATATATTGATTAAAACATTTGTAGTTCTTTGTTGAATAGGACTTGTTTGATTGTACTATAGTAAAAGAAGGTGGCTTGAAGCCGTAGTCATTAATAGATGTCTAATACATAGTGGAAGGCATAAAATATCAGTTCCATGAGAATATACATTACATTCAAATGATACTAAAAACTAGTGGATTCATAGGTAGTACATATAAAATGTTCAATGAAATAACTATAGATCTAATAAAATGATAAACACATATGTAGTTCTTTGTTAATTAGGACGTCGTATGATTGTACGGCTTAAAGCCGTAGTCATTAATAGATGTCTAATACATAGTGGAAGGCATATGAAATCAGTTCATTGAGAATATGTAATACAATCAAGTGATACATAAAAACTGGTAGATTCATAAGAGGTACATTTAAAAATGAAGGCGTCATGTGACTATAAATGACAGTTGATGGCTTAAAGCCGTAGTCAAAGTTTGAAGTATAGGTCAAATAACTGCTAAATATATGGTAAAAAGATATAAGTCAAAATATAAAGCTTAGTATAAAAAATATGAAGGAAGAACATTCCAATTGCTTGACAAAAGTTACTTGACGTTGGCATGCATTTGTCCGTGATATTTATTGGTCAACATTTCGTAGGTTATTTTAGATTTATTCGGCAAGATTGCGTTGACAAGAAGTTCACCAGATGTTTATAGTTGGCCTAATTTGTATTAAGTCATCAAGAAAGTTGCAGAGATGATGATGGTTGGAAATTCTCAACGTTGCTATGGTTTTCTGACGTGAAGGTTGGAGAGCTGTTATGTTCTTCTTCGATGACAATATATTTTATAAAACGTTGATTGTAAATAATTTATACTATTGAAGAGTATTATGGAAGTTCGATGAAGCTGTTGAATTATTGTTGTTATAGAATGGTTCTATGGCGTTGTAGCTGTGTGAGGCGCTAATTAGTATCCTAATAGCGCCTCACACAGCTTGTCAAATGGGCCTATAAACATCTGGTGAACTTCTTGTCAACGCAATCTTGCCGAATAAATCTAAAATAACCTACGAAATGTTGACCAATAAATATCACGGACAAATGCATGCCAACGTCAAGTAACTTTTGTCAAGCAATTGGAATGTTTTTCCTTCATATTTCTTATACTAAGCTTTATATTTTGACTTATATCTTTTTACCATATATTTAGCAGTTATTTGACCTATACTTCAAACTTTGACTACGGCTTTAAGCCATCAACTGTCATTTATAGTCACATGACGCCTTCATTTTTAAATGTGCCTCTTATGAATCTACCAGTTTTTATGTATCAATTGATTGTATTACATATTCTCATTGAACTGATTTCATATGCCTTTCACTACGTATTAGACATCTATTAATGACTACGGCTTTAAGCCACCTTCTTTTACTATAGTACAATCAAACAAGTCCTATTCAACAAAGAACTACATATGTTTTTATCAATATATTAGATTTTTAGTTATTTTATGAACATGTTTATAACTAACGTAAATCATACCTCTCTTATAATCATCAAACACATTTTTGACAATCTTTAACCAGATGCCTGGTAAAATAATAAGGTTTTTGATAATGACTGAGGATGCCTCACAGTGGGAGGCGAAACATGTCTCATCTGAATAATGTTTTAAAGTAAATGCCAACATCTTGTAATGTATTGAATAGGTGGAAATAAACAAAAGATATTATCCTATATACAGTTTATGAAACTTTCAATACGGACGAAAAATGATTTTCATCACTTGTAATAAGTGGTGTGTTCCGAACTGTCAGTGTAGAGATGGCGTGGAATGACATCGGCAGACGAATAAGTTTGGATGGTGTATTTAAGAGTAGGAAAGATCACAATATGAAGATAAAGTTGGAATTCGAGAGGACAGATTGGGGCAAATATTCGTTTATAGGAATTGGATTTAGGGAGTGGAATAACTTATCAAGAGAAATGTTCGATTAATTTCTAATTTCTTTGGAATCATATAAGAGAAGGCTAGGAAAAACAGATACGGAATCCGCCACCTGCGCGACAGCCCTAAATGCAGATCAATAGTTATTGAGAGTTGTTTGATGACAGCCCGTGTTCCACACCGTGTGATCTGGTCTGCACTCATGACCATGGTGTACCAGAAATGTTTATAATTTAGATCAGGATGCTATACACGAACACCAGAGGTTGTGTATGTTGCGCTGTCAACGTCTCGGAGAGCTTCTCATTGAAAGTTTGTGTGTACACCAATCTTCCACTCTGTCCCCATTGCTCTTTGTCCTCAGCATGGACACCACCACATGGGACTTGCAAAGGGGTGTTTGTAGGACTCTGTTATATGCAGATGATGTTGCACTTGCTGATAGACCCGGAATGGGACTGCGGCATCAAGGTGAAGATTGAATACCTGTTTTTCACAATACAAACTTAGAATGAACAAAAGGAAGAGTGAATACCTGGAGTCATCCGAACCATCTAATGGCTCCATCCAAGTTGATTCAGGTACCTAGGATCTTGCCTACAGACTGTTAGTGGGGTAGATGTTGAAGTGCGGTTTATGATAAAGGCAGCGTGGATGAGATGAAAGGAAGTCACAGGCACACACTGTGACTGAAGTATAACACTACGTCTGAAGTTCAGAATATAATGCATGTCAGTAAGTCTTGTTGTGTACGGTGTTGAATGTCGACGTACTGAGAAAGGTATGGAGTAGCAATTACACAACATGGAAATGTGTATACGCCATTAGTCAATGGGCGTTGCAGTCCTGCATCACGTAAGAAAGAAAAGACACCGTTCACCAGCAAATGAGCATAGGATATGTCACCAATGGTTTGGTCGACTTCCTTTTGCTGTACCTGACGCATTTGGCAATTTCATCCAATCTTTTGAAATTACTTTGCAATGTCCACATGGACCTACTATAAAAAGACATTGACAATATTATACAAAAATTTAAAACTAGAAATGCTGCTGGGATTGGTAACATTTCTGGGCATATACGAAAGTCAGTTCTTTGAGATATTGATTAGTGTATGTGTGAATCAGCTATACAAGATGAATTAATAATTAGTGTAGTAGCACTCTGTGTATAAAGAACATGTGCTAAACATAAAGCCAGTAATTACACACTAGTCAACTTGACTGGTGTTGCATGCAAGCGCTTGGAATGCATTCTTTCTGATCATATTATACACATTTACGAAATTACGAACTGGTTCGATGGATGGTAGTTCAGGTTTCAGAAATATTATTCCACTGAAGCTCATCTTGTAGATTCCAGCAAGATATAGCAGATATATTAGATTCATGTGATCTAATGTATCACGATTGGCATATCTATAAGTATTTTCATAGGGTAGATCTTGGAAAATTACTGACAAAAATTAGTGTGGTTGGGATAGATAAAATTGTGGCTAAATGGGTGACTATAAAGACGAGGCCAAGTTATTAAACATTAAAAATTGAGAATTGAAAACATAAGATGTTACCAATTTTTAAGATGATGACTTTAGTACTTGGTAAGCACCCACTTAGCTTTCGTGTGTGACTTGATTAGACTGGGCATACCCTCAAACAGTATTTTACACTGACTCTTTAAATCGTCATCATGACACCAGATCTGAACGAGCTTCTCAATGAAGCCAATTTCTGTCGTTATATTCGCTTTTCGTACTTTTCTTTGCTATCGCCTAAGGATGTTCTATGGGGTTCATGTCTGGACTGTTTCTAGACTTTGTGGCAAGGAGGCCCATCTTGCATAAAAATAAATTCACTTTGGCCAAACCACTCTTGCATCCGAGGTACCAAACAGGGTCTTAATTCTATATTGTTCACGTCCCATAGTTCCTTCTACAATATATAATTGTCCACAGCCGTACCAAGAATACACACTCCAGACCATCACTGAAGTTGGATGTTTCACTCTCTGCTTCACTCAATCTGGATGGAATGCTTCACCTTTTATTCTGACACATGGACTTGTCTCTTATTCTACAGGAAATACCGATTCGCCGCTAAAACAAACCTGAAATAAATGAAACAAATAAGCCTAGCATTAAATGCAATAAGCTGTACGGTTTGAAAGAAAAATTTCGCAGAGTTACTGTACTGTACAGTTACATCACTTAGATTGGGTTAAAATTGAATAATGAATGATAATTAAGGAATTACAGTAATTGTCATAGACTTGCCTGTTTCCAATCTTCACATAACCAATTCTGGAGAGTCGTGGCCCACTGGAACATATTTTCAGCCATAGCAGGAGTAATCTTCGCTTTTCTTAGAGGTCGTCTTGCTCTCAATCTAGCATTAAACAGCTCTCGTCTCAAAGTCCTGGCTGGTACCAATGACCCGTACTCTTATAATTTCATATGTAAATACAAACTAGTAACCTTGCGGTTGTTTACTGACAAATTAAAAAGTTTTGCTTCCTCCTTGGGGTTAGTTTCTTCTTTCGCCCACAGTTTCCAACATGTTGTTGACATTTTGCCTTCCCCTTATCTTCACGTTTTAAAATTCTACTTACAGATTGCTGTAATATTTGCAATCTAGAATCTACCTCTTGATGTGAATAACGTTTCTCAACAAGTAGCTCTCTGACAATGCCTTTCTTGGCGAAAGGTCATTTTGTCTCCCCATAACCTCAAAATTTGACAGTTCTCTAGTACCACTCTTAAGATATATCAACTGAACTCGTGAATAGTATCAATAACGCACGTAATTTACAGAATGCACACTATTAACAATAGGTCGCATTATTTACTTCCATACAGCAACAATATGCAGATATAGACGATAAACAACAGAATATGTTCACTAACAAAATATGACACAAAACCATGTGAATAATGAAATTACATTGTGGTTCTCACTGTAGCCACTATATGAAAAAATACAATAATGTGGGCAGGGATATCCCAAGTGGTAACTTTACCACCAAACAATGTTCAAGGATTAAACTATAAAGGTCAATAAATTACATAAAGATAGAAATATACCATTTACCATGAAAATTTTTCCACGTCTGGTGTATTTGTAGAAAATAGAACTCAGAGTATTAGAGTAGTTGAAGCTTTATTTGATCCTGTAACAATTATGAGATTGGGTCCCACAGGGCAGTACTGTGAGACCTCTATTTTCTGATATGTATATATAAACAATATGAATAATGAACTGAAAAACTGATGAAGCTCTTTGTAATAACTAAGGATTAAGGCCACGGCCGCTTCCTTCCCACTCCTAAGCCTTTCCTGTCCCATCGTCGCCGTAAGACCTATCTGTGTCGGTGCGACGTAAAACAACTAGCAAAAAAATGTAATAACTAAGTTTCAGGATTGTGAGTAACTGCAAAAAGACCTTGACAATATTGTAAGATGGACGTCGGGCAATGCTATATTGGTAAATGGGGTGAAAAGTCAGGTTCTGTGCTTTACAAATAGAAAGAGTCCTCTCTAATTTAATTATTGTGTTGATGGGGTGAAAGTTGTTCATGGGGATCTCTATAAGTACCTAGTTATTCTTATTAAGGGTATATTTTCATTCTGATAATCACATAAACGTATCAGAAATAAAATTTGCAGGTCTCTTAATATGATTATGAGGTTATTTAGGGGTTGTAAGGGAGAGGGCATATAAATCTGCAGGAAAACCACAATGAGAGTATGAGACCATCACCAGTATTACTTGATTAGAGAATAGGAAATACTCCACAGGAATAGCTCCATTTCTTGTGGTTGATTTCTAACAAAAGAGTTGTGTTACAGAGATGTTGCAAGGATTCAGCTGGGAAGACTTGGAGGAAGGACACAAGCTCTTCAGTTAAGCAGTATATTCTGAGATGTCATTGGAGAGATGGCTTGGAATGACATTAGTTGATGAATACATTTAAGTCATGTTGTTGAATTATATGAAAGGTCACAACATGAAGATAAGTTGGAATTCATGGGGACTAATTTTGGCAAATGTTCACTTATAGGAAGATGATTTAGTGATTGAAATAATTTACCGTGAGAGTTTTTTCATAAATTTCCGCAATCTTTTTCTACATAAACAACCAACATCCCTAAATGCTGCTGTTTGATTGTTTCATTGATTGATTTATTCATTGATTGGGACAATGACTGATGTATGTATTCTGGTCTTAATATGATGTACAGAGAGGGACGATGGATATTTCTATGCTTGTGATATAAACATTGTCCTATTGTTGGAAAAGTGGTGGGAGTAATGTGGGATTATTTGATATTACAGTGAAGTGTTTCGGAAAGAATATACATAGGAACATGGAAATGAACGAAGAAGTAACAAGTCAAGTCATGTATAGAAAATTGGGAACAGTGGAATGTGAATATTAGACAATGAAGGTAATACTTAATCATTGTGGTATTAGGATCAATAGAAAGAGAAACATAAGCAAGGAATGGTATTGGGTTATGATTTGGAGAGTGTTTATTATTATTTATTTTCCTTAAATTGTACATGTACACATACACAGAAGTGCCTCCACCCATACATGTATGTGTACATATACTCTGCTGAATATTCACAAATATGTAGATAATTTTAAATTTACATATTTACAAATGTTCCTCCTGTTTTGTGCTACCATGTCTACTGCTATCCAACAGTGTTTTCCTTTTCATGTTCTTATCTATCTTATCAGTTGTTTGAAAAGCAGTGGCGAAAGGACTCAGGTTAAAACGCAGCAGGTCATTATGCTAGTTAGGTCCCCAAAACAGTAAATATAAAATAAATAAATGCAATGTAAATTTTAATCTAATAGAAATTGTATACTATTATTTGAAGTAGCTGCACAAGTTGTATACGTGTTGATTATGTTTGTAAAACAGAAGATATTATGAGTAAAATTTTGTAAATTATATACATTTATTAAGGACGAGCTGTGTGCTTAATAGAAAAAAATAGCATATATATTTTATAATATTGTATTTACAAAATTGTTTTCTTCTCTGTTCTTTTAAAATTTAGTGCTTGATAATAATGTATTTTTGTGTACCATTTGCCAACAAGGTAGACACCTCACTTGCATTTAAAGTGATTTTGATTTGATTGTTCCTTTCAATTATATAATTTTTAAATGGGATGTAAATTAATTATACTCTTATTGTGCCACTATGAAATTTATTATCTCAGCTGTTTCTTGTTTAGGACTATATATTTTTCCCTTCTTTATTCTACTTTTCTTATTTCTTACTTATAGCCTTCTGAATATACTAAGGAGGAAATATTCATAGAAGAACATACTGATGATCAGCTCTTGCCGTACATCAAAGAAGAAACAAAGTACGTACACTACAAATTCTATACAATATGGAATATGTTGTACCTATTCACAGCTTTGTTCAGTAGTTGTTGGTTTATCTCCAAAAACTGGCCGTTTTCATCAGTTTAATCCTTTCTTTACAAGATTACATTTAAACACTAATATCTTCAAATTCCACCTGTTAAAATTATCTAAAGTATTCAGGTTATTTAAGATCATAATTAATGTCCCGTCATGTAGATTTATTGAATGTATATCTACAAAAAATCCTTGGTAAAGCTTGATATTTTTGAAGTGTATTTGTTTACAATACCCTTAAACAACCACGAAAAATGTGTTCTTTTTTTCACTTTCTCTGCATCATTTGTTCATCACATTCTTATCATCTGAAATGCCTTCTGAAACTATTGCTTCCAGATATTCTGTGTAAGTTCTTTTTACGTTCATACCAACAGTGACACACAGAAAAAGCGATGTTTGTAGATTATAAATTACATCTACAAATTTAAAATTGTTAAGTTTTATGTACATTTTAAACAACAATTACTTCAAACTAACATAATCAGTTTCATTAATCAATATAATTATGGCTGAGTTCAATAATGTGGTATCTCAGAGAATGTCATTTTAAAATTATTTGGTTAGATTCCTTTTTTTCTGGTAATTTCTGTTCTCTTGTGTGTTAAGTCAGATTTCTCCATTTGTGGACGCCAAAGCAGATATTGTGTTGTAGAAATGAAACATTGAGATCATTAATGCTACATCTTTGATATCATAGTTTGCAAATAAAACTTATGCATTGTTGCAGGTGTAAAAAAAATGGTGGTATTGAATTCATGTTCATTTCAGTGATGTGGTCACACTTGCTCTATTCATTTTAGTGTTCATTGTCAGTCAGGTGGTTCTAGTGTGTTGATTGAAAACATGCCTACACAATGAGTATAATCTAATAAAATAGACTGGTACAAGTGGAGTTTTAAATTTGTGCAGGTTGCTTAAAAAATTCAGAATTCTTTAAGTAAGTGAAGTTATTATTTCGTAAAAGTAGATAAATAGGGGGTACATTATTGCTTCACGTCCGTAGGTTTAACCTCCAAGTGCCCTACACGTGACCCCCGGGTGGTACTAAGAAAGCAATAACTGTGGCTGCTGGACTTACCTTTTAAATATCTCCCAGCAATGACTAAAGTATTTCATGGAAATAGCTGTTCTCAGAGCTACCAGACAAGAAGGATTGGACCTTTCATCCGTGTCTTCCAGCTTAACATAGATGTGACTACCTATCCAAAGTTATCCTGGATAATAATATAGATGTAGTGTCTATACAGGGAACCCATACAGCCAATGAAGAAGAGTTTCGGAAAAGGGGCCGCATTAATGGTTATGCAGCTCTTGGTGCAACATATCACAGTGCACATGGTATAGCTACTTATGTTCGTAATAATATCCAAAATGCCTGACTGCTCTTTCAAAACGAAGACGAAGACATCCATTGTGTTGCTGTGCGAGTGGCAGATGTTACTATTTTTAACATTTATAAACCCCCAAACGCAAAGTGGCCAAGTACCGTTCTACCTACTGCTCAACACCCTGCACTTTATATAGGCGACTTCAACAGCCATCACGAACTATGGAAGTACTCGAATAACAGTGAATGTGGAACGAAACTCGTAGAATGGACAGAACTGAACAATCTCCATCTGATTTTTGACCCAAAAGATCTTGGTAGTTTCCAATCAGCTGCATGGAATAGGGATTCCAATCTTGACCTGTGTTTTGTTAGCTGCAATGAGGGAGGACAGTCCTTACATACCAGTCGTAAAGTGTTAATACATTTTCCCCACAGTCAACATGGCCCCATTGTACTGGACATTGGCATGAAAATTCCTGTTGTACGGTCAATACCACATGCTCGGAGGAACTTCAGAAAAGCAAATTCGTCAACATTCACCACTGAACTGGATAAATGTGTTCGGTGGATTGCTCCCAAGCACAATTACAAGCGTTTCGTAGATGCAGTTATGATGGCGGCTAAGAAGAGTATGCCATAGAAAAGAATACATCCCTGGTTGGAATGTAGAGACTGATGCACTCTATAACGAATATCGACATACTGGTGATGAAGACATAGCTGATGAACTTCTTTCCAGCATGGATACTACCCGGAGAGAACGGTGGATTGAAACAGTGGAGAATATCGACCTAACTCATTCCAGTAGAAGATCTTGGGGGCACCGCAGAAAACTTGGAGGAAGGACACATTTGGTGAAGCAACAGCCTGGAGTTACTCCGGATGAAGTAGCATCTCACATCGTCACAACTTTCCAAACTCCATCAGATAATAAACATACCAAATACATACGGCGCCAGCTCCAAACTCTGGAATCAAGAACACCACGCACATCAAGGTATTCACAACCGCTTACGGTGCAAGACATCAATGCTGCTCTCAAAGACGTTAAACCAAGTACAGCTCCAGATTTTGACGACATTCATCCAGAATTTCGCATTCGCTTAGGGAAGAATGCAAGAAGTTGGCTGTTAAGGTTTTTTACCAACCTTCTACAGAACACACAACTCCCGGCAGAATTCAAACGAACGAAAGTGATTTCCATCTTGAAACCAGGTAAGCCTGCCAATGACCCAAGCAGTTATAGACCAGTTGCCCTTCTTTTTGAGGTGCTATTCCACAACAGAATCAGCGCAACTATTTTTCAGCGTATTACAGTTGATCAAGCTGGATTCAGGCCAAATCGCAGCTGCTGCAATCAAGTGCTTTCACTGACATTCCACATGGAAGCAGGTTTCCAGAAACAACTCAAGACCTCAGCTGTATTCATTGATCTTACAGCAGCATTTGATGCAGTCTGGAGGGAAGGATTAATTTACAAGCTTCACCGAATTGCACCCCGTAGGACCATCGTGCAGGTTATAAGCAATATGCTCAATGACAGAAGATTTCGAGTGTGTATGGGAAATAGTATGAGTAGAGAAAAGAAGCTCAAAAATGGATTACCTCAAGGATCGGTACTGTCTCCCCTACTGTTCAATTTGTATATCTCCGATCTCCCAGAAACATCATCGCAAACATTTTGTTATGCTGATATCATAACACTAGCCACTCAAAATCGATACCTTAGTGTGACAGAAGAAGTGCTACAAAGAGACCTGATTTCACTTGAAACGTACTTCAAGAAATGGCAACTGTGTCCTAACTCTAACAAAACAGAAGTGTCATGTTTTCACCTGAATAATCGCCAAGTTGGCATTAAACTTCACATACGTTTTTGTCACCAAGAACTTCGGCATAGCAGCTATCCCAAATATTTGTGGATTACACTTGATCGCACACTATCTTACAAACAACATCTTATGAATCTGTCCAGAAAGCTCAAAACACGTAATATTATCCTTCAGGAATTGTATGGCTCAAGTTGGGGTTCATCAGCAAAGACTTTATGATCTGCTTTGGGACTGGTATTCTCGTGTGGTGAGTACTGTGCACCTGTTTGGCTGGATAGCCCATATACAAGACTAATTGGTACTCAACTGAATGTTAGCTTGCGGTTAATATCTGGTACTGTCCAGTCCACATCGCTTTATTGGCTCCTAATTCTGTCAGGTATAATGCCACCTGTTTTAGAAAGATAAAATGCTCCCATGCGAGAGTTCAAGAAGATAGAAATGAAGCCTCAACTGCCTGTTTTGGATGATATTCCTGTTCTCAAGGTAACGAGGTTGGAGTCACGGCATCCATCTTTGCATGATGCTGTCGCATTGGCTGATGGGAATTTTCACCCTTTAGAAGAATGGAGAAGTCGCTGGAAAGTTGCCACAGACAGTTCCTTACACAACATCTTCCTGGTGAACATCATCTACCACGTAAGATTTGGACCACTCTGAATTGGGTGAGAACAAATCATGGACGACGCAGGGATGCCCTTTATAAGTGGAAATATATCTCATCACCAGAGTGCGACTGTGGTGCATCTCGACAGATGATCCCCATATTGTAAGTGAATGTACACGACGTTCCTACACAGGTAGCCCGAGTGACGTTTTGGAACCAACAGAGTCAAGCCATACAGAGGATCACTCAACTGGACATTTTGCTATAAAACATGTTTCTTGTCTGTGTACATTTGTAAATACTATATATTTGTATATATGTATCTAACTTGTTGCCCTATGCTAATAATAATAATAATAATAATAATAATAATAATAATAATAATAATAATAGGTAAATATCGTAGTGATATAATATTCTTTCAAAATTGTAATTATTGTCACTGACCTTACAAAGTACCACAAGTGTATGTCCTGTTTTAAAACATTTAATGCAGTAGTGTTTTTGAACTGTAGTTGTGACATTGCTAATTAATTTTTTGCTGTCACACCTTTGTGGGTTACTGTGTGAAATGATCTTTGATAATTCATGGGAAATGATTGTATACTCTCGGATTGGTGCTCTTAACCAAGCCCTTGTATCAGCAGGTCATGCGATGGCTAGTCATAGCCTAAGGTTTGACTTCAAACCAGATTTGTGATGGAAAATATGAATTCTGAATGGTTTATTTGATTTTGTGAGTGGTTAGAGTCTTTTCGTCTCTTATGTGATGCACTGACTTGTTCCTACTGTACTTTCACAAATAGTGGCAAGAAATATTCATGTCGGTCCTCAGAACTACCAAGTACCAGCTCACACTCTCTGTTTCTTTGTAATTCATGTGTAACAGGACACAATAGGCTACGTTAGAGAACAATCTTGTATTATGACCACCAGTAAAAATGTTGCTTATGAATCCTTTTCACACACAAAATCATATTTCTATTTTTGATGGAGTCTAAATTACCTTTTTACTTTCTAAGCATATTTTGTGCAGAGACCAGCAAAGCGACATGCATTTTATATGTCTTCTTTTTTCTTGGCATATATGTCAGAGGACAGTCCGTTGTCTACGTAGCTTAGTCCATTTTACATCATAGATTTTAGATGCTTCTGAACGATTCAGTCGACCGGATCTTATCTGCTACTTCCCACTTTGTTTTATATCTCACCTCAGGCGCTATTGTTTCCTCACTCTCATTTCAGCAGTCTACAAATATCATGCCGCAACTTAAATGACTTCCTTTAAAATGTCTAAACTATTTGCCATGCCAGTTTGGTATTGAATTACATAAGAAAAGATTTTAAGATTCATAAAATTTCCTAATTGCTGACTTGTGGAAATACACGTATTTCTGAGATTACCAATTAGTGATGAGATTACCTTCCATTTGTGGAGAGACACATCGTCCTGAGCTAAATAGTGATGAGGCTTACTTCTGTTTGTGTAGAGACACATGGTCCTGAACTAACCACTTAGTTATGTGGCTTCCTTCCAGCTTTAGAGCTTTGAGTGTCACATGGCCCTGAGCTGGCCACTTTGTCTCACTCCTCCATGGTCTTCATATTTATAGGCGTGATCGGAGTGAAAATAACAAACTGATTAATATGATCGTCTGCTGTCTATGACGTATGTAAGCAGAAATATGAATTGCAAAATTCTATTCAGGCTAGAATACACTGACGAACTCCCCTCTTGTAGGTACTTGTAGAATTCCACCGGATATTCAAACTGTCCTTCCCATTTAACACAGATATACCCATTTTTTATTTTTTTATTTATAAGTTTTTCTTCACAATGCATTTATAGGAGTCACTTAAACACGAAATCCAGAAGCGTTCAGACATTCAAACACTATTTTGTGAAATTAAGTTTTTATAGATATCGGACATAGGCATTAGGGGAGAAAATTTGAACATACAATAAACTAATTTGAATGTTAGGATGTGTAAAATATCCATTGCATTCAATTTTTGTAATAGAATATTAATCAGTCTGCATCTGGTGGCAGGGTTCGGTGTTGTGGTTCATTGACTCCAGTTAGTTCGGTCTCGGGCCTTGTCTGCATGTAGTCTTCCAACTTTCAGGCCGTTGTGCACTTTATCAGTCTTTGCTGTCTGGTTCGTCCCTAGCGCCTCTTTTCACCGACTTTCTGTGTAATACTCTGACTTTCCCAATGTATCGTCCTCTACACGCAACACATGACCAAACCAGCGCACACGCCTTTTACCAATTTTCTTCTGGATCGCTGCAATGCCAAAACGTTTTCTAATAATATCATTTGAAATGTGATCTAGTCTAGTTATGCCAGCCTTCCACCTAAGCAACTTTGTATCCATGATGCTTAGTTGGCGTTCTACCTCTAGAGGTGGGCAGCATGCGTTGCCGTAGAAAACGACAGGATGGATATCGATAGGACAGATATCAGTTCGGTAGAACTTAGTTTAGAAATGGCCCTTCGTCCAAAGTTCGGAAGGGCGCCTGTTGTCATTCTCCACTTCAGTCAGGCTTTGTATATCCTTAAGTTGACTTAATCAGTAAGTCGGCCATAATCATAGATTGTGGAGCCAATATACTTAAATATCTCTACTCGTGCAATATCTTCAACGTCAACATGCATGGTTCCAACTTCTCGACGACGTAATGCAATGTATTCTGTCTTTTTCTTGTTGGGGCGCGGGGCTTATTGCGCTAGTCGATTGTTCCAGTCTTCTGTTTGACGCTGCAGGTCTAGCTTATTCTCTTCAGCCAAATGATATCATTTGCTTAGACAAGTGTCCATGGTATTGGACTGCGCAGGTTTGTGGTAATTATGTCCATCACAAGAATGAGCTGCAGTGGTGATAAGCCGGGGCCTTGATGGACTCCTACAGTTATGCGGAAGTCATCAGACGGTCCTGCGGCAGCTTGAACACAACTCATTTGTTCTTTTTAGAGCAATTATACCCTCTCAGCAAGGTGCTCTGGAATGCCATGTACTTATAGGGCTGACTGATTAGGTCATGAAGTACCCGATGGAAGGGCTTCTAAGGGTCCAGAAATTTGTGATGAAGCCTCTTATTCTTTTCACAGTGTCTCTCAAGTAATAGTCCGGCAGCATGGGTTTCTCCTATTGCGCCACAATTTTACACAAATCCAGCTTGGCTTGTTGTATGTTTGTATAAATCGCTAATCCTTTTGTCGAAGATTTGTTCTAAGTTTCTCATTGCGAGGCTCAGAAGTATGTTCGGGCCGTGATTAGAAAAATTGGCAGGGCTTCCCTTATTTCTGAATTGATAATCCGTTGCCAGTCTGTTTGTTTTTGACCTTCTTTGATGATATGGTTGAAAAGCTTGCTTTAGCCACACTGCTGCATCCTCCCATTGAGAGAAACAAAACTCTGCCGGAAGATAATCGGGACAGATGGCTTTCCCAGGTTTCATTTCCTTCAGCATAGTCTGGACTTTAGTGACGTCATTTTCCTTCGTTGGACCTTCAACAGGGGAGGTGATTACGATTGGTAGATACGGAAATTCCATGATTGAAATATTGTCAAAATAGTTCCACCAGTGTACTCGCGCTTCCCGCCTGTCCAGTAGCAAATCGTCTGTTTCCTCATTGATGCCGTAAAAACGTTGGACTTCTGACGTTTTGCGATGGCTCGATTGGACTAGCCGTTAAAAATTCCGCTCGAATTCGCGCATGTCATGTTTCACTTATAGACCTGCCTACCGGTTTGATTTTGTTACGGCAAATACCTCCTTCATTTTACGAGTGGCTGCCTTGTAGGCATTCCAACGAGCAAGAAACTCGTGGTACAGCTGCTTCTTCAACCGTACTGCATATTTAACATCTTCATTCCTTGGCCATATATCATGTTTAATCCTTCGTTGTCGTCGCCCTGACTTAATTGTTCCAGGAATAGAGCGAAAGGCGTCTTTCAGTTTAGTCCGGCTCACTTCAACTATGGTGATTTGTGACTCTGTAACTTTTGCAACGACGTTAGTCTCCTTCTTCAGGGGCAACCATTTGATCCCAATTTGTCTATTTCCTGCGAAGTATTGGGCTCTTGGTGACTTTATCCGCAGCTTAGATGACTGGTCTTTGTTGCATCGCAAGGATTTAATAAGGGACAACTGTTATCTCTAGAACATCTTCGAGATTTCACCCTCTCACAAGGATGTAGTCAGTGCGAATTGGATGGGAGCCACTGTAGTACTGAGTAGATGAATATCACTCTTTTTGAACCGTGTGTTTTCGATGATCAGTTTCTGCATAATCGCGAATTTGTTGGGCATCGTCGTTCTTTTCTCCATATCCATGAACGCCATGGACTGTTTGTTCTTCTTTCCTCGGTCCTACACGTCCATTCAGATCAGCGGCAGCGATAAGATAGTCAGCGGTCTTCTTGTCAGGCAGTGCCCAGAACGCTTCTTTGGTTTCCATGAGCACGTCAGTTTGTGGAGCGTTGCTGTGAAAAATTGGAATTTCCTTCTTTCCCCAGTGCGGACGAGTTACATCAAGCGATTATCAAACATTTGCACCTCGGAGACTGAACCGTCAAATTTAGCTGATATGACAATGTCAACACCATGAACTGTCCTTCGGTTTCTGTTGTACACCAGTTAGTAACCACACCTCTTTTCCCATGACTTTTCTCCATTCCATCTTTTTTCCGCACCTATCAGATGCCTACAAGCCTTCTCTCAAGTGCAGAAGCTTATTCGCTACTTCATCCAGGCATAATTCAATGATGGGATACAAAATGGGGGTGCTAGCATGGTTAGCCGTCACAACCCGTGCGACGGTAACTCCAGCATACTTTTCATGCTGACTGGGCCCTGCCAATGCGCGTCCCTTCCAGGGGCTGCACTAATCTTGGCTCCGATACCATGAGAAATATTTCTGTAATGATATAACGGTATTATTTTACGGCCGGCTTGTCTTGAGCATTTTAGAGCTCATGACAGAAGGGAATAACGCAGCTCCGGACATGGAGAACAGATGCCTTTTCCAGCCACTCCTCTAGAGAAGAAACACTACCCTCTTTTCTGCATTAACTTCAGAAATTTAGTGTACCTCTTCCGCCACCTGGTCCCTACTGAACGTCTCCATCTCCGTCAAAGTTGCCATTAAAGACTTTGTACATGTTTGGTACGCGAGAGCTTTTATATTTTGCTCAAGTTCATCGGCAGGCCAGCGGGGAACCCGTATCCGTCACCTGGGAGGCGCAACGAGTTACAGCAATATAGCTGGTTCGTATAGAATATTTATCAATGCAAAATGAAACATTATTTTACTGAAAACTAATTGTGAACCTCATAAATTACTTGTCACAAGAATCACGTATTCAGGTAAAGAAGAAGGGTTGCAGACGTTTGCACCTTTGCTTGGCGTGATATGCCACAGAACGCATGACATACAATCCAGTGTCGTATTTTCTGCCCCCTGTTGTCTAGTGGTGTCAACATCAATATCTTGTTTGATGATGAAGAGGTTTAGTCTGTCATATCTGGAATCAATGTCCCCCTTTCATTTGTCCACTTATTTTCTCCAAAGAGTCCAGTAACAATACATGGTCGAGCCTCCCATTACTTTGCTTGTGAGCCAGTCATGGATTCGACTCGGCCATGTGAATTCATTTCATATAGCATGAATTGGAAAGTAGCTGTTCATGTTACGATATATTTTAGCCTGCGTGATCGATTTTCCCATGTGGCAGTTGTAAGTGGATCTCACCTTTAACCCTTCTTCCGTAGAATATGTAGAACTACTCTGTGGTGGGGAGACATGCACAGAATTGGATGCTGTCCAACTATGTTATCAATCCACTAAAAATAATCACGTTGCCCGTGATCTTGTGAAATAAATAGAATAACATTCCTTCCTTTACATAGCAGCAATATCCACTACAGTGCAATTCATCGTCTTGTCATCTCGAATTTTGGCTCAAGCCTTGATTTTCATGCTCCTTCTATCCGTATTGTTAAAGTAATACTTGTAAGAATATTCAAGGGCATGATAGGTTGCGTTTGGTTTCAAAATCAGGATATTAGAACATTGTAATAAAACGCTACCACCAAAGCCATATTCTGTGTTGCCTTCATAATGTCTATAACAGCAGTGTCTTGAGGAGAAAAGACAGTATCAATGCTAGGGAGAGAGCCTCGTATACTTGTTACATTTCAGCTTTTCCAGGATTTCATCAGTATTAGTGGTTTCCGTGTTAAATACAGCAATTAAGACGTAGACTGATGTAGTACATGGTAGTAATTATGAACGTCCTTGTATAAACCTACCGTCCTATATATATAGGTTGGCTATGTTTGATTGCACATCAAAGATACATATTTCAGAAAAGCGACACAGTGACATAATAAAAGGCTATAGTGATATGATAACAATGTACAAATACAATATGTATATTTGTGTGACAAAATAACATTCATAAGAGATTAGCCATGTTTCAACAGATCTTGCTGAATGTCGGCAAACGTTCTCAACTTTATTAATATCTACAACACAGACATTCTCTCAAACAACCTCAAGAACAAGGTCCTTTACAAAAATTATTACTTGCCTGCGACAAAGCGCAGAGTGGTTCAACAAGATCAAAACTCCAAAGCATATGGCGTTCTTTATGTAGGAGAACAGACTACGGATTTCGGTAGAATAATATGTGCTGGATTAAAGAGTTTGTACGAGTATTTACCCTTTTAGGCTGGACCACTTCTCATGCTTTCTTCAAATGAGGTTGTCTATTAACTCGTACATTTCTAAACCGTGACAAGTTTCTTCCGCGTGATATCGTGATTAAGAAAAGACGCAACACATTCTCGTTACAAGTGAGAGGTTTTGAATTTTAACCTCAGATAATGTTTACTCTCAGGAATGTAATGTTTATGAGTAACGAGCTCTCTCCACTGGATATCAGTGATCGGAATGTCCAGTAGCAAATCCCCTGTGTGAGAGTTGTAGTGGAGTTGTCTGTTGAACTATTGGTCACATGGTTTTAATTTGTCACTGTAGATCGAGACCCGAGGTGAGCTATAGAGATCATCAACCTCCGGACGGCGGATCAGCTAGTTTTAGGTGTAGTGTGTGCAGTGACATCCTGGCTGGGAAGTTGGACCTCTTGCGACATCTGAAGAGACACAAGGAAGATCGACCCTTCAAGTGCGATCACTGCGGAAATGTGTTATGTAGCCGAAGCAGCTTGTCGGAACACCTCAGAATCCACCCGCTCCAAGTGTGCGAATTTTCTGATAAATGCTTCACAAAGAGGAAAATGCTGACTGGGGACACGCGATTGCATACAGGTGCGATTACAAACGAATGCTCAGTATCTCATAAAAATTTCAGGAAAAGGCCGGACGTTATGTGGTCTCACACAGGCGAGAAGCCATACCGCTGCAATGTCTGTAGCAAATCATTCATACAGAAAGTCAATCTATCCGATCATGTGCGGACCCAAACAGGAGAGAGGCCATACAGTTGCGGTGTGTGTGGCAAATCCTTCATAAATAAAGGCAAACTATCCGATCATATGCGGACCCATACAGGAGAGAAGCCATACAATTGCCATGTCTGTAGCAAATCATTCATACAAAAAGGCAATCTATCCGATCATGTGCGGACCCATACAGGTGAGAGGCCTTACATATGTGGTGTCTGTGGCAAATCCTTCATACAGAAAGGCAGTCTAACCAAACATATTCGGAAACATGCAGGTGAGAAGCCAATCAGCTGCGGTGTCTGTGGCAAATCCTTGATAAATAAAGGCAAACTCTTGGATCATATACGGACCCATACAGGAGAGAAGCCATACAGCTGCCATGTCTGTAGCAAATCATTCATACAAAAAGGCAATCTATCCGATCATGTGCGGACCCATACAGGTGAGAGGCCATACAGTTGCGGTGTCTGTGGCAAATCCTTCATACAGAAAAGCAAACTAACCGATCATATGCGGACCCATACAGGCGAGAAGCCATACAGCTGCCATGTCTGTAGCAAATCATTCATAGAGAAAGCCAGTCTAACCAAACATATGCGGACCCATACAGGTGAGAAGCCATACAGATGCGGTGTCTGTGGCAAATCATTCATAAAGAAAGGCAAACTAACCGATCATATGCGGACCCATACAGGAGAGAAACCATACAGCTGCCATGTCTGTAGCAAATCTTTCATACAGAAAGGCACACTAACCGAACATCTGCGGACCCATACAGGCAAGAAGCCATACAACTGCCATGTCTGTAACAAATCGTTCATACAGAAAAGCAAACTAACCGATCATACGCGGACCCATACAGGCGAGAAGCCTTACAGCTGCAATGTCTGTAGCAGATCATTCAGTCTGAAAGGCATTCTAAGCGGTCATATGCGGATCCATACAGGTGAGAGGCCATACAGTTGCAATGTCTGCGGCAAATCATTCAGGAAGAAAGGCAGTCTGACCGAACATATGCGGACCCATACAGGTGAGAAGCCATACAGGTGCAATGTCTGTGGCAAATCATTCAGGAAGAAAGGCAATCTAACCGATCATATGCGGACACATACAGGCGAGAAACCATACAGTTGCAATGTCTGTAGCAAATCATTTATACTGAAAGGCATTCTAACGGGTCATATACGGACCCATACAGGCGAGAGGCCTTACAGCTGCAATGTCTGTAGAAAACCATTCTAATCGGTCATATGCAGACCCATACAGGCGAGAAGCCAAACAGTTGCAATGTTTGTGGCAAATCATTCATCCTGAACAGCAGACTAACTGTTTATATGCGGACACACACAGACAGGAAGTCATACTGATGCAAAGTCTGTGGGAAATCATTCAGCCGGAAAGACACTCTATCTCATCTTATGTGGTCCCATACAGACGAGACTTTCTGTGGCGAATCCTTTAGCAGGGAAGGCAACCATGCTATTCACATGCGTTCTCACACGGGCGAAAAAAGCCTTACTCTTGCAATGTCTGTGACAAGTTATTCGGCAGTTAATCCGTCCATGCTATTCACGTGCGGACACACATAGATGAGAAGCAATAATGCTGCAATGTCTGTGGCAAGTAATTCAGCAGTAAATCCGTCCAAGCAAGTCACAGACGGACACACACAGTTGAGAGGCCATACTCCTGCAACGTCTGTGGGAATTCCTTCAGCCAGAAAGTCCATCTATGCAGGTCACATGCGTACCCTCACAGGCGATATATCACACTGTTGCAATGTGTTCGGCAAATCATTCATCCAGAAACGCGAGTTACGAGATCATATGCGGACACACTTAGGCGAGAAGCCATATTGCTGCAATATCTTTGGCATATTCTTCAGCACCAAAGTCAGCCTAGTAGTTCATATGCTGACTGGCACAGGCAAGAAGCCAATCTCATCCAATGTTTGAATCAGGGTATTCAGCAGGTGATCCCACCAAGCACGTCGTATGCGGACTCACACGGGTGTAAGGCGCACTGCCGCAATATATGTTGCAAATCCCTCATCCAGAAAACCGACCTACCAGTTCACATGCGGACTCACACAGGCCAGAAGCTATACTGTTGTTATGTCTGTGACAAATATACAGCCAAGAAGGTCCCTTTAACATTTCAGATCAGAACACACACGAGTGCTCTGTTTTGCGATAAAATGTTAAGAGAATCATTTAAGTTAACCACGCACATGTAAACCACACTGGTGAAATGCCGCACTCCACCGTGTTTCTTGGCAAATCGTTCGCACGCAGCACCACGCTGTCGGTTCACACGGGCGATACATCGGGGAGCGGTCCATCCTTTTGTACCATTTTCTCTGAGAGAAAATCTTCAGGTAACATAATGCTAGGTCCGTGTACGAAAAGAGCAAAGGTAATTTCATGAATTATCTCCTCATCAACCACAGATATATACAACCGCTTGTTCTCTACCATGGACGACCCTTTTTATGTTTTCGGACCAAAGTAGAAGTGTGCTCATCAACAATCGTTTGGGAGCCGTCCAGGACGAGGATAAGAATTAATTCGGATGAACACAGAAGGATCCTATGACAAAGAAAACTGGTAAAAGACTAGAAGCGCATGAAAGAAGTATTCAGACTTATGAATAAACAATTCAAGGGAATTAGCAAGTGCCGAATCAAGTCATAATACGACGCAATTTAAGAAATTGTTGCTGAAACCTGAGCATATCTGTGCTCCCGTTTCCTACATGTCGTGTTTTCTTTTAATTATGAGTAGACCAGTAGCTCAAAACTGTACATGCTCCCTCGGCACTTGTACGATAATATTGTTTCTGTTAGCCGGTTCTGAATGCAAATTGAAAGTTCTACTTCAGTGCCCATAGCTATTCATGAATGTCACGTAATTCTCGAGGGGCGTCTTTAAGTAGGGACTCGTATGTTGACAGCTGCAGTATATTTTTCTCCATTTTAGTTTACCTGGGGGCAGTTAATTGGCCTCTCTCTTTTCTCTAACGGGGCCACAAGGAAGTTACTAAATATCTCTTATATCTCAACGTTGCAAGTGTTGAAGAGACATAGTGAGTAATGAACCCTTTTCGTCATGTCAAACTGGTGTTTGCCTGTTCCAGGTCTTCAGCATGAATTGTTAACTCTTGTATCTCAGGGGGTGTTAATGGCTCTTCGTCACTTCCAGACATGACTATTGGGGTATCAAGGAAGGCCTACATAAATTAAAAGCCTACATAATCTAACTATTTTATTCAATAAAAGACAATGAAAAAATGATGGCGGGTTTGTTAACAAATATGGCCATAAACAGTTTTCTGCGGTCAGTGATATTAATATAACGCTGCGGCTGGACGATTTCGAGTTGAAATTAATATCCACAACAAAAACCTCTGAAGGGCTATTCACAGAAAACCAGTTTATGGTTAACTAGAAAACAACATGAGATTCAGTCTGCTCAGCTCCATTAACAACTGTGCGTTATGCATCCGATTTCTCGATCGTCTAAATATGAGGAAGTGTTTTCGATACCTTTTTAATTTAGGCCATCCACTGACTGTCCATCAGTATAGGTCGAGATACCTGGACCCTCAATGGAATCTGAGAAATGTCGAAATGTACATCACTGAGCTATCATGGTCATCCACTATATTAATGTTTAAGGTTGAGGACCAAAGTAACCTATCGTTGAAGTTAATTGAATGTGCGTGATGACCACAGTGACCCTCCAAAACAAGTGGACTTCAAGTGCCAGTGAATAATAGCGTAAAATTATACAACATAAAATAGTGTTATTTGACTGAATGATGTTTCATGAACCGAAATAACAGGTTGAAGTCAGTGATTGGAATAAATTCATGAAAACCTGTGAAAAGAAATTCTGTTAACATTTAGTTATAACCTTCAGTCAGAACCCAAAATAAACTCAACTCATGTGTAACCCTTACATATTTTAGGTCACGGAGTTCAACTGCATCCACTTATAGTCCTGCTAAAATATAAACACACAAAATATTACAACTCCTTTATGAACAACATGGCAAAAAATCATGGGTATCCCATGGACTAATGGCAGGGTGCTACTACACCCTATGGAATACTATGTGGTACTGACTCATTGTGTCAAACAAGAATACTCACCTGTCATCTAGGAGCAGTTGGCTAGCTACGTAATTTCACGATCCTAGCATGGGCGAGCAATCCCAAGAATCCCTTCCATGCACTTCAACCACCATCCTGCTTTCCACTGAAGGACACGCCATCGGCAGTCCTTAACACCTAGCTGCACTATGAATATATCAAGAAATGGAAATCTTAATATCTAAGGACAACCTTCTGACACCAAAGTAATTATTTAAACGCTCAGTGGCAATACGAACTATGACTGTGTTATGGAAACATCGAAACTAGAATACATAGTCAAGTGTTCGGGAATGTTACTGAGAATCCACTCTTGTCATTTGCCTATGCAGTAGAATTGAAATTCAATTTACTCCCCATTTATTGTAACATCAATAATGTAACACGGGCCTCTATTTCCTAAGAGGTTCCGCCGCATATAAATGTGAACACCTGTTATCTCGTCAAACAGGTTTATACCTGCCGCTCTCCACTGGCTTACACAAGTGAGCAAACCGATCTCGCCACGGATGTCCTTTTACTACAGCACAAATCTTCGTCCAAGTCCTTGTATTATCACAATATATCGGTCAACATTATTGCCATCACGAATTATTTCAAGTCTAATGGGATCTGTAGAATTTGATATGCATTTCACTGGTACTAATGGAGTAATTGGATGAACAAAGAATCCCTCTGGATATACGAACCTGTTCTGTGTTCAAACCATGGACCTTACCATATTTCAAAACACTCTGTCCTGATTTTTTCCCTCGAGCATTTTTACAAAGA